>NC_045441.1:124441609-124691552 GCF_002776525.5 Piliocolobus tephrosceles | reverse complement strand
AAAAAAATATATATATATATATATATATATATATATATATAAGAAAATAGAACCTAAACTAGGATGAGGACAGTACAGGAGGAAAAGGTCTGTTAGTAAAAGAAAGGACTCAGAATTGGTTATCAAATGGCACAAGTTATAAAGGGAAGGTATTAATGATGACTCCTGCGCAAATCTGAAATACACCTTACCAAAGATATTTCAGAAATCTGATAAAGTGCTGACAAAAGTTAATTTTCTCTCCTTCATTTTAAATATTAATTAATACACAGTAGGACCTCTGAAAAACTAAAAAATTTCCTTGTATTACACATATTTAGTGTAGTAAGCTCAGTGAATGTTACGGAAAAATCCAATTTTTCCCCCAATAACAGTAGGCATCCAATTAAAGATCAAAACTCTACAATAGGCCAGGTACAGTGGCTCACACCTGTGATCCCAGTACTGTGGGAGGCCAAGGGAGGCAGATCACTTGAGATCAGGAGATCAAGACCAGCCTGGCCAACATGGTGCAACCCTGTCTCTACAAAAAATACAAAAAAAAATTACCCAGGCATGGTGGCGTGTGCCTGTAATTCTAGCTACTCAGGAGACTGAGGTGGGAGAATCGCTTGAACCCGGGAGGCAGAGGTTGCAGTGAGCCGAGAGCACACCCACTGCACTCAAGCCTGGAAGACAAGAGTGAGACTCCATCTCAAAAAACAAACAAACAAACAAACAGACTCAACAATAAAAAAACAGGTACACTGGCCTACTTAGTTCGTCATTAATATCAACATAGCACCAAAGGGCCAGGCAAGGTGGCTCACACCTGTAATCCTAGCACTTTGGGAAGCCAAGGTAGGCCTCCTAAGGTTCAAGGAGGTTAAGTGCAACAGTTCAAGACCAGCCTGGGCCACATGGCAAAACCCTGTCTCTACTTAAAAAAAAAAAAAAACCCGGGTGGGCGTGGGGGTTTACACTTGTAATCCCAGCACTTTGGGAGGCCAAGGTGGGCAGATCACAAGCTCAGGAGTTCAAGTCCAGCATGGCCAACATGGTGAAACCCCATCTCTACTAAAGATACAAAAAAAAATTAGCTGGGTGTGGTGGCGCACACCTGTAATCCCAGCTACTTGGGAGGCTGAGGCAGGAGAATCACTTCAACCCGGGAGGCAGAGGTTACAGTGACCTGAGATCTTGTCATTGCACTCCAGCCTGGGTGACAGGGCAAGACTCCGTCTCAAAAAATAAAAAAAAAAAAAAAGCTGGGCATGGGTGGCTTGTTCTATAGTCTCAGCTACTCATGAGGCTGAAGTGGGAGGATCACCTGAGTCTCAGAGGGTAGAGGCTGTAGTATGCCATGATTGAGCCACTGCAGTCCAGTGTGGGCAAGAGAGTGAAACCTCGTCTCAAAAAAGAAAAATGAAACAAAAACAAAAACAAAAAACACCAAAGGTAGCTACAACAGAGAGTTATCTTCAATCTGCCTTGAGTTTGACCAATTTTAGTAAATACCTTTTTTTTGTTTGTTTTTTGTGACAGGGTCTTGCTGTCACCCAGGCTGGTGTGCAGTGAGGCAATCACAGTTCGCTACAGCCTCAAACTCCTGGGCTCAAGCAACCTCCTGCCTCAGCTTCTCTAGTAGCTAGGATTACAGGCGCACACCACTAGACCTGGCTAATTTTTGTATTTTTTGTAGAACTGGGGTGTTACTATGTTGCCCAGGCTCATCTTGAACTCCTAGCTTCAAGTGATCCTCCCTCCTCAGCCTCCTAAAGTGCTGGGATTACAGTAAATACCTTTTTACTGATTATAAATGAAGGGACACTATAAATTTTTCAGAATTACTAAATATGTACTTTTAACATGTAGTTTAGTCAGCTGAGAAATACATTTCTTTTCCTTAACGTTTAGGGATACCTCCAGCAAATCATATTTACTCACTCACTCACCATGTGTAAAGTACTGGTAAGATTACACTGTAGTGAGGAAAAACATTAATCATAATCATACATAAATGTAAAATCTGGTCAGGCGCGGTGGCTCACGCCTGTAATGCCACCACTTTGAGAGACCAAGGCAGGCAGATCACGAGGTCAGGAGATCAAGACCATCCTGGCTAACACAGTGAAACCCCATCTCTACTAAAAATACAAAAAATTAGCCAGGCGTGATGGCACGCGCCCGTAGTCCCAGGTACTCGGGAGGCTGAGGCAGGAGAATCGCTTGAACCCGGGAGGCGGAGGTTGCAGTGAGCCGAGATCACACCACTACACTCCAACCTGGGCAACAGAGTAAGACTCCATCTCAAAGAAAAAAAAGTAAAATCCAGCTGTGGTCAGGATATGAAGGATATGAAGGAGAGGGAGCCAGGGCAAGAGATCACATTATAGGGGAATCTGACCTAGCCAGAGAGGCAGGAGGAGAGAATTATCCATGAGGAAGTGATAACTAGGCTGAAATCTGAAGAACAAAAGTGGTAGTTAACTGACAGGTGGGAGGTGAAGACACGCATTCCAGGAAGAGGACATGTGGGTTTCTATGGCAAGAGGGAATGCGACATGTCAAAGAACTCAAAAGGCCAAGAGAGCTGCAGTACAGAAAACGGGTTTGGCAAGATCATCACGTAGGGCTCACTTGCCCACGTTAAAGAATTTTGATGGCTGGGCGTGGTGGCTCGGGCCTGTAATCCCAGCACTTTGGGACACCGAGGCAGGCAGATCACGAGGTCAGGGGATCAAGACCATCCTGGCCCACATGGTGAAACGCTGTCTCTACTAAAAATACAAAAATTAGCTGGGCGTCGTGGCACACGCCTATAGTCCCAGCTACTCAGGTGGCTGAGGCAAGAGAATCGCTTGAACCCAGGAGGCAGAGGTTTCAGTGAGCCAAGATCACGCCACTGCACTCCAGCCTGGTGACAGAGCCAGACTTCGTCTCAAAAAAAAAAAAAAAAAAAAAATGATTTTGGTATTTACTCTAAAAGATCAAGCCAAATGAAGATTTAAAATATGAGGACTTTTTGCTCATGCCTATAATCCCAGCACTTTGGGAGGCCGCGGTGGGTGAATCATTGGAGGTCAGGAGTTCGAGGCCAGACTGGCCAACATGGTGAAACCCCATCTCTACTAAAAATACAAAAATTAGCCAGGTGTGGTGGCAGGCACCTGTAATCCTAGCTGCTTGGGGAGGCTGAGGCAGGAGAATCTCTTGAACCTGGGAGGCAGAGGTTGCAGTGAGCTGAGATCATGCCACTGCACTACAGTCTGGGCGACAGAATGAGCCCCGTCTCAAAATTAAAAAAATAATAAATAATAAATAATTTTTTATAAAGGGACTTTCTGAACTACAAGAAACAGAAGTTAACCCTATTGAGAGCTGTTTACAAGGATGGAAGAGACCAGAATGGGTGAAAGAATAGTAGGTATGAAGAGGGAGTCAGTGGGCTGGGCACAGCGGCTCAGGCCTGTAATCCAGCTACTAGGGAGGCTGAGGCAGGAGAATGATTTAAACTTGGGAGGCAGAGGCTGCAGTGAGCTGAGACTGCACCACTGAACTCCAGCCTGGGCAGAGAGAGGGAGGCAGGGAGGAAGGGAGGGAGGAAGGAAGGAGATGGAGTCAGCGAATACTAACAAATCTTTTGACAGGCTTGACTAGGAAGAGGACAGTAAGTGGAGTGAGGCATGAGATTATTAGTGGAGAGAAAGGAAGGAGCAAGACAGAGAAGTGAATATATAAGACAAAAAAAGAGTAACAGAAGAACACGATGGGTGGGATTTACATTAGATAGGAACACAGAGGAAAACTGATTCAAAAGGATGCAGACACACCTAGGTTTAAAGGTTTGAGAGTGAATAAAGGGCGTTCATGCATGTTGGCTCCTATTTTTTCTGTGACTAGAAGTCTGAGGGTTTAGTTATTCGCAGGTTAAAGATTTGAAGAGTGTGGAAAGGTCTGAAGTATTCACTGCTGTGAATGGACGAGGTGACCAGACTATCACAGAAGGACTGCCAAGCAGTGTTAATAGTTGCTTATTCACAAGTATGTGAGTGTACTCAGCTGGGTTGATACAGGTCACAAGACCAGTTGTTATATAGCTGAAATGCTGAAATACAAGCATAGGTCTTTTTTTTTTTTTTTTTAGACAGAGTCTCGCTCTGTCACCCAGGCTGGAGTGCAATGGCATGATCTTGGCTCACTGCAACCTCTGCCTCCCGGGTTCAAGCGATTCTCCTGCCTCAGTCTCCCAAGTAGCTGGGATTACAGACATCTGCCATCATGCCGGGCTAATTTTTGTATTTTTGTAGAGACAGGGTTTCACCATGTTGGCCAGGCTGGTCTCGAACTCCTGACCTCAGTGATCTGCCTACTTCAGCCTCCCAAAGTGCTGGGATTACAGGCATGAGCCACCACACCCGGCCAACCATAGGTCTTAGAACTCTACAATCTCTATATTTTTTCCTTACAACTCTAAGATGTTTGATTTTTTTTAAAACTAATTTAAAGGAAGCACTTAACATAGAATGCAATCTCCACAAATTTTAAGTGTACAGTTCAGCAGTGTTAAGCATATTCACATTGTGCAATAGATCTTCAAAGCTTTTTTCATCTTGCAAAATAGAAACTCTATGCCCCCTTAACAACTCCCCATTTTCCCCTTTCCCAGCTCCCGGCAACCACCATTCTACTTTCTGTTTCTATGAGTTTGACTACTTCAGATAACTCATATAAGTGGAATCAAGCAGTATTTGTGTCTTGTGACTGGCTTATTTCACTTAGTATGTCCTCAAGATTCATCCACATTGTTTTATGTGACAGGATTTCCTTCCTTTTTAAGGCTGCATAAAGATATTATGTATATGCATGTATATGTTATGTATATGCATATACATTATGTATACTGCATGTATATGACACATTTCCTTTACCCACTCAACTCGACATTCATTACTTGATGGAAAAAGGGTTCCTTCCCTATGACGTTTAGTTTTTTTAAAAAAAACCACCTCCTGACTCTTGGCTTTTAAAAATGTTTCCTATGTTGCCAATTAAACACTCCTGACACAAGACTTTGTACACTCTTTGTACACTCTTTGCTGCTGTTGGCAACTCCTTTTCCCTCCAGTGATTCGTTTAATAATTATAATAGCTTAGGGCGAGTATGTACTAAGGAAATGTGTATAGGCCAGACACAGTGGCTCATGTCTGTAATCCCAGCACTTTGGGGAGGCCGAGGTAGGCGGATCACCTGGGGTCAGGAGTTTGAGACCAGTCCGGCCAAACATGGTGAAACCCTGTCTCTACTAAAAATACAAAAAACTTGACCAGGCGCAGTGGCTCACGCCTGTAATCCCAACACTTTGGGAGGCTGAGGGGGGCAAATCACGGGATCAGGAGCTCGAGACCAGCCTGGCCAATATGGTAAAATTCCTTCTCCACAACAAATTCAAAAAATTAGCTGGGCATAGTGGCGGGCGCCTGTAATCCCAGCCACTCGGGAGGCTGAGGCAGGAGAATCGCTTGAACTTGGGAGGCGGATGTTGTAGTGAGCCGCGATCGTAGCACTACACTCCAGCCCGGGGAACAGAATGAGACTCGGTCTCCAAAACAAAACAAAAAAAAATGGCTGGGCGCGGTGGTTTACGCCTGTAACCCCAGCACTTTGGGAGGCCAAGAAGGGCGGATCACGAGGTCAGGAGATCGAGACCATCCTGGCTAACATGGTAAAACCCCGTCTCTACTAAAAATACAAAAAAAAATTAGCCGGGCGAGGTGGCGGGGCGCCTGTAGTCCCAGCCACTCAGGAGGCTGACGCGGGAGAATGGCGTAAACCCGGGAGGCGGAGCTTGCAGTGAGCCCAGATCACGCCACTGCACTCCAGCCTGGGCGACAGAGCCAGACTCCCTCTCAAAAAAAAAAAATAATAATAATTAGCCACGCTAGCCAAGCATGGTGGCAGGCGCCTGTAATCCCAGTTACTTCGGAGGCTGAGGCAGGAGAATTGCTCAAACCCGGGAGGCGGAGGCTGCAGTGAGCCGAGATCATGCTACTGCACTCCAGCCTGGGTGACAGGGTGAGACTCCATCTCAAAAAAAGAAAAAAAAAGAAAAAAGGAAAAGAAACGTATATACCCTGCGCACTGGCTCACACCTGTAAACGTACCACTTTGGGAGGCCGAGGCAGAAGGATGGCGTGAGGACAGCAGTTCGAGATAAGCCTAGCCAACATGGAGAAACCCCGCATCTACTAAAAATACAAAAATTAGCCCAGCGTGGTGGCGCGTGCCTGTAATTCCAGCTACTCGGGAGGCTGAGGTAGGAGAACTGCTTGAACCTGGGAGGCAGAGGTTACAGCGAGCTGGGATCGCATCACTGCACTCCCGCCTGGGAGACAGAGCAAGACCCCATCTCAAAAACAAAAAACAAAAAAATAAAATAAAATAGAGAAATTATATATAACCACACGTATAACAGGCAACCCTTGCTTTTAAGCATATCTAATTGGGAAGGAAGGACAGCAATATTAAGCATGTAACTTCATTACTAACCTTCTAATATATACGTCTAATATCATAAAATGAATTAGGTTGTGCTTAAGTAGTAGCACTAGGTAGTTTAAGCACATAAGACTGGCTTAGAATCATTAGATGTTTAACTCTGGGGACATTACCTAACTATCTGAAGTCTCTATTTCCAAATCTGTAAAATGGTGTATTTAACAGCAACTACTCCAAAGGTGTATAAATGGCAACTGAATGAGATAAGCACAATAATAAGCGTAAAGCTGGGATATAGTATGTGCTCAGTAAACATAGCTTTCATTATAATTTATCATAGCGTTTCTGTAATGATTTGATTTACAAAACAGATTTAGACAACTTTTCGAGAAAATCAGTCCTGTGGAAAATAGAACCAATACTTTAAAAAATGACTGTAAAGAAACAGAAAATGCACCCACGAAAGAGTCCTTTTAAGTGAGATTCTTACAAGCATTTACCACACAGACATACTCTTAATCTTGCCCGCGAAGTTCTGAGCATCTCAATCGAGGCATTAACATTCTAAGCGCCAAATTCTTTTCCCGGACTGCTCTGCCTATGAAGGACTTTCTGCATCCTTGCCCCGCCTACTATGCGACAGCAGTGTACCCCAGGAAATATGACAATCAAAATGCACTCACTCATTCAAACACCACTGGAGGGCGGTACCGCCCGAATTGAGAATCATCAAAAGAGGATCCACCCCAAATCTTCCAGAGTTCTTTTACTACCTTCTAGATTCAATTCCACCCCGAAAATCTACAGCTCCAAAGGTACAAGAACATCCAGGGCCTAACCACATCCGCAGAGTTAGGAAACGTCCGCTGAAGCCCCGCCACCCTCTTCCTGACCACCTTTCAGATGGCCGACTTCATAATCGGGAGTATTCGCTGCCTGCAAGATCCCCCACCCTCTAAGGAACTCCGGCGCCTACTTTCAGCCTCTGCTCATGGCTGGAAAATATCTCCGGTCCTCTGGCTTCACTGCTGAAGACCTGACGCTTTTCCGGCGAAATCTGGACCACAGACGCACAGTGGAACTTGGGGGTGAGGGAGCCAGGCTCAGCCCTGGGCTGTGAGAGATTAAATACCTGGGTCCAGCTGCCCAAGCCTCACTGCCTCGATTCTCAAACCCCAACTCAAGGGCTAGAGCCGCAGCACCGACGCGCGCCATTCAAACTGGGGAGGGGTGAGACTCTAGGCCCAGAATTAGTGAAAAGCAGGCACCGCACATAAGTTGGGTGCTAGACTCCGAGAAACCCCACGGTCTCGTCTCTCCCTGAAAACCTGGTCATCGCTCAGCTCAATCGTCTCCTTTATGTCTGGCCACACTTACCCGAATTTACCGCCAAAGGCGTCGCCATCTTAGAGGCGCACTAACTGAGTCCTTCTGCCGCATGGAGGCCCCAGGAAGGAGTGAGGTTGCCCAGAGTGAAGCCTGAACAAAAAGGCACCACGCTGTCCCCTCCACGCTGGGCCGTCCCAGGCGTACAGAAGGCTCCAGAATCTGCTCTGGGTCACAAGCATCAATTTTCATTGGGATTATTCAAATAAGGCGAGGGCAACCACTTCAGAGACACGAGGTCCTCGATCCGACGTTCATCGTGTAGTGCATCCTGGGACTTGTAGTTTCTTTCTAATGATGAGTTGGTTAAGTGGAGAGGAAAAAGTAAAGTGGAATAGAAAAAGATATTCTGGGAGTAGTTATTAAAATGACGCCCACTTATGAGATTATAAAAGCCGTAAGTTCAAATCATTATCTCCGTTTCAAGTTAAATCTTCCTTACAGTGGGGAGTGGAGTAAGGTGTGAAGTGTCTACACCTCAAAAAGTCATTGACCGGTTAAAAACTAAGTTTCCGTGACATTTCAGTTTACCAAGTATGTTGTGTCAACATAGTTGCGTAGAGCGAAACAAAGCATAATTTTTAACTATAAAATTTTCAAACGGATACAAAATTAGAATAGTGAACACTCAGCATCAATAACGTGGCCAATTTCCCACCACGGCAGCACCCTTACCACCCCAGCACCCTATCCTCCCCACCCCCGCCCCCGATTATTTTGAAAAAAATTCCAGACATATCGTTTCATAATCACCAAGTATTTTTCTACCTGAGCAACCAAAGTAGCTGAACTCTCTTTCTTCAGTTGTTAAATTTTAGTTTGCTAAATATAATCAAACTAAAATATAATCATTGCTATTTACAGCTATGTATTAAGAATTTTACAGCCATTATTTCATTTAATCCCTGCAAACCATTCTATTGGGAAAATGATCTGATTATAGCTATGTCAGAGATGTTCCATGTGCCTTACAATCTCATTGTATCAATTCTCCATCATTCCCATTTCACTGTTGGAAATCAGAATCAAATAATTTAGACAAAAGCACAGAGTATGTTAACAATATCCAGAACTGGCCGGGCGCGATGGCTCATGCCTGTAATCCCAGCACTTTGGGAGGCCAAGGTGGGCAGATCACTTAAGGTCAGGTGTTTGAGACCAGCCTGGCCAGCATGGTGAAACCCCGCCTCTACTAAAAATATAAAAATTAGCCAGGCATGGCAGCACGCACCTGTAACCCCCAGCTGTTCGGGAGGCTGAGGCAGGAGAATCCCTTGAACCCGGGAGGTGGAGGTTGCAGTGAGCTGAGATCATACCACTGCACCCCAGCCTAGGCAACAGAGTGAGTGAGACTCCATTTCAAACAAACAAACAAAAAAGAATATCCAGAACAGAACATTTATTATTTTGGACAAATAATATCAAGTGACACAATGTACATTAGGTTTGAAACACAAAGTCACTGGTGATTTTTTTCTAGAAGTCATTGTTATATAGAGACAAATGCCAAACTACAATTAAAGTGGTTTTAAGGAGTGAAGTGGGGAAGAGAGAAAGTAAAGGCAAAGGAATATTTCAAGAAGTTTATCATGAAACTGAAAAGAATACTGTGCAGGAACTTGACAGGAAGTGGCATTCAAAGATTTCTCTCTCAGCACAACTGTTACCAGCCTTTCCCTCTCCACACGCACTTTTTAACCCCACACATTTCCCTCTCAGTAGATAACTTTGCTTTCTATAAAGTAACTCTTTAACTTCCAGCAAGTCCTCTTTGCCCATCATTACACTTTACAAGTATTCTCTCACAGGATTCTTCAATTCGTAGCAACTGGGATATTGCCATCATAAACCCTTCTAAAATTGCTCTTGGTATGTTTACCAGTGATCAGTCATCAAATTCCATGGGCACTTTTCTAAATTATGATAGTTATAGGCCGGACACAGTGGCTCACGCCTGTAATCCTAGCACTGTGGGAGGCTGAGGTGGGAAGATCACCTGAGATCAAGAGTTCGAGATCAGCCTGGCCAACATGGTGAAACCTTGTCTCTACTAAAAATACAAAGTTAGCTGGGCGTGGTGACAGACTCCTGTAATCCCAGCTACTTGGGAGACTAAGGCAGGAGAATTGCTTGAACCCCAGAGGCAGAGGTCGCAGTGAGCTGAGATCACGCCATTGCACTCCAGCCTGGGTAATAGAGTAAAAACTCTGTCTCAAAAAAAAAAAAAAAGAAAGAAAGAAAGAGAGAAAAGAAAAGAAAAAAGAAAGAAAATTATATTATCCTGTGGCTACTGGGGCACCACTGATACTGGGTTTCCTCCTCTCTTTCCAGTTCATTTTTAGTGTTTTACGTGGACGTCTCTTCCTCTTCTACTCACTAAATCGAGCTCTTCCCCTGTGGTCATCTCTAGTTTCTGTCCTTTCATTCTACATGCCTTCTCCGGGACATCTTACGGTTTCTTACTACCACCTGCTTGCTGATGAATTCTGTGTTTGTATCTCTAGTCTGATCCTCTCTCCTGAGCTTCAGATTTGCATAACCAACTGTCCAGTTCATTTCTGTATTGATTGTCACACAGGCGTTTCAAAACCAGCATGTCTGAAACGTAAATGATCACTTTTCCCCTGAAACTCTGCCCCCGGTATCCACCCAGTTGCCAAAATCAGAAACCTGGGATTCTTTCTGTATTCTTCCTTCAATTATCAAATACTGTTCATTCTATCTCACAAATATTTCTGGAACCGTTTTCTTCTCTGCTTTCTATGCCATTGTTCAAGTCTCATCTTCTTAAACTAGGTATTTTGTAATAGGCTTCTCATTTGTCGTTCTTATTTCCATCTGATCTTCCTTTCATGGACTCCCAAGGTGATTTTTATTTTTTATTTTATTTTATTAATTTATTAATTTATTCCAAGACACAGTTTCATTCTGTCACTGGAGTGCAGTGGCGCAATCTTGGCTCACTGCAGTCTCCACCTCCCGGGTTCAAGCAATTCTTGTGCCTCAGCCTCCTGAGTAGCTGGGATTATAGGCGCACTTCACCACACCCAGCTAATTTTTGTATTTTTAGTAGATGGGGGTGGGGGTTTTGCCATATTGGCCAGGCTGGTCTTGAGCTCTTGACCTTGGCTTCCCAAAACACTGGAATTACAGGCATGAGTTACTGCGCCCAGCCTGAAAGTGATTTTTAAATACAAAAAACATGGCCAGGCACGGTGGCTTAAGCCTGTAATCCCAGCACTTTGGGAGGCCAAGACAGGCTGATCACCTGAGGTCAGGAGTTCAAGACCAGCCTGACCAACATGGAGAAACCCTGTCTCTACTAAAAATACAAAATTAGCTGGGCATGGTGGCGCATGCCTGTAATCCCAGCTACTCGGGAGACTGAGGCAGGAGAATTGCTTGAACCTGGGAGGCAGAGGTTGTGGTGAGCCAAGATCGCACCATTGCACTCCAGCTTGGGCAACAAGAGTGAAACTCTGTCTCAAAAAAAAAAAAAAAAATAGCCAGGCGCGGTGGCTCACGCCTGTAATCCCAGCACTTTGGGAGGCCAAGGCGGGTGGATCATGAGGTCAGGAGATCGAGACCATCCTGGCTAACACAGTGAAACCCCATCTCTACTAAAAATACAAAAAATTAGCCAGGCATGGTGGCAGGCACCTGTAGTCCCAGCTACTCAGGAGGCTGAGGCAGGAGAATGGCATCAACCGGGGAGCCTTGTTCTTCAGCCTTCCACACTCTTCCTCAAGAGCCCTTTACTCTAATCATTCTGAACTATTTTTTTGTTTTTTTTTTTTTTGAGACAGAGTCTCGCTCTGCCATCCAGGCTGGAGTACAGTGGCTGGATCTCAGCTCACTGCAAGCTCCACCTCCCGGGTTCACGCCATTCTCCTGCCTCAGCCTCCCGAGTAGCTGGGACTACAGGCGCCCGCCACCTCGCCCGGCTAGTTTTTTGTATTTTTTAGTAGAGACGGGGTTTCACCGTGTTAGCCAGGATGGTCTCCATCTCCTGACCTCGTGATCCGCCCGTGTCGGCCTCCCAAAGTGCTGGGATTACAGGCTTGAGTCACCGCGCCCGGCCTCATTCTGAACTATTTATTATCCCTAAGTACAACATGCTTTCTTTTGCCATGTATCGATGTCTTTGCACCTGTTATTCTGTCCTCCTGAATTGCTCTTCTTTCCCTTCCTTATCCACCTGTGACCACCCACCAAGTTAACCTCCAAACATAATCTGCTCTCAAAGTTTCAGGGCCTGTGTTAATGCTGCCTTCATGATGCTATCCTTGATCCCCTCCCCCATCAAATTCAGGTGTTTCCTTGCCTACAGACCTATTGCACTTTTTCCCACCTTTATTACGGCCCAATGTGCTATGACAATTGTCTCCTCACTAAAACTGTTAGCTTCTTGTGGTAGATTATTATTAAAAGGTCCTCAGTGAATCACAGGTCCCTGAATTGAAGCCATTGTATCATCATCTGCCACTTTGAATCTGGGTTGGCCTTTGACTTGCTTAGACCAGAAGAATGCAGAGGAAGTGATGTTGGGCACTTCTAAGTCCAGGATTTAAGAGACCTTGTTACTTCCTTTTTGCTCTTTTGCCCATGTAAGGAAACTCGAACTTGTCTTTTTGAGGATGAAAGACCATGAGGAGAGAGGCCTAGCCAGCCCTTAGCCATTGGAGACCCTAGCTGAAATGTTGAACATTAGTGAGGCTATCTTGGATCCTCAGTACTAGTTGATCCACCAACTGACTGTAAATGCATAAGTGAGTCCAGACCAGATTGTAGAATTGTGAGCAAGTAAATGGCTATTGTTTCAAGTCACCGTTTTGTGATTTGTTATGCCCAAGAAATAACTGATATACTCCTAGAAAGCAACAGCTGTGTCTTTTTATATTTATATTCCATGCTCCTACCACATCTCTGGCTTGCAGTTACAATTCAGAAAAATAATTTGCAGAGCTTAGTGCTTCCACTGCCTGCTGGGAGAGACCACATACAATTGTGATGAAGTGCACAGGACTTAGAGCCAGGCTTCCTGAATTCACATTGTGTTTCAGTTACTTATTAGCTATGAAACCCTCCTGAGTACCTTGGCTTTTTCCTCTCTAAATAGGGTGACAATATTAGTACCTATATCATAGGGTTGTTAAGGAACTTATTTGTAAAGTCCTTAAAATAAGTCTGACATGTAGTGCTACATGAGTATTTGTTAAATAAAAATAAACTATTTCTAAGGCCAAATAGGTATAAGTGGAGGTATAATTAAATACTCAGGATTAGCTTAACTAAGTTGTTAGAGTACACTGCAGACATCACAGCGTTCAGCAATTAAATAGTTATGCCCCAGTCTAATTGATCCATTACTGGTAACTTCCCTTATCACCCTCGGTGAATTGAGTTTCAATCTATGCACAAAGTTATTTGAGATCTTAAAATAAGGACAGCTAATTCTTATTTGGAGTCAGGGAAATGAAAATTAGGGGAAATTATATGAAATAAGTCGCATTTGAATGGACAGATGATAAGACTTTACATAGTCATCAAAGTGTATGGGATAGGGAGAAGGGAAATAGACCAGTGAAAAAGTGACAAAGCTCAAGGTTTGGGATTTACGGAGCTACAACAACTCCTCTGGACAAGACTTAGAAATTTAGATGAGTTTCAAACTCTGTAATTTTCCGTATGGGCCCAGTGGAGGACCCAAACACAACTGGTCCATGTTTTGATCCCCAGTCAGTGGCCAGCTATAGACTGTAGTTGCAGATCCACTGACCTTGTGATACTGGCAGTATCTGGTGGAGTAGGGACCCACAACATGATGCAGCAAATGGGTCCTATGTAAGAGCTTCCTTCCATAGGCCGGATCATCCCAACAGCCTCTTAACTCCAGTCTCACCTATTTCCAATTCGCCTTCCATCCTATTAGAAGGCTCAAAGCGAAGGTATGTTTGTACAAAGAACAAGAAACCATAGGCCAGGCACAGTGGTTTAAGCCTGTAATCCCGGCACTTTGGGAGGCCAAGGCAAGCTGATCACCTGAGGTCAGGATTTCGAGACCAACCTGGCCAATATGGAGAAACTCCATCTCCACCAGGCATGGTGGTGCGTGCCTGTAATCCCAGCTACTAGGGAGGCTGAGGTGGGAAAATTACTTGAACCTGGGATGCAGAGGTTATAGTGAGCCCAGATCGCACCACTGCATTCCAACCTGGGTGACAGAGTGAGACTCTGTCTCAAAAAAATAGAAAATAAAAAGAGGACTTTTCCTGCACAACCTCTTTTTATATTAAAAAAAAAAAAAAAGTGAAGCTATGTTTGTACAAAGAACAAGAAACCATTAACATGGTGGTTTAGCTCTTTGGGAGGCTGAGGCAGGTAAATCACCTGAGGTCAGGAGTTCGAGACCAGCCTGGCCAACATGGTGAAACCCCATTTCAACCAAAAATACAAAAATTAGCCAGGCATGGTGGTGTGCGCCTGTAATCCCAGCTACTCAGGAGGTTGAGGCATGAGAATCACTTCAATCTGGGAGGCAGAGGCTGCAGTAAGCCAAGATCGTGCCACTGCACTCCAGCCTGGGCAACAGAGTAAGACTCTATCTCAAAAAAAAAAAAAAGTGTTAATTGAAATAAACTGCACACTTCAGCACATGAGGCAAACTCAGAATCTTTGTGGGTGCTATCTTTTCTTTCTAGAACACCCTTAGCTGCCTCTTCATCTGGTTAGTCTTACTTGGCCATCAAGCCTCAACCCAAGCATCACCTTCCCCCACTCCATTTCTACCTCCAGATTGGATTAAATGCCCATCCCATAACGTGTTGTTATTTTTCATAACTCTGTCCCTTTGGACTGAAGCTCCACATAGAATAGAGGTACCCAGTAAGTAGTCAATAAAAGTTTGTTGAATGAATAAGGATGGCAAAAGATCAAGCTGCTGTCTACTACCCATTGCCAGTCTATATTGTGGGCTCTTTGAAGACTCTTCATAAGCCAACATCTCTCTTGCAAGTACCTGAAAACTCTAGGATAAGAAGGCTGGGTGCCTCTTTTCCTGCTACATGAACTATCAATGTGGAGTTGAAGGAGGCAAGGTACTCCCTATTTTCTTCTATGTCAGGTCCTTGGTCCTGACAAGGGCATGTGCCACCATGGAACATGCTGTAAAACAGGAAATCAGGTAGGAGTAGAATACTATAAAAGTGCTGGTTGCAAAGTCAACTTATATGATCAGAAAGAATCTGCGACAGGCTCCCTGCCTCATTCCTGTAATTCCAGCACTTTGAGAGGCCAAGGCGGGTGGATCACCTGAGGCCAGGAGTTTGAGACTAGCCTAGCCAACACAATGAAAGCCCATCTCTACCAAAAAGTACAAAATTTTCGGAGCATGGCACATGCCTGTAGTCCCAGCGACTCAGAAGGCTCAGGCAGGAGAATCGCTTGAACCTGGGAGACAGAGATTGCAGTGAGCTGAGATCACACCACTGCACTCCAGCTTGGGCGACAGAGTGAGAGTCCGTCTCAAAAAAAAAGGAAAGAATCTGGATTGTACTCTGGGAATTAGCATGAATACTTGGCTCCAGCCCTGGGCAGTAGTGCGTGGAGGAGAGTGGGGAGCTCCTGAGGAAAGCAGAATTCTGTCTGAGTGTGACGAAAGAGCAGAGGCTTCATCCTATCCAAAGACTCAAAGTGAAGCTATGTTTGTACAAGGAACAAGAAAGCATGAATTGAAATAAACTGCTATTCTGTTCAGGACATGATGGAAACCCAGAAACAAGGGACAATAGAAAATATTCCCAAGTGAAAACAAAAGCAAAAAGTAAGTAAATAGAGAAAGAAGTTTTGCTTGTTTGTTTGTTTGTTTGTTTTGAGATGGAGTCTCTCTCCCGTCTTGCAGGCTGGAGTGCAGTGGCACGATCTCAGCTCACTGCAACCTCCATCTCCGGGGTTCAAGCGATTCTCCTTCCTCAGCCTCCCGAGTAGCTGCGATGAAAGACGTGCACCACCATACCTGACTAATTTTTGTATTCTTAGTAGAGACGGGGTTTTTCCATGTGAGCCAGACTGGTCTCGAACTCCTGACCTCAGGTGATCCACCCACCTCGGCCTCCCAAAGTGCTAGGATTACAGGTATGAACCACTGCGCCCGGCAGAGAAAGAAGATTTTTAAGAAAGATTCCAGATTCACATGAAGCTGTGTGTGCACCATTTCTCTTCTTCCCTCGGCTCAGGCCAGTTCTTCAATGATGTGTATTTTGCATCTTCTCTTCCCACATCATGGGAGAATTGAGAATTCAGGAAGATAATGATCACCAGAGGAAGGCATCTCGTGCTGGTGGAGCTGCACCTCCTGGATTCACGCCATTCTCCTGCCTCAGCCTCCCGAGTAGCTGAGACTACAGGCACCCACCACCATGCCTGGCTAATTTTTTCTGTATTTTTAGTAGAGACGGGATTTCACTCTGTTAGCCAGGATGGTCTCGATCTCCTGACCTCATGATCCACCCGCCTCGGCCTCCCAAAGTGCTGGGATGGAGTTGAACTTTACCATAATTTTAAGGTTTCAATCTCCAGCCATAAGCATGACAACTCCATAGCAAGGCAGTCATTTTAAAGTTTAATTTAAGAAGAAAAATGGTACTATCCAGCATTGAAATGTTCTTGCTCCTTGGTTTCTTAAATTAACTCTGCATAGTACCTATAGCAAGGCTGAGGTACTCATTCTCATATTTTTTATTGTGGTAAAAATATACATAAATAAAAATTAACCATTTAAACCTTTTTTTTTTTGAGACAGAGTCTTGCTCTGTCACCCAGACTGGAGTGCAATGGCACCGACTCAGCTCACTACAACCTCCACCTCCCGGGTTCAAGTGATTCTCCTGCCTCAGCCTCCTGAGTAGCTGGGACTACAGGTGCTTGCCACCACACCTGGCTAATTTTAGTATTTTTAGTAGAGACAGGGTTTCACTATATTGACCACGTTGGTCTTGAACTCCTGACCTCGTGATCCGCCCACCTCGGCCTCCCAAAGTGCTGGGATTACAGACGTGAGCCACCGTGCCCGTCTTTTTGTCTTTTTTTTTTTTTCTTTTCTTTTTATGGAGAACAAGGTCTCGCTATATTGCCCAGGCAGGTCTTGAACTCTGGGCTCAAGCCATTCTCCCACCTCTGCCTCCCTGAGAGCTGGGATTACAGGTGTGAACCACTGTGTCCGGCCAATTTAAACCATTTTTAAGTGTACACTTCTGTGGCATTAAGTACATTCACACTCTCCTGCAATCATCCTCCATCCTCACCATCTGTCTCCAAAACATTTTCGTTGTCCCCAAGTGAAATTCTATACCCATTAAATACTAACTCCCATTCCTCCCTTGCTGCAGCCCTGGGCAACTAATATTCTATTTTTTCCTCTCTAGGAATTTGAATACTTGAGGTACCTCATATAGCTGGAATCATACAGTATTTGTCTTTTGGTGGTATATTTTCATTTAGCATAATGTCTTCAAGTTCATCATCTTGTAGCATGTGTCAGAGCTTTCTTCCTTTTTAAGGCTGGCTGCATTATATTCCATTATATGTACAGACTACATTTTGTTTATCGATTCATCTGTTGATGGACACTTGGGTTGCTTCTACTTTTTGGTTGTGTGAATAATGCTGCTATAAAATTGGGTAAACAAATATGTCTTCATATCTCTGCTTTCCATGTAACTGGGCATATGCTGGAGTTGCTGGATCTTATGGTTACTCTGCATTAAATTTTTCACAGAATCATCGTGCCGTTTTCAACAGAGGCTGCACCATTTTATACTCCCACTGGCAAAATGCACAGGACTTCCAATTTCTCCATATTCTTGCCAACATTTGTTATTTTCTGGGTTTTTTAAAATCATAGCCATCCTAATAGGTATGAAGTAGTGTCTCCTTGTAGTTTTGATTTGCATTTCCTAGATGACTAATGATAGCATATTTTCACGTGCTCACTGGCCAGTTGCATATCTTCTTTGGAGAAATATCTATTCAGGCCTTTGCCCATTTTTTAATAAGTTTTTTTTTAATGTTGAGTTGTAGGAGTTCTTTATGTATATTGACATTAAGCCATTATCAGGTTATTTTTGTTTCATTTTTTATTTTTGAGTTTTTAAATGCATTATCTTAAAAACTAGGATCACTTCACAAATGACCAGGAAAAGTTGTCAATTATGTTCAAAATTTTAGGTGCACATTTAGTAAACACACAAGTATTAATAATCCTAATTGAAATGCTTTTATAATTTTTTTTTTTTTTTTGAGACGGCGATTCGCTCTGTCACCCAGGCTGGAGAGCAGTAGCACAATCTTGGCTCACTGTAAGCTCCGCCTCCCGGGTTCACGCCATTCTCCTGCCTCAGCCTCCGGAATAGCTAGGACAACAGGCGCCTGCCACCACGCCCGGCTAATTTTTTGTGTTTTTAGTAGAGACAGGGTTTCACCGTGTTAGCCAGGATGGTCTCGATCTCCTGACCTCATGATTCGTCCGCCTCGGCCTCCTAAAGTGCTGGAATTACAGGCATGAGCCACCGCGCCCGGCCTGAAATGCTTTTAAAATTAGAAAATTGACAGAATAAATCAATTTTCTTCCTTTATTCATTTTTCAAATAGTAAAAGTACAACGGATAAAAATTTAAATCACCATAATATCAGCCTAAGAGATAGCCTCAGCAATTTTTTTATTGATAATGTTGGGAAATCTTAGTGATGCTAAAGCTAGCTAAAGCTAGAAAGATGCTTATGAAAATTAGTCCATCTTTCAGACTTCAAACCAAACAAGGCATAAATATGACAGAGGAGAACACATCTACCAATAAATACCCTCTCTCTTAAAAAGATGACTATAAATTCAGGAAATATACTAGACAGGAGATCTGTATCAGTTGTTAGGGTATTTTATAGTTGCAAGTAAGTACTAGAAAGTCATAGTGGAGATACAGGAAGAAAGGAGTATGTCAGGACTTCAAATGGGAGAGAACCTTTGGTTAGGGACAAATACAGACCAAATGAAAAAATTGTAACCACCAGTGGCATGCATGATCCATGTGGGCAGGGATCCATGTGGCTTGTATGATCCATGTAGGCAGGGATATTATTCACTCATGTCACTCAAGTACCTAGAACAGTACCTAGCACCTTGTGGTAGACGATCAACAATTATTTGTTGAATGAAGAATTTACAGGAGAAAAAACTTAGTACACGAGACAGAGTGAGATGTAGTGAGAAAGAACTATCCAAAAGACTTCAAAAAACACACACACACACACACAGGCAAAATCAGAAAATATTTTAAACTGAATAAAAAGTATGCATCTTGGAAAAGCAAAGCAAATTAAATACATAGTGAGGCCAGGCACAGTGGCTCACACCTGTAATCTCAGCACTTTGGGAGGCTGAGGCGGGCAGATCATGAGGTCAGGAGATCAAGACCATCCTGGCCAAAATGGTGAAACCCTGTCTCTACCAAAAACACAAAAATTAGCTGGGCGTGGTGGTGCACACCTGTAATCCCAGCTACTCAGGAAGCTGAGGCAGGAGAATCACTTGAATCTGGGAGGTGGAGATTGCAGTGAGCCGAGATCGCCCTACTGCACTCCAACGTGGCAACTGAGAGAGACTCCATCTAAAAAAAAAAAAAAAGAAAAAAAAATATATATAGTGAGAAAGAAAACAATAAAGCAATGGAAATCAATCAAATAGAAAGTGGGAAAAGAGAAAAAGCAAAAGTCAGTGAAACCAACCGCTATGGTTTGAATGTGTTCCCCAAAGTTCATGTGTTGGCAACTTAACCCTCAATGCAACAATGTTGAGAGGGGCTACCTTTAAGAAGTGATGAGGTCATGAGGGCCCTGCCTTCGTGAATGGATTCATGAGTGGGCTCATTATCTAGAGAGTACATTTGTTATAAATTGAATTTGGTCCTCTTGCTTTCTCTTGCCATGTGATGCGTTTGGCCATGTCATGGCACAGCAAGAAGGCCTTTAGCAGATGCTGGTCCCTTAATCTTGAACTTCCCAGCCTTCAGAACTGTAAGAAATAAATTTCTGCTCTTTATGAATTACCCATTCTCCATTACTATGTTATAAATACTGACCATTAGTTCTTTGAAAAATAAAACTGGGGCCGGGCACGGTGGCTCAAGCCTGTAATCCCAGCACTTTGGGAGGCCGAGACGGGCGGATCACGAGGTCAGGAGATCGAGACCATCCTGGCTAACACGGTGAAACCCCGTCTCTACTAAAAACCATACAAAAAACTAGCCGGGCGAAGTGGCGGGCGCCTGTAGTCCCAGCTACTCGGGAGGCTGAGGCAGGAGAATGGCGTAAACCCAGGAGGCGGAGCTTGCAATGAGCTGAGATTGGGCCACTGCACTCCAGCCTGGGCGGCAAAGCGAGACTCCGTCTCAAAAAAAACAAAAAAGAAAGAAAAAGAAAACTGATAAATTTTTAGCTTAACTGATCAAGAAAAAGGGAGAAAATACAAATACATCACTTCAGATCCTATAGATATTTAAAAGAAAACAAGAGAATATTATGAACAACTTTATATCAATATATGTCCACAGACAACTTAGATGAACTCCCCTAAAAGGCAAAATTCCCAAATAGAAAACCGAAATAACACCAGCCTGGCCAACATGGTGAAACCCCGTCTCTACTAAAAACACAAAAATTAACTGGGTGTGGTGGCATGCACCTGTAGTCCCAGCCACTAGGGAGGCTGAGGTGGGAGGATCGCTTGAACCAGGGAGGCAGAGGTTGCAGTGAGCTGAGATTGCACCACTGTACTTCAGCCTGGGCAACCAAGCGAGACCCTGTCTCAAAACAAAAAACAAACAAAAAACCAAATAGCTTCGTATCTGTCAATAAAATTGAGTTTGTGGCCGGGCGCGGTGGCTCACGCCTGTAATCCCAGCACTTTGGGAGGCCAAAGTGGGCATGGATCACAAGATCAGGAGATCAAGACCATCCTGGCTAACACGGTGAAACCCTGTCTCTACTAAAAATACAAAAAATCAGCCGGGCATGGTGGCGGGTGCCTGTAGTCCCAGCTACTCTGGAGGCTGAGGCAGGAGAATGATGTGAACCCGGGAGGCAGAGCTTGCAGTGAGCCGAGATCGCACCACTGCACTCCAGTCTGGGCGATGGAGTGAGACACCGTCTCAAAAAAAAAAAAAATTGAATTTGTAATGAAAAATCATTTTACAAAGAAAATTTAATGTCTTGATGGCTTAATTGGTAAATAATAAATGTTTAAGTTAAAAAAAAAACAATCCTACACAAACTCTTTCAGAAAATAGAGGTGTAAATGCTTTTCACTTAATTTTATGAGACCTATTAACCTGATAGGGTCAAAAATATTACAAGAAAAGAAAAGTACATACCAATATTCCTTCTGAATAGATGCCAAAATCCTTAACAGGAACAACTACTAAAATAGCCAAACAAATTAAGTAATATGTAGAAAAAAATACATAATGACCAAATGGGCTTTAAAATTTCAATATTAGCAGTTTCTTTTCAATTACAGAGGGAACTGACTTTCATTAATTCAATTTTATGGGGAGAGGCCTGGCACAGTGGCTCATGCCTATAATCCCAGCATTTTGGGAGGCCGAGGTGGGCAGATTGCTTGAGGCCAGGCATTCAAGACCAGCCTGGCCAACATGGCGAAACCCCATCTCTACTAAAATTACAAAAATTAGCTAGGCATGGTGGCGTACACCTCTATTCCCAGCTACTCAAGAGGCTGAGGCAGGAGAATCGCTTGAACTTGGGAGGCGGAGGCTGTAGTGAGGTGAGATCACGCCATTGCACTCCAGCCTAGGCAACAGAGCAAGACTCTTATCTTCAAAATAAATTAATTAATTAATTAATGGGGAGAGTAAATCCCAAATGAAAATATTAGTTTCTTTACCCAGAGATATTACTAAGCCAGCTGAAATCTTTGGAGAGGCTGGTGCAGGCACTCTATCTATAGGATATGGTGTCACTCGCAAATCTAGCTCGTTTGCTACCTTTTTCTGGAGAAAACAAACTATTTCTGGTAACTTTTTGTTGTTGTTGTGTTTCATTTTTTCCAGAATTGATTCGTTCAGCAACTTTTTGATGAGATTAAAAGCACTCCTGTCTCTGGATTGAACTGGGTCTTCTAAATTTCTATAACAAATTTGCACTCAATCTCTTAGAATTTCTTACAGCTGATCATTTAAACCATTAAGTTGTGTGATCACTATTTTAGTTTACAGTTTATAATAATCGTTATTACTATTTGGCAGACTGTTTCATGGCTAGCCCTCTTACTAAAGAATATGAGGGCAGAGGCCATCTTCCATTTACATGTAATCACCTTCAGCAACTAGCGTGGTACCCGGCTCAATAAACAGCTGAGTAAATGGATTTGGGGATGTCAAAAAATAACCTCCTCCTGGCCAGGTGTGGTGGCTCATGCCAGTAATCCCAGCACTTTGGGAGGCCGACACAGGCAGATTACTTGAAGTCAGGAGTTTGAGACCAGCCTGGCCAACATGGTGAAACCCCGTCTCTACTAAATACAAAAAATTAGCTGGGAGCAGTGGCACGTGCCTGTAATCCCAGCTACTTCGGAGGCTGAGGCAGGAGAATCACTTTAACCCGGGAGATGGAAGTTGGAGTGAGCAGAGATCTCACCACTGCACTCCAGCCTGGGTAACAGAGTAAGACTCCGTCTCAAAAAAATAAAAAAAATAATAATAATGATAATAATTTTTTTTAAAAGGATAACGTTTCCTGATCTCATTTTCCCAATTCTAGGACATCTTTATATCCTGTTACTATTTTGTTAGACACAATTTAACAAAAAGTCCTCTTTCCTTTTTGTAGTATTTTGAGTGCTATGAGTAAGAGTCATCTTGTCTCAAAAACTTGAGGATGGGAAAAAGTACAAAAATCCTTTCAACAACCAAGACTAGTCCAGGACCTGGACATATAGATGGAAGGTAGTACTATTTACTATTATCCAGGACAACATTTCTACTTAGGGCCAACCAAAAAAGGTTGTCAAGAAATGACAGCACCTAAATCTGGGCCTCTCTAGAGGATCACTCCCCACAACAGGCCATCTTGGGTTCCTTGACCTTTAGCCCATCTCAGCATTGCCCTCACCCCTAACCTGCTCATGGGTGGGTGACCGAATGGACCTCTGAGCAGCATTTGTCTGTTTGCTGTGGAGGTGGGAAGCTTGGATCTGTAGCAAGTGGAACCTCTCCAGAGTGAAATCTCACTTCCAGGTACTGCTGCCCTTCTGCTAGCTCCTGGGTATTTTGAATCATGGCTCTAATTGCAGGGTCCTTAGCTAGATTCCTGTCTCCTGCAGCCCGAGCATTCAACTAATTCTGAACCTCTGTTGGAGCTGAAACTGAATTCTTCTATGTAACCTCAGTTTGTTTGTTTTTTCTTTTTTAAAAAAGAAAAAAATGCTTTTTCTTTTTTAAAAATATGTACATAATGGATGTACATATTTTCGGGGTACATGATTTAATACATTAATGTAATTTGTAAGAGATCAAATCAGGGTAACTGGGATATCTGTTGCCTTAAATATTTGCCTTTTTTTAATGCTAGAAACATTCAAGTTATTCTTTTCACCCCTTTGAAATATACAGTAGATTATTGTAAATTAATAGGCACCCTACTGAACTATCAAACACTAGCTCTTCTTTCTTCTATCAAACTGTATATAGTCTTAAGATAGATAAAAGAAAAAGAAAAAGAAGAAAAAAATGTAAAAAGAAAAAAATTTTTCAAACTGTATATTTGTACCCATTAATCAACTTATCTTCAGCTCCCTCTACCCTCTACCTTTCCCACCCTCTGGTAACCACCTCTCTATCTTCATGAGATCCACTTATTTTATTTTATTTTTATTTTATTTTTGAGACGGAGTCTCGCTCTGTCACCCAGGCTGGAGTGCAGTGGCGTGATCTCAGCTCACTGCAACCTCTACTTCCTGGATGCAAGCAATTCTCCTGCCTCAGCCGCCCAAGTAACTAGGATTACAGGCGCCCACCGCCATGCCCAGCTAATCATTGTCTTTTTAGTAGAGACGAGGTTTCACCATATTGGCCAGGCTGGTCTCGAACTTCTGACCTCAGGTGATCCACCCGCCCTGGCCTCCCAAAATGTTGGGATTACAGGCATGAGCCACCATGCCCAGCCAAAGATTCACTTTTTGTTGTTGTTGTTGTTGAGACAGAGTGTTTCTCTCTTGGCCAGGCTGGAATGCAGTGGCACAATCTTGGCTCACTGCAACCTCCATCTCCCTGGCTCAAGCAATTCTCCTGCCTCAGCCTCCCGAGTAACTGGGATTACAGGCATGTGTCACCATGCCTGGCTAATTTTTGTATTTTTTGTAGAGACGGGGTTTCACCATATTGGCCAGGCTGGTCTCGAACTACTGATCTCAGGTAATCCACCCGCCTCGGCCTCCCAAAGTGCTGGGATTACAGTTGTGAGCCACCGTGCCCCGCGACTTTTTTAGCTTTCATATGAATAAGAACATGCAAAGTTTGTCTTGCTGTGCCTGGTTTATTTTAGTTAACATTATGACCACCAGATCCATCCATGTTGCTGCAAATGACAGGATTTTTATTCATTTTTCTGGCTGAATAGTATTCTACTATGTATATATACTACACATTCTTTATCCATTCATCCATTGACTGGCACTTAGGTTGATTCCACATTTCAGCTATTGTGACTAGTGCTGAAATAAACATGGGAATGTAGAGACAGCTTCAATATATTGATTGCCTTTCTTTTGGATATATACTCAGTGTGGATTTGCTGGATCCTGTGGTTTTAATTTTAGTTTTTTGGCACAATCTCAGCTCAAAGCAACCTCTGCCTCCCGGGTTCAAACGTTTCTCCTGCCTCAGCCTCCCGAATAGCTGGGATTACACTTGTGTGCCACCACACCCAGCTAAATTTTTTTTTGTATTTTTAGTAGAGACGGGGTTTCACCATGTTGGCCAGGCTGATCTCAAACTTCTGACTTCAGGTGATCCACCTGCCTTGGACTCCCAAAGTGCTGGGATTACAGGCGTGAGCCACTGTGCCTGGCCCTTTTCACTCTTTGATAAAAGCCATTTTAACTGGGGTGAAATGATATCTCATTATGGTTTGGTTTGCATTTCTCTGATGATTTGTGATGTTGAACATTTTTTCATATATACCTGTTGGCCATTTGTACGTCTTCTTTCGAGAAATATCTATTCAGATCTTCAGCCCATTTTAAAATTGGATTACTGGGGGTTTTTTTGCACTTGAGTTGTTTGAGCTCCTTATATGTTCCGGTTATGAATTTTTTGTCAGATGAATATTTTGCAAATATTTTCTCCCATTCTGTGGGTTGTCTCTTCACTTTGTCAATTTTTTATTTGCTGCCCAGAAGCTTTTCAGCTTGATGTAATTCCATTTGTCTATTTTTGCTTTGGTCGCCTGTACTTTTGAGGTCTTACACAAAAAATATTTGCCTAGACCAATTTCCTGGAACATTTCCCCAATGTTTTTGTCTAGTAGTTTCACAGTTTCTGGTCTTAGATTTAAGTCTTTAATCTATTTTAATTTGATTTTCATATATGGTGACCTAGTGTCATTCTTCTGCATATCGTTACCTGATTTTCCCAGCATCATTTATCAAAGAGATTTGGCATTTCCCCATTGTATGTTCTTGGTGCCTTTGTTGAAAATTGAGTCAGCTGTAAATGTATGGATTTATATTTATTTCATTCTCTTCCATTGGCCTATGTATGTGTCTGTTTTTAAACCAGTATTCTGCTTTTAACCCCAGTTTGCTGAACCTAAAATATGGATCTGAGCAGCTCAGTTAAACTGTGGGGCACTGGTCTATTAGCTGTGCAGGCAGCCCATTCTCCGCTTTTGTTGCTCCCGGAGTGGGAAGGGCCATGATGCTCAAGAGGGTGAAAGAAAGGCCAGGTTAAGAAACAGAGGCAGTTCATGAAACCATTCACCACCTAAAGGCTAGGCAGAGAACTAGAAACCAACTCCAAGCTGACAAAACTGCTGTAAGGGAAGAAGATCCCCAACAGGTTTTGGAGCATAAGAAGAGACAGAGCCTAGGGAGATGGCCTATTGTTCGGAAACCTGAAAGCCAGGAGACTATTACAGAGGGCAGGCAGCGGCCTTACTCAGAAGCACCAGATCTTGGCTAGCTGCAACCTCTGCCTCCCAGGCCCAAGCGATTCTTCTGCCTCAGCCTCCCAGGTAGCTGAGATCACAGGTGTGCACCACCACACCTGGCTAATTTTTGTATTCTTAGCAGAGATGGGGTTTTGCCATGTTGACCAATCTTGTCTCGAACTCCTGGCCTCAGGTGATCTGCCTGCCTTGGCCTCTCAATGTGCTGGGATTAAAGACGTGAGCCACTGTGCCAGGCCCTGTGAACTTTTTAATACTCTTATTAGATATTGTAAAATTGTTTCAAAGATGATTTTAATTTACATTCCTGCTAGACAAGGTACTGATTTTCCAAACTTCACTAACACTAAACACTAAAATTTTTAAATGGATATTATTTGGAGGTTTTTTTTTTTTTTTAAATGGTATCCTCTTCGTATGGTTAAATAGATGGACGAAAGAAAGAAGAAAAGAAGGGAGGGAGGGAGGAAGGAAGGAAAGAAGGAAGGAGGAAGGAGGAGGGAAGGAAGGAAGGAAGGAAGGAAGGAAGGAAGGAAGGAAGGAAGGAAAAGATATTCACAGCTAGGAGCTAGGATGAAAAAAAGAAAGAAAAAATAAGAATAAAAAGCAGAATCTTGCACTTTTATTGCTGGTGAGGTTTTGAATTTGTTCAAATACAAATACTTTCCCCATGCCACATATTAAAACATCAATTATATAAAGCATAATATCTTAAAAATAATGTGACAGTAGTTTTCTAACAAATGTTTTATTATGGGATCTCCATGAATATGAACCAAAAATGGGATGAAGTCTGATACTGAGAGAAAATATTTTAAATCAAAACTTCAAAACCGGGGTGAAAAAGCCAGGACATGTAGTTGCCATATTTATATGCCATGTTGACTTCAGAACTATTGGTGGGGGAAGGAATCACCAGGTCATAATTTCAAGGGATCAAGATTCAGAAAAATATTTCTATAAATTTTGCTTATTTATTATGTGCTACTGGGTTAAACTGTAGGATTAGAGACAGGAGGGGAAGGGAAAGAAGTGTATTCCAGACAGACATGCATCTCTGCCAAGGGTTCAAAAATACCCAGACGTTTTCCTGGAGATATTTTGCAGTTCTTTCTATGTTGCATTTTTTTCCCATAACGAAGACCCTAGCCTGCAGCCAGAGCTATTTAACTCCCCCAAAATTCTCTGAACAAAATTGCCTGAATCCAGATCTTTATTTTTAACCAAGCTCTCTGAAAGTCTCGAATAAATCACTTGATCTGAGTGTGTGAAATAATCACTTGATCTGAGTGTGTGAAATACATTCTGAGCTCTGAATAGCTTTAATTACATTATAGTCTGTTCAATCCAACAAGCATTTATTGAGAACCCACCATGAAAAACAAATAGAGAAAAAAAAAAAAGAGAGAGATTCAGTAGTAGTGACAAATACATCAACACATGACCACAATACACTGTCACTCTCTGTATATAAAGCACCAGAGAAATCCAGATAGATAAGAGACAGGGAGGAAAACTCATTTTACCTCTTCTTCTTTTGTTGAACGGGTGAATCAAGGGTTTTTCAGGAAGTTCAAAGGACAGAGAAGAGAAAGGGAATGGAGTGACAAAGAAAAAAAAAAGTTTCCGTTTCTTTCCCATTCTCACAAACCTATCCCTCCCAGCAATTTAACCCCTAGATAGGCTTCCTAGATTGATAGATTGATCTGGAATTTAGATAAGTAGCCAAAGCTTTGGGGCAAATGCCTGAGGATTTGTTGAGCAACATGGAGTAGATGCCCATGGCAATAGAGCCCATGGAAGTGGCCAGTTACATAGAAAACTGGATGAGATCTTATGAGGCAAATGCGTGTGACTCTATTTCTAATTGAATGGATCTTTGCAGATTACAAAGTCCTCCTTCCTCCCTGTATTATTTCATTTGTATTCATAACAACTCAGTAAATTAGGAATTACTATTTTCCCATTTTACAGATGAGAACACTGAAGATCAGACAAATCAAGTGACTTTCCCCAGACCACCAAGCAAGAGGCAAAGCTAGGTATGAAACCTAAGCTGTTTGACTGCAATTTTGGTGTTCTTTCTTTTTTTTTTTTTCTTTTTGAGATGGAGTCCCGCTCAGTCGCTCAGGCTGGAGTGCAGTGGCATGATCTCGGCTCACTGCAAGCTCTGCCTCCCGGGTTCACGCCATTCTCCTGCCTCAGCCTCCAGAGTAGCTAAGACTACAGGCACACGCCACCAAGCCTGGCTAATTTTTGTATTTTTTAGTAGAGATGGGGTTTTGCCATATTTTACTGAGCCTGATCAATTGTGGTTTTTATAACAGCAAAAACTGCAATTACTTTTGCTTCAACCTAATATCATGGCTCCATCACTTACTGGTTGTGACTTTGAGCAACTTACCTAATCTCTCTGTGCCTCCGATTTCCTTATTGATACAATGGGAGTCATAACTGTGTCTGTGTCTTAGGATGTGGTGAGGACTAAATGAGTTTGTACACTGAGAACTCTTAGAACAGTACCTGGAATATGGTAAGCAACATCTACGTGCTTTAATAAGAAGAATTACTTGAATATTAAGTATTATTACATCATAATAAGTATTACTGCATAATGAAAATAAGATAGTATATTAACATAATAGTATGATAATATTGTTGCAGTTGATCTTGCCTAGGTCTCTTTTTTAGCTTTACCTCTCCTTTTACGAGACTGGTAAAAATTTTAGAGTATTATGTTTGTCCTGTATCTTTTGCTTAAATTAATGTTATAACAAAAAATTTCTTCTCCTACCCCTTCCCTTTTAAGTCTAGTTTAGTACAGGTTTAAAGGGGGACCTCTCGGGAAATATCAAAGCATATTCTAGAAATTGGAGCCACTGCGTGCACAGATAATAACAGCATTGTTGATAATGTATTTTGGTTTTCCTCTTCTAGAAATAACACCAGCCGGGCACGGTGGTTCACACCTGTAATCCCAGCACTTTGGGAGGCTGAGGCAGGTAGATCACGAGGTCAGGAGTTCGAGACCAGCCTGGCCAATATGGCAAAATCCCATCTCTACTAAAAAATACAAGAATTAGTTAGGCGTGGTGGCATACACCTGTAGTCCCAGCTACTCGGGAGGTTGAGGCAGGAGAATTGCTTGAACCCGGGAGGTGGAGGTTGCAGTGAACTGAGATCATGCTACTACACTCCAGCCTGGGCAACAGAGCAAGACTCCATCAAAAAACAAAACAAAACACAAAAAAATTGCAATTACTTTTGCACCAAGCTAGTACAAACCCAGAGAGCTGGACTTCCCGGGGCTGCTTAACCACTATATTATACTGCCTCTTTTGGTGCCTGCAAAACTCCTTTCTAGAACAGCCAGATTTCCCTTTGACTTGGGTTAGGGAGGTTCTTCCACACTATGATCTCATAACACCTTGCACACCCCCTGTCAAAACACTCCTCACACGTTATGTAATCACTTGTTTGATTGTCTTTCTCCATAGTCCGAAAGTGCTAGAGGCAGATGCTGTGACTATCTCATTCACCACTGTATCTCAAGCACCTGGCTCAATGCCTGGACCATACTAGTTGCTCAATGCACACTTGTTGTAATAGTCAATTTTCATGCTGCTGATAAAGACATACGAGACCGGGCAATTTACAAAAGAAAGAAGTTTAATTGGAATTACAGCTCCACGTGGCTGGGGAAGGTCTCACAATCATGGGAAGGCGAAAAGCACTTCTTATATGGTGGTGGCAAGAGAAAATGAGGAATAAGCAAAAGCAGAAACCCCCGATAAACCTGTCAGATCTTGTGAGACTTAATCACTATCACAAGAATAGTATAGGAAAGACTAGCCCCCATAATTCAATTACCTCCCCCTGGGTCCCTCCCACAACACAGGGGAATTCTGGGAGATACAATTCCAGTTGAGATTTGGCTGGAGGCACAGCCAAACCATATCACTTGTCAAACCATATAACTTGTCAAACTTACTAACACTTACGAGTGTTCATCTCACAAACACTTCTGTAATGTTTACTATGTGACAGGCACTGTTCGAAGAACAAATTTTAAACAACCCAATGAGGTATGTACTATTTTGCAGATAAGGAAACTGAGGCCCAGAGAGGCTGAGTAATTTGAACAAGGTCACACACTAGTAATAAATAGCAATGTTAGGATTAAAACAGGCAGTCTGGCTCCATTGTCTATGTTCTTAACTATTAAGCTGAATGAATGAATAAACGAAGAAACGAATGACATATCTATCTTTATGCACCATATAATGTATATCATCACTATGAGATTATTGTTATTTAGGCTTTCACGGTCAATTTGTTTTTCTAGTGGCCTCTTGATGGCTTCCTTTTTGGCTTTATTTTTCACCAGCCTCCCCCAGTGGAAAGATGATGAACATTACAATTGCAACTTGGCTGGATGAAATAGCACATATTTCTGTCTCAGTTACTCTGCTTTTTATTTAGTCTCTGCAGATGTCTCAAGGTGGAAATAGTTGTCTAAATCTTCGGAAAATAACTGAAGAACTGGATTCTCATAGCATTGCTTGATGTCGGTAGAGTGCCAAATGGGGGGGAAAAAAGGCTAAGAGAATTATTTTATTTCCAAACTTGTAGCATTATTTTGCTGAAATTTCTATGATCCCAAGCAAACTGTGAAAAGTATTCAAATAAAATTAAATATATATATTTAAAATATTTAAACAGAAACTTCTGCTACAACCCCCTTCCCCTCCCTTCCTTCCCCTCCCCTCCCCTCCCCCTCATCTTCTTTTGAGACAGAGTCTCGCTCTGTGGCCCAGACTGGAGTGCAGTGGTTTGATCTCTGCTCATTGCAACCTCCACCTGTCTGGTTCAAGGATTCTCCCACCTCAACCTCCCAAGTAGCCATCACGCTCAGCTAATTTTTGTATTTTTATTTTATTTTATTTTTATTTTATTTTTTTGAGACAGTCTTGCTCTATTGCCCAGGCTGGAGTGCAGTGGTGCAATCTCGGCTCACTGCAACCTCTGCCTCCCGGGTTTAAGCAATTCTCCTGCCTCAGCCTCCTGAGTAGCTGGGACTACAGGCGCGTGCCACCACACCCAGCTAATTTTTTGTGTTTTTAGTACAGATGGGGTTTCACCATGTTGGTCAGGCTGGTCTCGATCTCCTGACCTCATGATCCACCCGCCTCGGCCTCCCAAAGTGCTGGGATTACAAGCGTGAGCCACTGTGCCCAGCCTAATTTTTGTATTTTTAATAGACATGGGGTTTCACTTTATTGGCCAGGCTGGTCTCAAACTCCTGACCTCAAGCCATCTGCCCACCTCAGCCTCCCAAAGTGCTGGGATTACAGGTGTGAGCCACTGTGCCCGGCCATGCTATGACATTTTCTATAGTCTTTTACTTACTTGATTTGTTCTACAAAAGCTCATGCCATGAAAAAAATTGCATAGTTTGGAAACAGATTTGCTTGAATATACAAGGTTCTTTCTTTCTTTTTTTAATTCTCAAGTCTCTTTACTGGTATTTCAAGGATTTAGAATAAGAATTGCACAGAACTGTGCTCTCAATGATAGTGCAAGAGTTAGCATTACCAGCTTTATATTTTCTTCTACTTTATTCTCATCAGAGGATCTGAAACCTGCTTGCAGCATGTGGGCCACTTCGATGTGTAGCACGGACCCTGGTGCCTCTCCAGGGGCTCAATAAATACTTGTTGAATGAGTGAGTAACATAGAAGGGAAGATACAGTTAGATAGCCAAGCCCTAAATGCAGATCAGCCTCTCCAAACAGATTAAAGTGAAACCCCAAATCCTGTTTTTTCCAAAGTTTTTGTGGCAGTCAAACTGAGAGCAGAAATGAAAAAACATTTAAACTATGAACCAAATCATCCTTAAATAGAGTGATTTTTCAAGGTCTTTCAGATGAATCATAAATTATCACCGTTTTTGTCTATGTCTCTGGATTTTCCCCCAGTAGAAATAATTTATTTTGGTACCATATTGAGCATGTAGTGAAAAGAATGTCCCCCTCACACCACTTCCCCCTAGCCAAGATTCCATTTCCAGGGGCATCGCTATTGCTAGCTTCCTGTGTCTTTTATTTTATTTTATTGGAGGCAGAGTCTCACTCTGTTGCCCAGGCTGGGGTGAAGTGGCACAATCTCTGCTCACTGCAGCCTCTGTCTCCCAAGTTCAAGCGATTCTCATGTCTCAGACTCCTGAGTAGCTGGGATTACAGACACAAGCCACTAGACCCAGCTAATTTTTTGTATTTTTAGTAGATATGGGGTTTCACCATGTTGGCCAGGCTGGTCTTGAACTGCTGACCTCAAGTGATCCACCTACCTTAGCCTCCCAAAGGGCTAGGATTATAAATGTGAGCCACTGTGCTCAGCCAAGTTTCCTGTGTATTCTTGTGGAGAGATTTGTTGTATATACAAATTTCTTCACAAATAGTGATAGACTATACACACATCTATCCCCCTGCCTTTTCACTTACCAGGATGTGTTGGACATGGCTCCATACAAGTACATATAAATCTGTGTCATTCTTCTAAATGACTACACAGAATTTCATTATATGCATATACCATAATTTCTTTAGCCAGTATTCTATCAATGGACATTTAGACTTCATATTTTGCTATTGTATATAATACTGAAAAAAACAAACCTAAACATACTGACCACAGATACGTCAGGGGAAAAATAACATTAGATAAACACTGAAAAAGAAGGTCTTTGAGTATTTATTTTGGAGTATTTATTTGTTTTGTTTTGTTTGGAGTATTTGTTTGGAGTATTTATTTCCAAATTTTTTAAAAATGTAGGCTGGGCACAGTGGCTTACACCTGTAATCGCAGCACTTTGGGAGGCCAAGGCAGGAGGATCGCTTCAGCCCAGGAGTTAAAGACAAGCCTGGGCAACATGGTGAAACCCTGTTGCTGCAAAAATTGTAAATGAGCCAAACGTTATGGTGCATGCCTGTGGTCCTAGCTACTGAGAAGGCTGAGGTGTGAAGATCGCTTGATCTTGGGAGGTTGAGGGTGCAGTGAATTACGATCCACTGCAGTCCAGCCTGGGCAACAGAGTGAGACTCTGTCTCAAAAAAAAAAAAAAAAAAAAAAGAGGCCGGGAGCGCTGGCTCACATCTGTAATCCCAGGACTTTGGTAGGCCAAGGCAAGCAGATCACTTGAGGCCAGGAGTTCAAGACCATCCTTGCCAACATGGCAAAACCCCATCTCTACTAAAAATACAAAAATTAGCTGGGTGCGGTAGCAGGCTCTTGTAGTCCCAGCTACTTGGGAGGCTGAAGCAGGAGAATCACTTGAACCCAGGAGGTGGAGGTTGCAGTGAGCTGAGATGATGCCATTGCACTCCAGCCTGGGCGGCAGAGTGAGACTGTCTCAAAAAAATTAAAATTAAAAAATTTTAAATGTAGTAATTTAGAGGAAAGAATGAAACATAATGGAAATGAGAGGTTTGTAACATGCAAAAGAAAAGTGAATTTTTGGGAATGAATTATTCTCTTCACGAGTAGGATTGTTCAAGAAGTTAAGTGAAGTGTTTCAATAGCAGGATAAGATGGTTGAAGAGAAATGACTTTAGCTACAGGTGCACAGATTTTTCGAGTGTAAAAAGGCCCTAAAGGTGAAAAAGATATAGCATAGTACAAGACTGCAAGCTTGAAATTATTAAGGCTGGGAGAAGGGTCTTAGTCATGAAAACACAGGTTCAAGTAGTGTTACAGAGAAACATGACAAAGAGAAAGGTAGAGAAAGCCAGTGAGAAGGAACTATGGGTAAGTAGGGATAAAAAAGAAATGAAACTATTCTGAAAGATGTCTATACAATGATGGACCTAAAAAGGATCAGCATGAAACCCATGGAAGCCCATTTGCAAATATGATTTTGCACCTCAGTCCATGGTCAACCCTGATTCTTCAATTCCTCAGCCAGAAGATTAGGAGGATTATCAGCCAGGGGAAGATGGGAGCAATAAAGAGGGTAGTCAAGCATTATGCTACTGGCTGAGCACTGTGGCTCACACCTATAATCCCAGGACTTTGGGAGGACGAGGTGGGCAGATCACTTGAGCTCAGGAGTTCAAGACCAGCCTGGCCAACATGGTGAAACCCTGTCTCCACTAAAAATACAAAAAGATTAGGCAGGCGTGGTAGTTCACACCTATAATCCCAGGTACTCAGGAGCCTGAGGCAGGAGGATTGTTTGAACCTGGGAGGTGGAGGTTGCAGTGAGCCAAGATCACTCCACTGTACTCCAGCCTGAGAGAGTAAGACCTTGCCACACACACACACACACACAAACACACACACACACACACATACACACAAGAAGGCTGGGCACGGTGACTCATGCCTGTAATTCCAGCACTTAAGGAGGGCGAGGCAGGCGGATCACCTGAGGTCAGGAGTTCAAGACCAACCTGGCCAACATGCTGACACCCTACCTCTAGTAAAAATACAAAAATTATCTGGGCGTGGTGGCAGACACCTGTAATCCCAGCTATTTGGGAGGCTGAGGCAGGAAAATCTCTTTAACTTGGGAGGCAGAGGTTGTAGTGAGCCGAGGTTGTAACATTGCAAGCCTTGGTGACAGAGTGAGACTCTGTCTCAAAAAAAAAAACAAAAAGCTACTGAATTTTGCCTGCCTTTGTGAACAGATAAAGTAGAGGTATGACATAAGCTCCAACTAGAATGGTCTTTCTAGGGCTCACAGTGAGTGATGTAAGGAGGAACAGCTAGCCAGGCTTTATCTGGGGTAGCATGCGACAGATATAACAGTGCCACCGTTCAAGCTATGCAGAACAGTGGTGATGGATGTGATGCCAGGGACATTTATCCTGATATCCAGACTTCTCCAGCTGCCAGCCCCATGGTTCCTGCCTGTTTTCCAAGCCTGATTCTCCATTTCCTAACCAATTTTGTGAGTCATCCAATATCCTTCTAATAAATTTATTTTCTACTTACGTTAGCCAGGGTCTATGGTTGTTCTTTGCATTCAAGAACGCTGGCTGGTACGGTGAACAGGAAGGTAAGCAAGCAACTTCAAATGGACCCAGCCTCTGAGAGAATTAAGCACAGAGGCAGAGATCCCCAGAACTAGGGTCCTAGTGGGTTAACCTCTAACACTAGGCTGTAGACTCGGTCTCTTCATGGAAGGCCAGAGAAGCAAAAAGCAAGGCAAAGGTAAATAAGGGCTACACTCTTCTCTGCAGATTATATAACTTTCTTTCCTTCTGATGAGGTTATCAGGGCTGTCCAAAGAGACCTATCTGAATGCTCTTCTCTCCAGCAAATGGGAGCTGGTTGGGTGCAGAAGAGGGGAAGGGCAGAGAGTTAAGAGGAAACCAATGACGGTATCCAGGATAAAGCTACTGAGTTTGAATCCAACTCTCCAAAGGGAGCTTGGTGGAGAGGCGACAAAAGGTCTATAACTTGGAAATGGTAGAATACCATGAGCAGGCAGAGGAGTAATTCTTTGTGACAACAGCATGGTGTGAGTCAAACCTTTTGCACTTCATCCATTAGCAAAAGGAGCTCATTTTCTTTGCGCGCTACCATATCCTCCATGATGCCTGATACATTGTGGGTCTTCAATCAGTATTTGTTGAATGAATGAAAGAACTGTGATTGGGTACCCATTATCAACCAGCACATGCCTTCTATCAGGGACCTCCATGTAGGCAGGATGGAATGACATTTGGGGTTTGAATCCATATCTAACTCTGAAGCCCACATTCTATGTTATATAGTCTATTTCCTAGACTTCAGCAGCAGGAAGTTTTCAGAATTCAAGCTGTGTAGAAGCACCCATCGCAACTTCTGGTGCTCACCACACTGTCACTTGGCCCTGGTTGCCACCTCCTCCCTCTCTGGGCATCATGATGGCGGACATGATGCATTTTTCAAGGTGCCAAATTTCTTCTGAATTCTGGGTCATTGTGCTTTAGATGTCATGCTTTATGAATGAGTATTAAAGACCTAAAGCTTGTATACCAATGTCATACACAGATTTTAGGAAAATTGGCCTTTCAATGTTGACTCATAGTTCACATGGGTTTATGGAGGGGGGCTGAATGGGGACATAAATCTGAGTAATAAACTGACTCAGTGTCATCTCCTGCCTCTCCAATGACTAAGGCTTTGTTACAATCTTGTATGTCAGGTCCTTGCCTAGAGATTGATCTCTCAAGAGATTTCTTGGGATCGTCTACAAGTAGACTTCTGTTGGTTACTCCTCAGTCTCTCAGAGGTGCTCCAACTTGTCCAAATCCCAGGAGTAAAATGCAAATGAGATTCTCCTTGGTGTCCTTTTGGATCAAGTTCGCAGTTTCAAACATATGTAATACATTTTTCTTTTTTTTTTTGAGATAGGGTCTCACTGTCATCCAGGCTGGAGTGAAGTGGCATAATCATAGCTCACTGCAGCCCCAAAATCCTGGTCTCAAGTGATCATCCAGCCTCAGCCTCCTGCGCTAGGACACACAGGCATATTACACCATGCCTGGCTTTTTTTTTTTTTTTTTTTTTTGTGAGACAGAGTCTTGCTCTGTCGCCCAGGCTGGAGTGCAGTGGTGCCATCTCGGCTCACTGCAAGCTCCACCTCCAGGGTTCATGCCATTCTCCTGCCTCAGCCTCCTGAGTAGCTGGGACTACAGGCACCCACCACCATGCCCAGTTAATTTTTTGTATTTTTTTTAGTGGAGATGGGGTTTCACTGTGTTAGCCAGGATGGTCTCGATCTCCTGACCTCGTGATCCACCTGCCTTGGCCTCCCAAAGTGCTGGGATTACAGGCGTGAGCCACCGCGCCTGGCCTTTTTTATTTATATAGTTATTTTGTAGAGGTGGGGTTGTGCTATGTTGCCAGGCTGGTATTGAACTCCTGGCCTCAAGCGATCCTCTCACCTCGGCCTCCCAAAGTGCTAGGATTACAGGAATGAGCCATTGCCACTGACCCATATATAATAAATTCTTTTTAATTCCCATGCAATAAAAGCGACAAGATGAAAACTTTTTCAATAGGGCCTGAGATTCTGCATGTCTAACAAGCTCCCAGGTAGTGCGAATGATGCTGGTTCATGCAATACACTTTGAGTTGCAAGACTATACCCACACAGCTAAAAAATCTATTATCCATCGTCTCCCTTTGACTCTTATGGTGCTTAGTTCTTTGTGCCAATCCGATTCAGTTCTCACTTCTTCTCCTTCCTCCCAAACTCTTCCATGGAGTCCTTTCGTATTTCTACTCCGTGATCAACAAATACTCTCAACATCTTTCCAGATCATTCTCTTTCTTTACTGCCCTTAACTAATATATACATGTATTCCAAGAACACCACGTCACCATAAACAGAAGGTGCTTCTTTCTTTTCTTTTCTTTTTTTTCTTTTTTTTTGAGATGGAGTTTTGCTCTTGTCACCCAGGCTGGACTGCAATGGTGCAATCTCGGCTCACTGCAACTTCCACCTCCTGAGTTCAAGCAATTCTCCTGCCTCAGCCTCCCAAGTAGCTGAGATTACAGGCGCATGCCACCATGCCTGGCTAGTTTTTGGATTTTTAGTAGAAACGGGGTTTCACCATGTTGGCCAGGCTGGTCTCAAACTCCTCACCTCAGGTGATTCACCCACCTCGGCCTCCCAAAGTCCTGGGATTACAGGTAGGAGCCACTGCGCCTGGCCGAAGGTGCTTATTTTCTTATGCCCCACATAGTTTAGGAAACAGAGATAGCATGGTGTTCTTCTTGATCTTATTTTTGCTTTCAGGCTTTTATCAATTCTTCCACAAGCACAGTGGTTCACACCTGTAATCCCAGCACTTTGGGAGGCTGAGGCAGGAAGAACACTTGAGTTCAGGAGTTAGAGACCAGCTTGGGCAACATGGTGAGATCCCATCTCCACAAAAAAATTTAAAAATGGGCTGGGCGTGGTAGCTCACGCCTGTAATCCCAGTACTTACGGAGACTGAGGTGGGTGGATCACCTGAGCTCAGGAGTTTGAGACCAGCCTGGCCAACACGGTGAATCCCGTTTCTGCTAAACACACACACACAAAATTAAAAAATAGCTGGGCGTAGTGGTGCATGCTTGTAGTCCCAGCTGCTAGGGACGCTGAGGTAGGAGGATTGCTTGAGCCTGGGAAGTTGAGGCTGCAGTGAGGCGTGATTGTGCCACTGCACTCCAGCCTGGGTGACAGAGTGAGATCCTGTTTCAAAAAGTAAATAAAATGTTTAAAGTAAAATAGTAAAAAATACTGTTTCTTCCTCTTCTTGTAAACCTGTTTCTTCAGAATTAATGACATTTGGCTATATTATCCTCTCCTTCTACTCTTTTTGTTTGTTTCTGAAGTACAGTGAGTGGTACAATCACCAATCACAGCAACCTCAAATTCCTGGGCTCAAGTGATCCTCCTATCTCAGCCTCCCAAGGAGCTGCTGGGACTACAAGCACATGCCACCACACCCAAGTGATTTTAAAAATTTTTTGTAGAGGCTGGGTCTTGCTTTATTGCCCAGGCTGGTCTTAAACTCCTGCAGTCCTCAAGCAATCCTCCCATCTTGGCCTCCCAAAGTGCTAGGATTATAGGCCTAAGCCACCGTGCATGGGACCTCTCCCTACTCTTTAATGTCATCTACATTCCTGGTTTTCTCCCTCATCCACTTGCCCATACTGTTGTTTTGCTATCCAAGTCAGCTCCTGTCACATGACTTCTCAGTTCCTTGACCTCCTCACCTCTATGGTCATTTTCTTCATTCCACCTGAGCCACTCCTCCCAAAGTCACACCTGGTTATGACTAGAAACTGCTGTGGACCCGAAGGTGTGTGAGCTAACTGCGGTCCCCAACCCTAAGGGTGTGTGAGTTAACTGCGGTCCCCAACCCTAAGGCAAGTTTTTTTTTGGGGGGGGATGGGGTCTTGCTAGGTCACTCATGCTAGAGCACAGAGGTGCAATCACAGCTCCCTATAGCCTCCATTTTCTGGGCTCAAGGGATCCTCCAACCTCAGCCTCCCATGTAGCTGGCATTAACATACCTGGCTAATTTTTAAATTTTATTTTTAGAGAGAGGGTCTTGCTATGTTGTCCAGGCTGGTCTTGAATTCCTGGGCTCAAGAGATCCTCCCAACTTGGCCTCTCAAAGTGCTAAGATTACAGACATGAGCTGGCCTCGCCCCTTGCTGATCATACCTGGCCAGCAGGTCTTCTTGAAGGAACATCTGTGTAGCAAAACTTCATGACTGTCACTGTCCACCTCTTATACTGCACAGATCCACTTTCCCATGTGTTTAGGGAACAACTCCTCCCAATTTCCTGTGGGTCTCTCTTCCTGAAGGTAAACTTAGAAGATGGGGGTTAGCGGAAAGAAATACAGAAACTATTAGGGGTTGCCTACGGTCATGGAGCTGTAACAGATTTTCTCTCTTTCCTTCACTATCCATTCTAAACTTCTCTTATCCACAGCCCTCATCTTGGCTGGTCTTAGAGGCTCTCCAGAAGGTATAATTAAAATCTTAATTACAGAGGCATTTGAGTGCTTTATAACTATCACCTCTTCAGGCCAGGACTGCTGTATGTGCCCACTCTCAATTAAAATTGGGCAAGGAAGCATCAAGATGATGCCCAAGTGTCCCACATGTATACTCCCATGCCGCTTGTGTAAAAGTAGTCCACATCCCCCTGCTGATCAGGTCAATTATCCCCGCCGAGATGGTAACTCTTTTTTTTTTTTTTTCTGAGACAGTCTCGCTCTGTCGCCCAGGTTGGAGTGCAGTGGTACGATCTTGGCTCACTGCAACCTCCGCCTCCCAGGTTCCAGCGATTCTCCTGCCTCAGCTTCCTGAGTAGCTGGGACTACAGGCGCACACCACCACACCCAGCTAATTTTTATTATTATTATTATTTCTTTTTAGTAGAGGAGGGGTTTTACCATATTGGTCAGGCTGGTTTCAAACTATTGACTTCATGATCCACCCGCCTCCATCTCCCAAAGTGTTGGGATTATAGGCATGAGCCACCGAGTCTGGCCTTTTTTTTTTTTTTTTTTGAGATGGAGTTTTGTTCTTGTAGCCCAGGCTGGAGTGCAGTGGCGCTATCTTGGCTCACTGCAATGTCCGCCTCCTGGGTTCAAATGATTCTCCTGCCTCAACCTCCTAAGTAGCTGGGATTACAGACATCCACCACAATGCCTGGCTAATTTTTGTTTTATAGAGAGATAGGGTTTCACAATTTTGGCCAGGCTGATCTAGTCTTGAACTGCTGACCTCAAGTGATCTGCCCACCTCAGGCTCCCAAAGTGCTGGGATTACAGGCGCAAACCACTGTGGCCCGCCTGAGATGGTAACTCTTCTTAACGGTTGGTCCCCGGTCATAAGAGGTTTAAAGTGCACTGGTGGCAGCAGTAGCTTATAGTTCAATGGTACCCTTGCTATTTCCTCTGGCAAGCAGGTGACCTTTTTGGGTACTAGGACCTATAACCCTCTAGAGCCCAGCATCACCGAAGCACACAATCCCCAGTAGCTCATTGGGAGTGAGGGAAAATGGGGCCACTCCTGCTTTCACCCTCATTTCCTGGACCCACATATTTTTAGTGAGGACACTATGCCACATGGACTCTGATTTAATGTTTATACTGCATCTGGAAGGATGGCATCCTACTCTTACAGTGTACTGTCTCTAAGTTGGTGCTTTTCCAGTGCTTTATGTAGCTGAATGCTGTGGTAGATTCAAAGGTGAAGCATCTGGGATTATCCGTCCTCTACGCTGTCTGCAGCAGGTTCTTTCCGAGGGACATATGAGTGGTGCACCTTCATGGCTAACATGATATTCAAACTGTTAACTCTGAATTCATACACAGGGAAAACATCTTTCAAAAATTATGTCAAAGTAAAGCCCTTTTCAAGCTAACAAAAGCTGAGAGAATTAATTGACAGAATACCTGCATTACAAGAATTTTTTTTTTTTAATTTACATTTGAGACATTTGAGCATTTTTTTTTTGAGACGCAGTCTCACTCTGTCGCCCCAGGCTGGAGTGCAGTGGTACGATCTCAGCTCACTGCAAGCTCCGCCTCCCAGGTTCATTCTCCTGCCTTGGCCTCCCAAGTAGCCGGGACTACAGGTGCCAGCCACTACACCCGGCTAATTTTTTTGTATTTTAAGTAGAGATAGGGGTTTCACCATGTTAGCTGGGATGGTCTCGATATCCTGACCTCGTGATCCACCTGCCTCTACCTCCCAAAGTGCTGGGATTACAGGCGTAAACCACCACGCCTGGCCACATGTGAGCTTTTTAAGAGATGGAGTCTCATTCTGTCTCCCTGGCTGGAGTGCAGTGGTGCAATCATAGCTCAAACTCCTGACCTCAAGCAATTCTCCTGCCTCAGTCTCTTGAGTAGGGATTACAGGTGTGAGCCACCATACCTGGCTAATTTGTAATCTGCACCTGACAAATTACAAGAAATATGAAAGTTATTTGAGCTGGAGTATGATACCTAACAGACATTTATATATCCATATAAACAAGTAAGAGCTCAATGTATGAAGGTAACACAAAGGTAACTGTAAAATACATGTTTTTTCTTATTTTAAAGAGATAATTGGGCTGGGTGTGGTGGCTCACGCCTGTAATCCCAATACCTTGGGAGGCTGAAGTGGGTGGATCACAAGGTCAGGAGTTCCAGACCAGCCTGGCCAACAAGTGAAATCTCGTCTCTGCTAAAAAATACAAAAAATAAGCCAGGCATGGTGGCAGGCGCCTGTAATCCCAGCGACTCGGGAGGCTGAGGCAGGAGAATCACTTAAACCTGGGAGGTGGAGGTTGCAGTGAGCCATGATTGTGCCATTGCACTCCAGCCCGGTCAATAGTGTGAGACTGCCTTAAAAAAAAAAAAAAAAAAAAGAGATAATTGATGTCTAAAGCAAAATAGTAACAATATATTGGAGCTTTATAACTTGTGTAAAAGTAAAATATATGACAAAAATAGTATGAAGATGGGGAAGAAGGAATTTAAAATACATTGTCGTAAGATTCTTATACTATATGTGAAATGGTACAATATTATTTGAAGGTAGGCTGTGTTGTATTAAGAATGTATTAAAGATGTAAACTCTAGGGCACCCACTAAAATATATATATATATATATATATATTTTTTTTTTTTTTTTGAGATAGGGTCTTGCTCTGTCACCCAGGCTAGAGTGCAGTGGTAGGAACATGGCTCACTGCAGACTCTACCTTCTGGGCTCAAGTGATTCTCCTGCCTCAGCCTCTCAGTCTCTTGAGTGGCTGGGACTGCAAGTGTGTGCCACCAAGCTTGGCTATGGTTTTTATTTTTTGTAGAGCTAGGGTCTCGCCACATTGCCCAGGCTGATCTCGAATTCCTGGGCTCAAGTGATCATCCCACCTTGGCCTCCAAAAGTGCTAGGATTACAGGCATGAGCCAATATGCCTGACCTAAAATAATTTTAAAAGAGCTATAACTAATAAGCCAATAGTGGAGATAAAATAGAATAAAATACACCCAATACAAAAGAATGTAGGAAAAAAGGACAAAAAAAGGATGAGACAAATAGAAAACAACTAGCAATATGGTAGGTTTAAATCCAACCATATCAATAATTATATTAAGTATAAATGGTTTAAACAGCTCAATTAAAAGGTAGTGATCAGGCTGAGTGTGGTGGCTTGAACCTGTAATCCTAGTATATTAGGAAGCTAAGGCAGGAGGATCACTTGAGCTCAGGAGTTTGAGACCAGCCCGGAAAACATAGTAGGACCTTGTCCCTACACAAATTTTTTAAAAATTAGAAAATAACAAAATAAAAGACAGTCACCATCAGATCGAATTAAGAAGTTAGACTCAATATATACTGACCATAGTAAACACTGCTGCCCCTTCAGCCTGGGCCCTAGAATGAACACATATGGCTTTCTTTCCTTTCTTTTACCTTTTTGGGAATCACTGGGCATCTTGAATCAATGAATTGAGGTCCCTCATCAGTTCTGGGAAACTCACAGCCATTATCTCCAAATACTGCCTCAACTCCATTTTCTCTCTCTTATCTTATGGGATACTAACTATACTAAACCATTTCTCTGTATCATATATATCTGTTGTTCTCTATTTTGTATTTTACTTCATTTTATCTCTATGAGTTTTACTATGAATAAACCTTCTACCATCTAGTTCACTAATTTTCTTTTCAGTTCTGCCTAATCATCTGTTAAAGTCATACACTGAGTTCCTTTTTTTATATTTTTTTAGATGGAGTCTTGCTCTGTCACCCAGGCTGGAGTGCAGTGGTGCGATCTCAGCTCACTACAACCTCCGCCTCCCGGTTCAAGCGATTCTACTGCCTCAGCCTCCTGAGTAGCTGGGATTACAGGTTCCTGCTACTACGCCCAGCTAATTTTTGTATTTTTAGTAGAGCTGGAGTTTTACCATGTTGGCCAGACTAGTCTCAAACTCCTGACCTCAAGTGATCTGCCTACTTGGCCTCCCAAAGTGCTGGGATTACAGACTTGAGCCACCACGCCCAGCCTGAGTTCTTAATTTTGGCGATTACCTTTATCAGTTTTAAACTTCTAGTTGGATCTCTTTCAACTCCGTAAAGTCACTTTTAATAGTTTCTAGTTCCTTGCAGAGATTTTAAAGTTTATCTTTTGTCTACATTAAAAGAGAAAATGTAATTATTTTACAACTTTTCTCTAGTAATTCTAATACTTAGTGTCTCTGTGGATTTTGTTTTCTGTTGTGTTTTTGTTTGTTTTTTTGGGCCCTGATTTGCACTGTCTTGACTTCATATATATTCCATAATTTATTGATTCTTGGACTTATTTTATTTTATTTTATTTTGAGATGGGGTGGGGTACAGTAGAACAATCACAGTTCACTGTAGCCTTAACCTCCTGAGCTCAGGTGATCCTCCCACCCTAGCCTCCCAGGTAACTAGGACTACAGGTGCATGCCACTACGCCTGGCTAATTTTTGTACTTTTCTTAGAGAGACAGGGTTTCACGACGTTTCCTAGACTGGTCTTGAACTCCTGGGCTCAAGTGACTTTCCTGCCTTGGCCTCCTAAAGTGTTGTGATTAAAGACATGAGCCACTGCGCCCAGCTGACATTTTATTTTAAAAATGTCTTTCAGGTGTACTTTAAAAACTAGGATAATATAGGCTTCCTCCAGGGAATTTTTGATTCCTTCTACCAAGAACCCGATGGTGCTAGTAGTCCAAGGCAATGCTACAATGCCAGTTGCCAAGATTACTCTCTAAAGTTGAGTTACTATCCTTCCTTTATATTTCTTTTTGTTTTTGAATTTTCTGCATTGCCTGAGGACCTACCCTTACTTTCCTTTTTCTTTTTATAGAGACAGGGTCTCATTCTGTCACCCAGGCTGGAGTGCAGTGGCATGATCATAGCTCACTGCAGCTGTGAACTTCTGGGCAATCAATGATCCTCCTGCCTCAGCCTTCTGAGTAGCTGGGACTATAAGTGTGCCAGGGTGCTCGGCTAAAATCTATTTTTGTTGTTGCTGTTGTTGTTTGTTTGTTTTGAGAACGGGTCTTCTCTATGTTGCCCAGGCTGGTCTGGAACTCCTGAGCTCCAGCGATCCACCTGCCTTGGCCTCCCAAAGTGCTGGGATTATAGGCATGAGCCACTGCGCCCAGCCCCCTTACTTTCTTAAGTAGGGCATTTCAGGGTCCCAGTCCAGGGCAGAGAGTCCCCACCTTCAGCATGTGTGGACCTCCAACTCCTGTTCCTCTAGCCTCAGTTTCCATAAAGCTGCTCATTTTCAGCTGCTCCCCCTAGACTAGCAAATGACTCCTGGGTAAAAGCAGTAGTATATTTAAAGAGAATATTTAACAAGGAGGGAGATCTTTATCTTTGGCTGCCAGAGGATTCTTTACCTTTGGCAATTGGCAGAAGGTAGCCTTGTCTCTCAGATGCCTTTTTTGGATGACCAAATGCCCCTTGAATGGAAATCGCTTCAATTCACTTATTTAAGCTCCAACTTTTCTCTCATTTCAAGGCTGACTATACTTTTATGTCTTTTTTTTGTTTCTTTTTTTTTTGAGATGGAGTCTTGCACTGGCACCCAAGCTGGTCTGCAGTGGTGCGATCTCGGCTCACTGTAAGCTCCACCTCCTGGGTTCACGCCATTCTCTGGCCTCAGCTTCCCAAGTAGCTGGGACTGTAGGTGCCTGCCGCCATGCTGGGCTAATTTTTTGTACTTTTAGTAGAGACAAGGTTTCACTGTGTTAGCCAGGATGATCTCGATCTCCTGACCTGGTGATCTGCCCTCCTCAGCCTCCCAATGTGCCGGGATTACAGGCGTGAGCCACGGCGCCCGGCTAGTTTTATGTCTTTTATGCTTTTTAGTAAATGCTTTTGGTATTTATCCAACCTCTTGTTAGTTATCTTTAATGAAAGGATACAGGACTTATATTTAATGACCTTCAAGAGCCAGAAAGTGAAGACAAATCTGGATGGTACTGGAAATTCATTCTTTTCTCTTTCATTATTGTGGTAGTTAGTGTTCAGTAAATATTCACTCATTTCCCTCACCCTCCGGGAGAGGACTCTATTTCCCAAGTATTATAATGTTGAACTTGGCCATGTAACATGCCTTGACTACTGAGATGTTACCAAATGTGGTGTAAAGAGAGGCTTAAAATATGTTTACAAGGCCTGGCACGGTGGTTCACGCCTGTAATTCCAGCACTTTTGGGAGACCAAGGCAGGTGGATGGCTTGAGCTCAGGAGTTCAAGACCAGCCTGGCCAGTATGGTGAAACACCATCTCTACTAAAAATACAAAAATTAGCCAGACATAGTGGCAGGTGCCTGTAGTCCCAGCTACTTGGGAGGCTGAGGCAGGAGAATCGCTTGAACCCGGGAGGCGGAGGTTGTAGTGAGCCGAGATCATGCCACTGCACTCCAGCCTGGGCGGCAGAGCGAGACTCCATCTCAAAAAAAAAAAAAAAAGCTTGCATCCTTGGGCTTGCCTTTCTGCACCTCTGCCATTGCCATGCGAAGAGCTTTCCTCAGGAAGCTGCTGCCTCTTGACCTTGGACCCCAGAATGAACACAGATGAAAGCAATCCTGAACCTAACCCACAGAGAGGAGCCAATCCCAGCTGGACTTACAGCTTGAAGCAGAGTCGCTGAGATGAACCCAGCTTAGATCCATTGACCCTCAGCTGACCTGCAGTTGGAGAGAATAACTGACTATGTTTTAAGCTATTATATCTTGGGGGTAGTTATTACACAGCACTTTTGTGGCAATAGCTAATCAGACAAGTAGCCTAGCAAGAACCTGCTTCAGCAGGTCCGAGGAAAAAGAGTATTCTCAGAATCTGAACTCCAGGAGCTGCTCCTTTCTAACAAGGTTATTCCCACCAGGAAGTTCTCATTGTTGTATAATTGCCTACTCCCTATTTCCATTCTCAGTAGGTAGGTAAAACATCAGAGTGCCGTCTGTCACCTGGAATTGCCCCTTTTTGGGGAGGGGAGTATACGTAGCCTATTTATGGAAGCTTTCAGATGTGTATCTGTGGGATAATAGGGAATAATGCTTTGCTGCATCTCTGCCAGTATCTTTTCCCCACTAAATCTTATTTTACATTTACACTATGCAGCATTTGTGGTGTGTGTTCTTCTGCCCCCTTCGCATAATAAGAGAGAAGTTTGGTCAGAATCACCTTGCATGCTCTTTACTACTGGAAGCCACAAATCCCGATGACTCTGTAAACACTCCTTACCAAGATTTAACAAGTCTTACTATTTAGTCATGTGTATTTTTCATATGATTTTGTATTCTTGTGGCTGATATATAGGAATACTGCTGGTTTTCTTATGTTTATATTGTGAACTGAATTGCTTTTAGTTTTTGTTACGTATTCATATATTTTCCATACTGACAATCATTATATCTGAAAATAGTCAGAGTTTTTTCTTTCTTTCTAGTTTATAAATGTCTTATTTCTTTCTTATGTCTTTTTGCATTGGCTAGCACCTCTAGTATGGTGTTAAATAGTAATCATGATAGTAGTGAGTATCCTTGTCATGTTTTAAAGCAAACGCTTTTAAAATTCTGCTATGAAGTGGCTGGGTGTGGTGGCTCACATCTGTAATTCCAGCACTCAGGCCGAGCAAGGCGGATCACATGAGGTCAGGAGTTTGAAAGCAGCCTGGCCAACCTGGTGAAACCCTTTCTCTACTAAAAATACTAAAATTAGCTGGGTGTGGTGACATGCGCCTGTAGTTCCAGCTACTCGGGAGGCTGAGGCACAAGAATCGCTTGAATGTAGGAGGTAGAGCAGAGGCTGCAGTGAGCTGAGATTGCACCACTGCACTCCAGCCTGGGTGACAGAGCGAGACCGTGTCTTTAAATAAATAAATAAATAAAACAATTCTATTGTTATGTCTGGCTAATTTTTTTTTTTTTTTTTTTGAGACGGAGTCTCGCTCTGTTACCCAGGCTGGAGTGCGGTGGTGCAGTCTAGGCTCACTGCCACCTCTGCCTCCCGGGTTCACGCCATTTTCCTGCCTCAGCCTCCCAAGTAGCTGGGACTACAGGCACCCGCCACCATGCCCACGCCTGGCTAATTTTTTATATTTTTTGTAGAGATGGGGTTTCATCATGTTGCTCAGGCTGGTCTCAAACTCCTGAGCTCAAGTGATCCACCCGCCTCGGCCTCCCAAAGTGCTGGGATTCTAGGCGTGATCCTTCATGCCCAGTCTAGGATTTTGTCTTTATCTTATATTTTAATATTTTGTTCATCATGGATTTTTTGCATTAATTTTACTTTTTAAAATGTTTTATCTAAACATTATTGACCTTAATTACTGAGTTTTTAAATGTTTGCTTAAATTCTGTGCCCTAGGACCAGGCATGGTAGCTCATGCCTGTAATCCTAGAACTTTGGGAGGCTGAGGAGGGAGGACTGCTTGAGGCCAGGAGTCTGAGACCAGCCTGGGCAACAGAGTGAGACCTCATCTCTGTGAAAAATAAAAGACTTAGTTGGACATGGTGGTGCTGCATGCCTGCAATTAGGAGGCTGTAGTGGGAGGATCCCTTGAGCCCAGGAATTCAAGATCTTAGTTACAGTGTGCTATGATCATGCCACTGCACTCCAGCCTAGGCAAGACCCTGTCTCTAAATAATAATAATAATATATAAATAAAATTTTAAAAATATTGTGCCCAAGGCAAATGCTTCCTTTCTCTCCTCACCTAGTCCCAGCCCTGCCCTGGTCCAAGCCATGCATTATCTCCAGGCTGCACTTCTGTAGTAGCGTCCTTACCGGTCTCTCCACTTCTCCATTCACCACCTATCTCTGGTCTACTCCCCACCTGACAGCCACAGTGGTCTTTTGAAAAGATAAATTGAGTCGTGTCACTCTCCAGTTTCAAATCATTCAACTCTCTCTTATCCAAACCTCACGTAAAGCCCTGCATAATCTGGATTTTACTTTCTCCCTTAACCTCATCCCCTACCACTCTGCCTTTGCGTTCTCTGCCCCAACTTCACAGGCTAACTTTCCATTCCTGGAATATGCTCGACTTGTTCCTGCATCAGAGTCTTGGCACAGACCATTCATTAAATGGATAATCTCTTCAAATCCTTTTAATCTCAAATTAAATCATCTCTTCAGAGAGGCTTTCCAATCTAAAGTAAATCCCTTCCTGATATTTCTTTTATCATTCTGTTCTTTGTCCTTCCTAATACTTTGACAATATAAGTAATTTGCTTATTATTTTACTTGTTGTCTGTCTCTCCTTTTCAACCCTAAGATCTCTGAGTTTAGTGTTCTGCTTACTACCACATAGCCAATATTTAACACTCAAATTCTAAGTAAATGACTAAAACTAACTAAATAACAGGAAAAAACCCACAAAATTAATGGGTTTGGGGGGGGGGAAGTCCCACGAATAAAGTGACTTTAGTATGCATTAATATTAAAGCAATCTAGCCATAACAAGGGTCATAAAATTGATAATTTCCTTTGGCCTAGTACAGGGGTGTCCAATCTTTTGGTGTCCCTGGGCCACACTGGAAGAAGAATAATTGTCTTGGGACACACATAACATATACTAACACTAAGGATAGCTGATGACCTAAAACAAAAAACATCACAAAAAAAATCATATTGTTTTAAGAAAGTTTATGAATTTGTGTTGGGCCACATTCAAAGCTATCCTGGAGCCCACTGTGGCCTGTGGGCTGCAGGTTGGACAAGCTTGGCCTAGTAGGTCTACATTTGAAATTATATCCCAAGAATATAACTTGAAAATGATATTATTTATTTAAAATATCTAGCTGGGTGTGGTGGTTCATGCCTGTAGTTCCAGCGACTCTGAAGGCTGAGGCAGAAGGATCACTTAAGGCCAGGAGTTTGAGAACAGCCTGGATAGTATAGTGAGACCCCCATCTCCAAGACATACAAATCTAGGTCAGGTGCAATGGCTCATGCCTGTAATCACAGCACTTTGGGAGGCAGAGGTGAGTGCATCACTTGGGCCAGGAGTTTGAGAACAGCCTGGGTATCATGGAGAAACCCTGTCTCTACCAAAAAAATACAAAAATTAGCCAGATGTGGTGGTGTGCCCCTGTAGTCCCACCTACTCAGGAGGCTGAGGCAGGTGGATTGCTTGAGCCCAGGAGGTAGAGGTTGCAGTGAGCTGAGATTGCGCTATATTGCATTCCAGCCTGTGTGACACAGTGAGACCCTATCTCGAAAAAATTAAAATTAAAATCTATATATTAATAATTTTAAAAGGCTTAAAAATGGGAAACAATCCATAATTCTGGTTACCCTCTCTTGTTTTTATTGTCCTCCTCCAGCCTAGATAAACCCAACTGTACATAGTTTCTTTGGCAGAAACCAAGCAAATAAGCATTATTAAGAAAAATCACTAAGTTGGGGAAAACATATTCACCATGATTTTTAAATTCACGAGTCTCAAATGAGAAGCCATTATTTCCCTGAAATCCTGCTGTTTTTCTGATGAAGTTGTTCTGCTTTCTACAGATGCTATCTCAATGTTCGCCATTCTCCTTTTACCAAAGGAGCCACTGACTACAAGGCCACTGAAGCTGGAAAATCTCAGGGTCATTCATGAGAACTTCATATGTATTACATCACCAAGTCCTATTATTTCAACTCCAAAAAAATATATCTTGAATTCATCACCTTTTTTTCCCCCTATCTTTACTGCTACCACCACAATCAGAACTACCGTCAAGATGATTGAAATATTCTCTTAATTAGTTGTTCTATTTTCATTTTTGCCTTTATCCAATCCATTCTCCACAAAGCTGAGTGATCTATTTTTAAAAAATGTATAAAACTAATTCATATACAAAAAAATCAGTGAAGCAATTTATAAAGAAAGGTTTTTTTTTTTCTTTTTTAAAATCAACTTCCTCAGGTTGAAGACAAGTTTTTGTTTTTGTTTTTTCTATTTTGTTTTGAGACAGGGTCTCTTTTGCCCACCATCACAGCTCACTGCAGACTTTGCCGACTCAACTTCCTAGGCTCAAGTGATCCTCCCACCTCAGCCTCCCAAGTAGCTGGGACTACAGGCATAGGCCACCAAGCCTGGTTAATTTATAAAGCAAATATGCTTTCCCTCTATGCCTACCTAATTATAATCCTCCCAGGTATCCAACACACACTAAATGTTTGATGTGTAATGAATCCTTCTATTCTTTTTTCTGTGATTATACAGAAATATATTTGTATTAATCTGCACTGGTTCTTTTTGTTTCTAAAAAATGTATTATATTACACAATATATTATGTTATAATGTATTTATTTATTCTTTACCTGATAAACATATCATGGGCATTCCTCCGGGTCAATATGTCATTCTTTCTCTTTCTTTTTTTCATATAGCCATGTAATATTCCAGAAAATGGAAGTACTGAAATTAAATTTATAACTTTCACATTGATGGACATTGGGTGGCACTGTCTTTTCAAGATGTCAGTCAGAGCATGACTGTTTCCTCCACAGGCTTTCCTTTTCCTGTGGAATAAGAGCTGTGTCTCCTATCTACAAGGGCCTGGATAATCTGGCCCTTGCCTTTCTTTATTTTTTATTTATTTATTTATCTATTTATTTATTTATTTATTTTTGAGACAGAGTCTCACTCTGTTGCCCAGGCTGGAGTGCAGTGGCATGATCTCGATTCACTGTAACGTCCACCTTCTGGGCTTAAGCAATTCTTGTGCCTTAGCCTTCCAAGTAGCGGGGACTACAGGTGTGCACCACCATGTCTGGCTAATTTTTGTATTTTTAGTAGAGATGGGGTTTCACCACGTTGGCCAGGCTGGTCTCGAACTCCTGACCTCAAATGATTCACTCACCTTGGCCTCACAAAGTGTTGGGATTACAGGCATAAGCCACCATGCCCGGCCTGGCCCTTGCCTTTCTCTAAATTCACCTTATGCCACCCTTCCCCTTACTCATCATAGTCTATACACACCTTCTGGTGAAGCGTTTTTGTTTTGTTTTTGTTTTTTTTTGAGACAAGTTCTCACTCTGTCACCCAGGCTGGAGTGCAGTGGCACAATCTTGGCTCACTGCAGCCCCAACCTCCCAGGCTCAAGCGATCCTCCCACCTCAGCCCCTCTGAGTAGCTGGGACCACGGATGTGTGCCACCACACCCGGCTTATTTTTTGTATTTTTGGTGGAGACAGGGTTTTGGCAGGTTGCCTAGGCTGATCTCGAACCCCTTGGCTCAAGTCCGCCTGCCACTGCCTCCCAAACTGCTGGGATTACAGTCATGAGTCACCATGACCGGCTGGGGTGAGGTTTGTATTTTGAGATGGAGTTTCGGTCTTGTTGTCCAGGCTGGAGTACAGTGGCGTGATCTTAGCTCACTGCAACCTCCACCTCCCGGGTTCAAGCAATTCTCCTGCCTCAGCCTCCTGAGTAGCTGGGATTATAGGCATCTGCCACCACGCTTGGCTAATTTTTTTGGTATTTTTAGTAGAGATGGCGTTTCACTATGTTGGCCAGGTTGGTCTTGAACCCCTAACCTCAGGTGATCCACCTGCCTTGGCCTCCGAGAGTGCTGGGATTACAGGCGTGAGCTACTGTGCCCAGCCTGTGGTGAGGTTTTTTTTAAACCACCTCCTGTCTCTGCATATTCTCCACTCTTAATCTGGTAAAGACTACCCTCCTCTCCCCACCAATCTAAATTAGGCTCCCCTCTTAAACTTTCTCATAACATCCTTTAAACATCTTCTTAGTACTCATGACCAGTTGTAATCACATATATGAATTTCTGTTTATATGCTTGTATTTATTTATATGTATGATTATTTAATCTCTGCTTTTTCTACTAGGCATTATGCTCCATGAGGACAGGGACCATGTTTTGTTGACCACTGTTTTGCTATACCACCAGCATTGAGCACAATGCCTAAAGGTTTATAAACTACATTTATTAAGTGAATAGATAGGTTCCACACTGAGGAATCATTAGGTAAGCAAAGTAATACAACTGAATGTTTTTTGTTTTGTTTTGTTTTGAGACAGAGTCTCACTCTGTTGCCCAGGCTGAAGTACAGTGACATGATCATGGCTTACTGCAGCCTCGACTTCCAAGCCCAAGTGATCCTCCCCTCTGAGCCTCCCAAGTAGCTGGAACCACAGGCAGACACCACCATACCCGGCTGTTTTTAAAATTTTATCTTTGTAGAGACAGAGTCTCCCTAGGTTGCCCAGGCTAGCTTTGAACTTCTGGGCTCAAACAGTTCGCCCACCCCAGCCTCCCGAAGTCCTAGAATTACAGACATGAGTCACCACACCTGGCCTGATTTAATGTTAACTTTTAAAATTATATGAGAATGAAGTGTTACATACATAAGTCTATTTGAAAGTATATAAACACACATATGCATACCTAAACATATGAAAACTGGCAATGCAGTATAGTAAAAGGAGTACTGGCCTGAGATGGTAGTGACTCTCACAATTGGTGACCTAGGAACTGCCACCTTACCGTCAGTCTCAGTACAGGGGTGGCATTGCCCCCTAGTGTTGGAGATTTTATTTATAAGTGCTAGCAAACCATGACTTGACTGTATTTCTAGAATAGTCATGCTGAGCATTTATATATTGAAATACAAATAATTTTATTATAAAGTACTTTCTTCATATCATTTATGTTATAAATAGAACACCATTTTGATTTAAGATGAAATAATGTATATAGGTAGTTTATATACCTATGAATTTCATTTTAGGCTAACAAAGAGCATATTATAAAAACATTTATTAAAAATAGGAATGTTGGGTAAGATAAGGTTGCCACTGGATTAGGTATGCTTAAGAGCCCTTCCAGTTTTTACTGTGATGATTCTAATCTTTCATAATGGGAAGGCTTCTTTTTATTTTGTTCTTTTCATTACTTTGTTTATATTCTACTATAAAATTGGTAATACATACAAGAACAATAAACATACATTTTAAATAAAATCGTCAACCATATTGAATGTTTAGGCATTTAATTACCTAAAGGGAAATCCAAATAATTTTCCAAGTTTCCTTGCTAGGTAATAATTTCATGATTCTATAATTTCAAACTTTGGGTAAAATGTGACTTCATTACATATTTTAATTTTTACCCAAATAACTGTTGTCTCTAGGTTTGATAGTGAGGAAACGGAAACACAGAAAACCAAAGTATTGAAAGAATGAGGCCAGGTGCGGTGGCTCACGTCTGTAATCCCAGTACTTTGGGAGGCCGAGGCAGGCGCATCACCTGAGGTCGGGAGTTCGAGACCAGCCTGACCAACATGGTGAAACCCCGTTTCTACTAAAAATATAAAAATTAGCCTGGCGTGATGGCACGTGCCTGTAATCCCAGCTACTCGGGAGGCTGAGGCAGAAGAATCGCTTGAATCCGAGAGGCAGAGGTTGCAGTGAGCCGAGATCGCGCCACTGCACTCCAGCCTGGGTGACCGGTGAAACCCCTTCTCTACTGAAAAACACAAAAAATTAGCCAGGCGTGGTGGTGGGCGCCTGTAGTCCCAATACTTGGGAGGCTGAGGCAGGAGAATGGCGTGAACCCGGGAGGCGGACCTTGCAGTGAGCCTAGATTGCACTCCAGCCTGGGAGAGAGAGCAAAACTCCGTCTCAAAAAAAAAAAAAAAAAAAAAAAAGGAAAAAAGAAATGAGGGCTTCTTCTTATGACATTATGTTCATAACTTTAAAACTGCAACCTCTTTCCCTACTCCCCTTCCCTGTTTTAAGTTTTTAAAATCGATTATGACATACTATGCATTTTAATCACGTCTTTTTAAAAAAAGGCCTCCTCTCTCCTCTTCCTCATCCCAACACATCACTAGAATGGGGACAGGGATTTTTTTCTATTTTGCTCACCATTGTGTTCTCAATATATAGAAGAGTACCCGGCAGCCAGGAGGAGCTCATTGAGTATTTGCTGTATGAGTGGGTGAAGAATACATGCAATAAGCAAAAATTACTGCTTCGAGCACCACTTTCACCAGAGTTCTGGGGTGCAAACGGGAGCGACCCGTACACTGACTGACTTGTGACTGATGATTCTTCAGTGCTCGTAGGGATTGTGGCTGCATTCATTGTTCTTGGGGATGTGCCGATGTGTGTAGTTTGTCAACTTGCACACAGCTGGGCTGGCAGGACAGCGAACTAGCACTAATTCGCACAGAGGTCCGCAAATTCTCAAATTCACATCAACAGAAGCACTTATTGTAAGTGCACGGGTCTTCCGTTCTCTTGGGTAATCTGCACAGAACAATTTAGTATATTTCTTCACTGGCGATTTTACAGTGAAGAAGGGATCAAGGGTGGTGGCCCCCAAATGCGCAAGGACAGGGCAATAAATTAAACGGGCGTCTGTTTCCTCCTTGTTTCGCAAACAGACGCCAAGTCTGTATCAAATTCTTACCCTAGATCAAATCCCGCGCTCTTCGTACCCCCAACCTGCCTCCACCTCCACCCCGCCCCCTTTAGATATCCCTGGTGGGCGGGGCAGAGAAGAAACATTCCGGGCTCCCCGTAAAATTGTTTAGCCTCGCCCCAGTCTTGGGGTCGCACATTTCCAAAAACACCGAGGACATGGAATGACTAGTGAAAACCGCCGACCAAATGACATTGAAGAAGCACACGCGCGCAGAGAAGGAAGCAAAACTCGAAGAAAGGCTCAGTCCAGCAGCCACGTGAGGTGAGCGATCTCCTCCGCCCTCTGAGCGAGGACTTCAACTCCCGGCGTGCCCCTGGGCGGTTACCCGCCGAGGACTCCAACTCCCAGGGTGCTGCGGGAGCGGCCACCGCAACCTCCCACTCAGCCGCCCGCCGCGCCTCCCGCCCCTCCCCCGCCCCTCCTGGCCGGATCGGCGTGCGCCTGCGCACGGGAGGCCGGAGGAGTCTTACCCTAATGTAAGATGGTGGCCCGTCTGGCTGTGGAACCCACCGAAAGCTGAGAGTGTCTCTCTCAGCCGTAAAGGTCGGACTCGCTGAAGCAATTAGGCCCGGTTCTGAAGAGTTTTTTCCCCGACGCTCGTTCGGTGGTTTCTTGTGAGGACGCGGCAGCGCGTGGAGTCGGCTGAAGGAAAAGCGAGGCAAGGCAGGCGGGTGAGTCTATGCGGGGCTGGGCTTAGGGGAAACCCGGGGCTGACCGGCTACGAGAGAGCGGAGGCTTCGCTGGGACTGTACAGGCCGCACCCCCCTTTCTCCCCACCCCCCGCCTCATCTTCACCCTCCTCCTCCTTGGTCTTCTTCCTCCTCCTCCTCTTCTTCCCTCTCCTCTTTACGCCACAGCAGTTACCATCAGGAAAAGCGAGCGGGTCAGAAGGCAGCGCGGCGGCAAGCAGCGACTCTCCTTCGAGAATTTCTTTAATTGGGGAGCCGTGGCGGCTTTTGGTCTCCAGCTTTTCCCCCTGCATTTTCATAGGGGCAGGATTCTTAGGTCTCAGTCCTCCTTGTTTCCCCAACCCCCTATTCCCTGTCTGACGTCCTTTCCCACTGGCCCCCGTCTCCCAAGACCAAAGCCATCACTTCCACTCTGACCCGTGTTGCTGCTGCTGCTGCTCGTTAATCCCACTGCTCATTGCCCACTCGTCCTACTGCTTGTTTTTTGCTCCACTGCTACCACTCTGGAGTTAGCCTTTGCCCCCCTCTGGTGCTTGCAATCAGCCCACAGTGTATCTGCCACACTAGGGCTTCTTCCGATTTGCAGTCTTTCCTTCCACCACATCTGTCATCTTAAAGCTGCCCCTTAAGTGTGTAGATTATGCTTCTGCTCCTGCTAACCCACCTGTTTCTCAGCCTTCTTGAGAACTGTCCGTTCCTTCCCTCTTTCCTGTACAGATCCTTTCAATATACACTTCCAGAAAAAGGGATGCCCCGTGGTGGCCCTTGAAAAAGTAAAGGAAGTTGGGAAGTGAATGAAGTGAGGTAGGATAGTATTAAACGTTACGAGTAAAGATCTTTTATTCAGGCTACTCCGGAGGGGACCGTTTTCGTTTTGCTTTCAGTGATCTATTGGTCGCTTATTCGCTCTGTTGTGTTAGGACGTGGCTTTTTTCTTTTTTTCTTTTTTTCATTTTGAACCGGTTTTTACCATGCTACTAAGCGTTCTTTGGATTTCCTCTGCCCAGGACACTTAGTGTGGGCTCTGATTTATACCAATATTAATCCCAGCATTTCAAAATAAGATAAATTTGGCGCACATACAGAATTCATCTGTGAACTCTGCTAGCAAATATAAGTGATATTTTGATTACATGTGGGTTATATGTGGGTTCTGTATTGAGACTTGATTTTTGACTGAGTTTTATTGATGTTCAGCTTAATTGATGACATTTATGATTTGAGTGGAAATTTCCTTTCCAGTTAATATCAGATTAACTTCTTATTTTTGGATTTGGGAAGTTCTCTTGACATTTCTAGGATGATAGTTATCTGAATAAATTGTCTTCTCTTGAAAATCCATTAGGTATGTATGCAAAAGAAAAATCGATGTTTTTATATAAACCTAAGTTTCTCGTATTTTTCTCATAGAAAAGAAGGGGGCTGGGAAAAGAATGACAAAGCTGTGCACATACATGCATTTGGTGGAACTCACTGTCATTGTTATCTACAGTAAAAAGCAGAAAACTGGAAGCAAGAGGTGGCTTGTGATGTCCATGTTTTGGTGAAAGCAAAATTAAGATGTACTGACTAATGGTATAATGGGAAGAAGCAGCCCTGGCTATAATCAGACCACTGTGAAATAAAGAATTACCAGAAAAGCAACCAGGATTACATAGTGCAAATACATACATCCCAAGTTTAAACATGACATACATGACATTGCATTCTTAAGATATATGTAAAAATGTTTAACATCAGTGACGGTCCATTACTGGGTTATTGTAATTTTTACAAATTTTACCTGTAAAATTTGGAATCTTAACATTTGGCATTATGTTCACTTGATGGTGATAAATGGTCTGTTTTACCAAATGTAAACTAAGGTTAGAAAACCTGTTTATAAAACTTTTTTCTTTCAGCCACTTAAGCCCCAATTTGGGGGACCAAATAAATACTCTTAGAACTGCAAGCAATTTATATAGCAAACTTTGTCCTAAGTTACAACTTGAGTTTGTTTTTTTGTTTTTTAAATCACTTACATTTCGTTTATCAGAGGAGTGTATTTAATAGTTGATCTTTAACTCTAAAAAATATACTTTTTGTTGTTGTAATACACTGGTGGAGAAGCTTTCCACTTTGAACAATCCTAACACAGGTTTAAAAACTCTTGGCAGTCATGCTTGGCTGAATTGTAAGCAGTTGAGTTCTAGGAGAGGACTGTTTGTCTGGTAGAAGGGAGTAAATGATTTTAATACATCTTTTTTTTTTTTTTTTTTAAATGGTGTTTGTCTCACGAAATATTTTCTCCCCTCATACTTTTTGCTTGCAGTTACCGAATTCTTCATTTCGGCCCTCTGAAGTCAAAAGGAATTTACTTTTGTATCTTTAGTACGTTTAAAGAAGACATCTAAAGTTCTTTAGTATTTTGATAGGAAATAGGGAGCTGAGATTTCTAAATATTTTTGCGTGGTTTAAGTTTTTTGATCTAACATTATGAACACTGCAGCTTCATACTTTCATGGTTTCTTTTGATAATTTGGAATACTTTCTGCCAGGTTCAGTAGTTGAATTCTTGAGATCAATAGATTATTTCTGTAAGAAGGTTTTGAATATGAATCACTTAAAGTTGGCCTATTATAAAATTAGGATGAGACAGTTATACTCAAATGACAAAGTACAGAAAAATAAAATTGTTTTTGTATTGCCCTTCAGCTTGAGTCTAAAAGGGAGTACTAGCGATAACTTGCAACTCATTACTTTGTTAAAGAAAGAGGGTGTTGCCAGAGGATGAACTCCTAGCTTTAAGGGAGTTTTATTTTAAAAATGATTTTGTGTGCTTTAAAGGAATAAAAAAAATCTTATCAGTTTAAGCAGTTTGGATTTAGAAATCTTCCCTTTTTTCCCCACCCTACTCTTGGCTTTAAAAGGAATCTATATTCTTCAGTTTAATAAATTTATCTTTTTGTTGTTTTGTGTGAGAAAAATATTAAATTTTCTTTTCTTTCTCTTTTTTTTTGAGACAGAGTCTCACTCTGTCACCCAGACTGGAGTGCAGTGGTACAATCTTGGCTCACTGCAACCTCCGCCTCCCGGGTTCGAGTGATTCTCCTGCCTCAGTCTCTTGAATAGCTGGGATTACAGGCGCGTACCAGCTCGCTCGGCTAAGTTTTGTATTTTTAGTAGAGATGGGGTTTTACCATGTTGGTCAGTCTGGTCTCAAACTCCTGACCTCGTGATCCATCCACCTTGGCCTCCCAAAGGGTTGGGATTACAGGCGTGAGCCACCATGCTGGGCCTAAAATTAAATTTTCTAATGTGACTGCAAATAGTACTCAATTAAATATATTTAAACTTAGTGTTGTTATTTTTATAGATCATTTAAGTAAAATGGTTTTAATTTGTGAAAACTTCAGCCTCTGGTGAAAATTCAGTTAGTTAGCTCTCTCACAGTAACTGTAATACTGTCTTGACTCTTTATGAAGGAAGTTACATTCAGCTCAGTTGGTTCTGAAGAAAACAGTAGGGAAATAGGTTATAGAGATTTTTGCTGTTCTAGAAACAGTATAACTAGAATGTACTACATACTTTTCTCAAAGGATTTCTTAATCTAAATGGAACTTGTATTGGTTTTTATCCCACTGGAATAGTGTGTATTGGATAAAACTTGTTTAACACATTCTGAGATTTTGTAATATTTTATGTTACCTCAAAGATATTAGGAAAAATCTGCAAATATCCATTCCTGAATAAAAGATGGCAATATCCTCAATATTTTAAAGATTATAGTATATTCATATTTTTCTCAAAAGTCGAGTAAGCAAATTAAAAAGCTAGCATAATTTACCCAGTTATTTTTGTAATGCAAGGAAAGAAGATATGTGGGACTTTTTAATCATGCGTTTCGTGGTTTTCTAAAAGATCTTTACAATTGTTTTTAATCTTGTTATGTGGACTTCTTTATTAGAAAAGATTATGTGGTAAATGTCAACTTTTCTACTATAATAGAATCTAACTGGTTCTGTGATATGTTTCTTTTTTCTTTTTTTTTTTTTTTTTGAGACAGGGTTTCCCTCTGTGGCCCAGGCTGGAGTGCAGTGGCACAATCTCTGCTCACTGCAAGCTCTACCTTCCGGGTTCACACCATTCTCCTGCCTCAGCCTCCCTAGTAGCTGGGAGTACAGGCGCCCGCCACCACGCCCAGCTAATTTTTTTTTGTATTTTTAGTAGAGACGGGGTTTCACCATGTTAGCCAGGATGGTCTCGATATCCTGACTTCGTGATCTGTCTGCCTCAGCCTCCCAAAGTGCTGGGATTACAGGTGTGAGCCACTGCACCTGGCCAACACATGTCTTTTGTATGATATGATTCTTTTATTATTTAATTATGAAGTTTATAGAAAATTTCACCACTATTTTGGCCCCTTAGATTTTAGTAGCATATTTTTCTTTTATCAGAAGAGAGAAATTACAAGCTACCAAAAATAAGATGATTACTTTTATTTGGTAGGAAAACCTAACTTTAAGGATGGTATAACGCAGTTTGAGTATAAGTTTATTTTTCCTCTTAACAGGTTTGTTTGTGAGTATGGCATTTTTTCTTTCCCCCCCTCCGGAGACGGACTCTTGCTCTGTCACCCAGGCTGGAGTGTAGCTGTGTGATCTTGGCTTACTGCAGCCTCTGCCCCCCGGGTTCAAGCAATTCTGCCTCAACCTCCCAAGTAGCTGGGATTACAGATGCCCGCCACCACACCCAGCTAATTTTTGTATTTTTAGTAGAGACGAGGTTTCACTATGTTGGCCAGGCTGGTTTCGAACTCCTGACCTCATGATCTGCCTGCCTTAGCCTCCCAAAGTGCTAGATTACAGGTGTGAGCCACTGTGCCCGGCCTCAAGTATGGCTTCTTTATTATTAAACTGTGTTCATACAGAGAGTTGTCCTGTTTTAAGCTTTAATTGCTTTGGGTGATGGGCAGATGGTATATTGCTGTTAGGATAAGTCTTGCTATTTGTATAGGTGTGCATGTCAGATAACTGTTCAAAAATAACTTTTTAAAAGTATGGCTATTAAAATCTCACCTCTTGAGTTTTAAAGCAATTATGGAGTAGAATTTGAAATCAAAATAATCAAAATTGGCTTGTGGATATGCCTAAAACCAGTTTGGAAAAAATGTCAAGGCAAAAACGCAGTGTAATTAGTAGAATAAAATGCTTTCACTTAAAAATAGTAGATGTGACTGGGCACGGTGATTCACACCTGTAATCCCAGCACTTTGGGAGGCCCAGGTGGGCCAATCACGAGGTCAGGAGTTTGAGACCAGCCTGGCCAACATGGTGAAACCCCATCTCTATTAAAAATACAAAAATTAGCTGAGTGTGGTGGCATGTACCTATAATCCCAGCTCCTCGGGCGGCTGAGGCAGGACAATCACTTGAACTTGGGAGTCAGAGGTTGCAGTGATCTGAGATTGCGCCATTGTATTCCAGCCTGGGAGACAGTGAGACTTTGTCTTAAAAAAAAAAAAAATTAGTAGATATTATATTACCGCTTTTGGAAGCAATTAGTGAATGATGTCGGCAAAATAGTGATTGAATTTTGAAAAGCAGTTAGACTGAAATTTCAAAGGGGTGGAGCATTTCTTGATAACAACAAACAGATACATAGTCATTAATCCAAATATCTGAAATTTTCTAAGCATGTTTTTCAGTCTTTGGAATAGAGTGGAAGTCCTAATTTTCTGATTATTTAAGAACTTTTTAATCCATTCCCTTAGAGCATTAGGTGTTTTCAGATTGTGAATTTTCTAAAATAACGTTAACTGATTTGGGTTATTGAACATTGGTTGTAGCAACTTTTCTCCTTTTTTCCCCTTTATTTTCTGCCTCCCATGTTTTGCTTAAGATTTTTTCTGAAGTTTTAAATTTTCGTGTGTTATTTGGGTGGACCCTCTTGTGAATGCTCTAATTGAATGAAGATTTATAATATAAACAGTGTTGCTTTTAGTCGTTAGGATTAATTTTTCTTTTCATGGAAATCCCGTCTGTGTGATTATATTTTTTCCTCCAACTTTTATTAATTCTTAGATGAGAATTAGGATTCTGCTTTAAATCTTTCTGCAAACATTTTTCTTACTGCCAGTGGGGACCTACATATTCCTTGGGTAAAGAAAATGTTATATTTTGGTTTTGTCATTTAAAATGATATAAAGACATTATTAGTACTTTTTAAAAAAGGAACTTTTGGTATTTTTAAACAAGTACAAAAGTAGATATGAACCACCATATAGCTGTTACTCAGCTTCAAAGAGTATCAAATCTTAGTCATTACTTTGTTTAATTCATACTAGAACTTTTTTTTTCTTTTTTTTTTTGAGATGGTCTTTGTTGCCCAGGCTGGAGTGCAGTGGCACGATCCTAGCCTATTGTAGCCTTGAACTCCTGGGTTCAAGCAATTCTCCCACCTCAGCCTCTCAGGTTACTCTGACTATAGGCATGGGATCATACCCAGCTAATTTTCTTATTTTTTGTGGAAATGGGGTCTCACCCTGTTGCCCAGGGTAGTCTCAAACTTCTGGGCTTAAGTGATCCTCTTAGCCTCCCAAAGTGCTAGGATTGCAGGTGTGAGCCACTATGCCGTGATATAATAAAATGTCTTTATTTATTTATTTTGAGATGTTGTCTCACTCTGTCACCTGGGCTGGAGTGGCAGTGGTGCCATCCCAGCTCACTGCAACCTCTGCCTCCTGGGTTCAAGCAGTTTTCCTGCCTCAGCCTCCTGAGTAGCTGGAGCTACAGGTGTGTGCCACCATGCCCAGCTAATTTTTTTTTTTTTTTTTTTTTTGAGACAGGGTATTGCTCTGTTGTCCAGGCTGGAGTGCAATGGCGTGATCTCAGCTCACTGCAACCACCGCCTCTTGAGTTCAAGTGATTCTCCTGCCTCAACCTCCTGAGTAGCTGGGATCACAGGCACCCGCCACCATGCCTGGCTAATTTTTCTATTTTTAGTAGAGACGGGGTTTCACCATGTTGGCCAGGCTGGTCTCGAACTCCTGACCTCCGGTGATCCACCCACCTCGGCCTCCCAAAGTGCTGGGATTACAGGCATGAGCCACCGTGCCTGGCCGCCCAGCTAATTTTTATATTTTTGGTAGAGACAGGGTTTCACCATGTTGGCCAGGCTGGTCTTGAACTCCTGACCTCAGGTCATCTGCCTGCCTCAGCCTCCCAAAGTGCTGGGATCATAGGTGTGATCCACAATCAGGATTATTTAATCAACTTTTCTTTTTCCTTTTTTTTTTTTTGAGATGGAGTTTTCTTGTTTTTCAGGCTGGAGTACAGCGGTATGATCTCGGCTCACTGCAACCTTCACCTCCTGGGTTCAAGCGACTCTCCTGCCTCAGGCTCCTGAGTAGCTGGGATTACAGGTGCCTGCCACCACACCTGGCTAAGGTTTTGTATTTTTAGTAGAGACAAGGTTTCACCATGTTGGCCAGGCTGGTCTCGAACTCCTCACCTCAGGTGATCCACCTGCTTTGGCCTCCCAAAGTGTTGGGATTACAGGCCTGAGCCACTGCACCTGGCCTTAATCAATTTTTCAAATAGACTTTGCTTATGGAGCCACTTCTTGGAAAATTTGGCACAACCTCTTCGTAGAATTTATCTTGTCAGGAATACTTTCATAATGATATAATTAGCACTGTCCAAAGCAGTTTACAAATAATGTGTGCTACATGTAGTATGAGTCCAGTCTGTTAGTATAGGGATATCTTCAGACTGAAGTTCTAGGAGTGAGGCTTCCTGAAGAAGATGAGACTTGGATAAAGATTGTATAGGCTAGCATCTCCAGAAGGAGAACATTATGTATGTTCTATATAGGGGATAGAAGCTTGTCTTTGTCCATTTTATGCTGCTATAACAGAATACCACAGACTGGATACTTATAATCAACAGAAATGTATTTGGCTCTTGATTTTGGAGACTGAGAAGAACCAGAACATGGTGCTGGCATCTAGCATGGGCCTTCATTCTATGTCATCCTATGGTGTAAGGCAGAAGAGCAAGAGAACAAGAACAGAGAGGGCAGGACTTGCTTTTTATCAGGAACCTACTTCCATTACTATGGCATTATCATTGATGAGGGTAGAGCCATCATAGCCTAATCACCTGTTAATGGCCTCACCTCTTAATACCATCACACTGGCAATTAAATTTCAATATGAGTTGTGGAGGAGACATTTAGACCACAGTAAAGAATGAGCAAGCACTTGGTAAGGGCCAGCATGATGTGAGAGGGATGTAAGGAGTCTGATCTCAATGGAATAAAGTGTTAATTACTGGGAATGGTGGCAGATAAATTTATATAAGTAGGGTAGAACTAGATTATGAAAGGTGTATTGGTGTCAAGTTGAATTTAATGTGCTAAGCAATAAGAAGCCAATAGAGGTTGATAGGGAGCAGGAGAAAACATGATGAAAGTGGTTTTCAGACAGATTACTCTTTCAGTAGTGTGCAGCATATTTTGGGGTTGACAGTTAGTTGAGTTTTGTTTGAAAAATTAGAGACCAAACCACTGAGGTAAGGAGCTATTCTGAGAGATGTTAGGATGGAAATTCTACAGGATTTGTCAGATAATTGATTCCATCTTCTCTTTAGTCCCTCATGCCCTAAAGTGACACCAAGGTTTTAGAGAACTGAGGAAATGTAGTCTATTTGTCTTTGATAGTAAACTGCAATTTGTTATCCAAGCCCAGCTTTTGTGAAGGCAGTGATAGATGATTACTCAAATAACAGCCTCAAAAAGTTTTAGTAGGCCTGGTGTGGTGGCTCACACCTGTAATCCCAGCACTTTGGGAGGCTGAGCTGGGAGGATTGCTTGAGGTCAGGAGTTCGAGACCAGCCTGGTCTTGAACTTGTATTTTGTACTAAAAATACAAAAAAATTAGCTGGGCGTGGTGGTGTGCACTACTCTGGAGGCTGAGGCTGGGATAATTGCTTGAACCTGGGAGGCAGAGGTTGCAGTGAGCCGAGATGGCACCAGTGCACTCCAGCCTGGGCTACAGAGTGAAACTCCATCCCAAAAAAAAAAAAAAAAACTTCAGCAGACAATAGCTACCAGTGTTTTTAAATGATTTTAAAGATATTCACTGAAGAATAGGAGCTTGGAAAATAAAGAAATATTCTTTATTACAGTAAGAGAAATGAACATACTTCATTTGTAAAAGAGAAATTTAGGCCTTATCTGCTTCCTATGTGTGTATTAGTTCAAAATGGTCATTAGGAGATTACTGACATTTGAATAGCTATAACTAGTAAATATTACTGAATGACTTTAATAATGGCCTGATGAGAGAGCTAAAGAAAGTTCTGATGAAGTAGGGCATTAAATATTCCTGACTACCAGCTCCCTTTAAGGATGGATAAGGCTAGGTCCACAGGCTGAGGAAGTATATAGGGAGATTGTGAAATGAAAACTTATCCTTTCATTTACTTTGATGTCTTTGTTTTGCACAGGTATTATTAAAAAATAGGTCTGGTTAAACATCAGCTGTATATGTTTTGGTTGGATTTTTTTTTTTTTTTAAGTTCTGTGACCTTTGAAGTTATTTTTTTATTCTTTGTTTTGGTTTGTAGACCCTGCATTAAGCCAACTTTCTGGGTCTGTTGTGTACTTCTGGATAGCATACTTTGTTTGGTGAAGGAAAATTTTACATTTTATTTTATTTTATTTTATTTTATTTTTTATTTATTTATTTTTTTATTTTATTTTTTATTTTTGAGACGGAGTCTTGCTCTGTCGCCCAGGCTGGAGTGCAGTGGCACGATCTCGGCTCACTGCAAGCTCCGCCTCCCGGGTTCACGCCATTCTCCTGCCTCAGCCTCCCGAGTAGCTGGGACTACAGGCGCCCGCCACCGCGCCCGGCTTATTTTTTGTATTTTTAGTAGAGACGGGGTTTCACCGTGGTCTCGATCTCCTGACCTTGTGATCCGCCCGCCTCGGCCTCCCAAAGTGCTGGGATTACAGGCTTGAGCCACCGCGCCCGGCCTACATTTTATTTTAAAGCTGGAAGAAAAAATAGGTTTCTTGTTTATTGCTTTGTAAATGAGGTAGATGAATAATACTGTATTGCCACTTATTATCTTCGTGCTTCCTTTAATGTCTCAGGTATTCCTCCTTTACTGTATTTAGCATGTGGATCTCAAAGTTTCCCACAGTTGAGTCTGAAAACATCTCAACTGTACTTATAATTTTAAAATTAAACTTAATTTTACCATTTCCTTTCTTGTTACTGTAAAATATTGGACCTATCATAATGCCATGTACCTTTTCGTGACTTGGGAAATACTTATAATGATTAAGATGATGCAATATAGTACATTATTGGGAAATCTGTTTTTCGTTGGCATCGCCTCTATCCTTAGACCTCTTTCATTCTAGTAATATGACAGAAAAATTTTTGACATTTTAAAACTCCCTTATTTAGCTGGTCGTGTGTGCTGTTGAAAATGAACACTAGACTAGAAAGCCATTGCCTTCTCCTTGGGGGGTTTGTTTTAACAAGGGGTTTTAATTTTGGATTTGAGATTTGAGTTGAGGTCTCCTTTGTGTAGAGAATCTTGAGAAGGATTATATATCTTTCTTCTTGTCACCAGTGCATGTGGGAGAGAAGAAAATATCAAATATGGGGTATACAGGAGAACCTTAGTATTTGGGAATAGCTTCAGTGATAGCTGCCGAATCCAGTGTTTTCCCCAGGAAATTTGTATTTAATCCCTTGGAGTATGGGATGACTTTATGAGTGTCGTAGTGGGTTGCTGTGGGTGAAGAGAGGAGAAAATGACTCCCTGTTTGAAAAATCTTTTCCAAACAGTTTGAAAATTTGAGATTAAATTGAATTAATCTCAAATTATTAATAGTTTGTTTTTTTTTTAAATTCATACAATGCTTGGGAAGAATTGGTTTTCTATGAGTGGCCTTGGGGGTGCTTTGGGTGCTTTCCTTACCCAGGAAAAGGGAAGAGAGGCAGAAAATAAAGTAGGGAATAGTAGCTGCTGTGGATTTTTGCCTAAGGCATTAATGGCATTGTTTTTTTGGCTGCTTTTATCTACATACCTTTTCTTTTCTAGTTAGGCTGTCATTACTAATTGGAAAGGCTACATGCAGTCTAGTCTCGCCTTTTCCAAATCAAACTAGTGTCCCTGTCCTGGTTTGTTAATTTTAATCTCTCCATCTCAAAACCTGACAAATTCATGTCTTTTCTCTGCCTGAAGAGCAGGGAAAACTGGAAAGAGAAGAAAATGATAATGTTGTGGTTAGGCACCCCCTATCTTTTAATATGTCAGGATTGTTTTATGAAAGAACCTCTGCCTTTGGATTTTAATTTTATGTAATCAGTTATAAAAAAATTGAATTCTCGAGGAGTCCTTGGAAACCTTTTAAAGGATCTGTTAGCCATAAAGTTGGTGAGAGGTTGAAGAGTACCTATATCAGTTAAATGCTTTGGGGATTGTTTTTGCTTCTACTAAATTTTTTTCTGCCATATAGGACCCAGTCCTATATGTGAATTTTGCTTCCAAAAAGTAAAGCTGGCAGTCTTTTAATCCTAGCACTTTGGGTGGCCGAGATGGGTGGATCACGAGGTCAGGAGTTTGAGACCAGCCCGGGCAACATGGTGAAACCCTGTCTCTACTAAAAATAGAAAAATTAGCCAGGCGTGGTGGCATGCGCCTGTAATTCCAGCTACTCAGGAGGTTGAGGCAGGAGAATCACTTGAACCTAGGAGGCAGAGGTTGCAGTGAGCCAAGACTTTGCCATTGCACTCCAGCCTGGGTGACAGAGCAAGAGTCCATCTCAAAAACAAACAAAAAAACAAACAAAAAAACCCTTGAAGATTGTATTCAAATCTATTTTGATTCTGATGAAAGCAAGGATGACAGCAAAATACTTTAATATATGCATGCCAATGAAATAACACAAGTTAGACCTGTGTCACCATATATTTTTTGTCATGCCTAGCAAGTATTTTCAGCAGCTTTGGGGAACTCTGAATGATATATGGTGTATTCTTGTTTGTAGATTGTGGTTTTTATTATATACTATTAAATTCTATAATTTAAACTTGACGTATTAGAGGAAATATTGTTCTTTATTATTTGGAGTAAAGGATTAACTTATTATACATAACTTTTTATAGTTGAATATAGTTTTCCGTTTCAGTTTTGAACTCTATTTGTTTTTATTACTTCTGCTGGGAGTATGCTAGATAGTATGGAACCAGGCTTCCTAAGTATGAATGTTGGCTCTGCCACTTACTATCTGTGAGACCTAGGTTGTTACTTTATTGTCTTTGGGCCTCAGCTTCCTCATTTGTAAAATGGAGATACCAGGATTGTTGTGTGGAATAAATGGGTTAATGTATATAAAGTGCTTGGAATAGTGTTTGGCACATAGTAGCTTTGTATAAGTGTTTGCTATTTTTATGCATTTGAAGGAATCAAAAACATTCATTTTTGAATTTCTCTATTAATTCATTACACTTGTGAAAAAATTTCTAAGTACTAAGCCTACATTTTCAGTAGTCACTTGACCAGATAGAAATATAAGGAATGTGTCTGAGGGATAATCAGAAGATTGGCCTGCCTGGAATTCCCTTGAATCAGAGAGTAATGGAAAATGAACCTGTATGGATACAATAGAAAATGATTATCAAGTGTTTTGAACTAAGGCATAGAAAATTAGATGTGACTGATAAGAGGGGAATCACTGCAAGGTTGTTATTGTTGTTTTTAAGCCACGAGAGTGATGTGTTTAAAATAGTATTTAGGGGAAGATAGTTTTGAGTGTCCTTGGTAGCATAGAATTATTTCACTATATGCAGAGAGGATTTTTTTTTTTGGTCTGTTTTGTTCACTAATCTATTTTAAGCAACCCAAACAGAACCTGGTTGATGATAGATGCTCAATAAATGCTTATTGGATGAATGAACCTTAAAAGAGACTATAAGAATCTATTTTATTTTTATTTTTATTTTGAGACAGGGTCTCACTCTGTCACCCAGGCTGTAGTGCAGTGGCACGATCTTGGCTCACCGCAACCTCCGTCTCCTGGGTCCAAGCGATTCTCTTACCTTAGCCTTTCGAGTAGCTGGGACTACAGGCACGTGCCACCATGCCTGGCTAATTATTGTATTTTTTGGTAGACGTGGGGTTTCACCGTGTTGACCAGGCTGGTCTTGAGCTCCTGGCCTCTAGCAATTCACCTGTTTCGGCTTCCCAAAGTGCTGGGATTATAGGCATGAGCCACTGTGCCTGACCCTATTGGAATATAAAAAAGAGCTCAGTGCAGTGGCTCACGCCTGTAATCCCCAAAATTTGGGAGTCCGAGGCTGGAGGATAGCTTGAGCCCAGGAGTTCAGGATCATCTTGGGCAATTATAGTGAGACTCCATTTCTTTAAAAAAAAAAAAAGTATCCAGGCTTAGTGGAGGCACTCATGTAGTCCCAGCTACCTGGGAATTTGAGTGGGGAGGATCGCTTGAGCTTGGGAGATTGAGGCTGCAGTGAGCTGTGATTGTGCCACTTCACTCCAGTCTGGGTGACAGAGCCTCTGTCTCAAAAAAAGAAAAAAAGAGAAGAACAATGGACTCAACTTAAACTTTTGGGGTTCCTACCTTTCAGGGGTAGAAGTGAAAAAGGTACTATTAAAGGAATAGTAGGAGAAGTAAAAGGAAGATAGAAAAGTTTAAGTCTCAGAATCCAAAGGAAGAGATTTTCTAAGGGAAAGGTCAGAGAGAGAGAGGGGAATAGGAAGATTCAGGGTAGTGCTGCTTCTAGGTACCCAAGGAGGTTTCAGGAAGAAGGGCACAGAGGTGGACATAGTCCAATACAAAGTTTGAGGAGAATGAGAATAGAGAAAGAATCTTTTGGCTTGGTGGTGTGAGGGTCACTGACCACATTAAAGCAGTTTCAGTACACGAAGAATGGTGATATAAATCAGATTGTGGTGAGGTTAAGGAAGATGTTAAGTAGAGACCGTGATAAAGACTATTCAGTTGACCTGGCACAGTGGCTCACACGTGTAATACCACCTCTGTGGGAGGCCACGGCGAGCAGATCACGTGAGGTCAGGAGTTTGAGACCAGCCTGGCCAACATGGCGAAACCCCATCTCTAATAAAAATACTGAAATTAGTTGGGCATGATGGTGTGTGCCTGTAATTCCAGCTCCTTGGGAGGCTGAGGCACAAGAATCACTTGAACCCGGGAGGTGGAGGTTGCAGTGAGCGGAGATTGTGGCACTGCACTCCAGACTGGGTAACGGAGTAAGGCTCTGTCTCAAAAACAAACAAACAAAAACAATAACAACAAAAAAACTATTTAGTCAAGAAAATAACTGTAAAAATGGCCAGAAAACAATATAATAGGAGCATTCATAGTTTTTGTATGTATACTGTAAGAGAGTCTGTTTATTAGAGGTGAGAAAACTTGAAACAGTTTGTGCTGAATATTACTCTTTTTCTTTATTTTGGAGACAGCATCTTCCTCTGTTTTCCAGGCTGGAGTGCAGTGGCGCGATCATAGCTTATTGCAGCCTTGAACTCCTGAGCTCAAGCAATCCTCCCACCTTGGCCTCCCAAAAGCACTGGGATTTACAGATGTGAGCTATTGCTCCCACCCAGCCCTGAATGTTTTTTTTTTTGTTTTTATTTTTTGAGATGGAGTCTCACTCTGTCACCCAGGCTGGAGTGCAGTGGCGCGATCTTGGCTCACTTCAAACTCCGCCTCCTGGGTTCACGCCATTCTCCTGCCTCAGCCTCCTGAGTAGTGGGACTACAGGCACCCGCCACCGCACCTGGCTAATTTATTGTATTTTTAGTAGAGACGGGGTTTCACCATGGTCTCAATCTCCTGACCTCGTAATCCGCCTGCCTCGGCCTCCCAAAGTGCTGGGATTACAGGCGTCAGCCACCACACCCGGCCCTGAATGTTCTTAAATTTCTTTTCTTTCTCCCTCCCTCCCTCCCTCCCTCCCTCCCTCCCTCCCTCCCTTCCTTCCTTCCTTCCTTCCTCTTTCTGTCTTTTCTGCCTTTCTTTCTTTTCTTTTTTTTTGAGACAGGGTCTCACTCTGTCACCCAGGCTGGAGTGCAGTGGTGAGATCTTGGCTCCCTACAGCCTCGACCTCCCGGGCTCAGGTAATCCTCCCACCTTAGCCTCCCAAGTAGCTGGCAGTATAGGTCCATGCCACCCGTTCAGCTAATTTTTTTGTTGTTGTTGTTGTTGAGACAGAGTCTCACTCCATTTTCCAGGCTGGAGTGCAATGGTGCAATCTTGGCTCACAGCAGCCTCCGCCTCCTGGGTTCAAGCAGTTCTCCTGCCTCAGCCTCCTGAGTAGCTGGGACTACAGATATGTGCCACCGTACCCAGCAAATTTATGTATTTTTAGTAGAGACGGGGTTTCACCATGTTGGTCAGGCTGGTCTCAAACTCCTGACCTCAGGTGATCCACCTAACTTGGCCTCCCAAAGTGCTGGCATTATAGGCATGAGCCAACTTTTTGTATTTTTGTGGAGATGGAGTTTTGCTATGTTGCCCAGGCTGGTCTTCAATTTCATAGTAGGGAATATGTATTATACATGTTTCTCCAGGGCTCTGCTACTTGCTAACCACGTGATCTTGGGAAATTTTGCTTAATATTTTTGTGCCTCAGTTTTCTGCCTTATAAAATGGAGGCAAAAGGAACACCTATTTCATACATCTATTGTGAGGATGTAATTATTTAATCTTTTAAAAACACTTAGAACAATGCTATGTGGTAAATGTTTGGTAAATGTTAGGTATTATCTACTACTGAAGTAAAATAGAGTAGAATTGGTAGCTTGAAGAGAAAAAAATTGAAAAAAGAATTTAATAAAATTAATGCAAAGTAGTGGCAAGAACTAAATGGAAAGGTCTTAAGGCCTTTTCTGTGGATGTTACTGGAGAACACTTTGGATATCTACTTACCCTATTTATTTACACTTGGATTTCAGGCCCCTTTCCTCTAATATTTGCACTGTTTCACTTTTTTCTATAACGCTTTATGTTCTGACATATCATATAATTAATATATATACTGTTTGTTGTTGATCTCTTTCCACTAGGGCAGGGATATTTGTTTTGATTCCTGATGTATTCCAGGTTCTGGAAATAGTACTTGGCACATAATAGGTGCTCAATATTTGCTTGTTGGATTAGTAAGTTAATCTACCATTGAAGTGGGATGGATGGAGAAAAGCATTCAAAGTGCTAATGGTCCTTTGTATTTTTTTTTTTTTTTAAAGACAGAGTTTCGCTCTTGTTGCCCAGGCTGTAGTGCAATCTCGGCTCACTGAAACCTCTGCCTCCCAGGTTCAAGCTATTCACCTGTCTTAGCCTCCCGAATAGCTGGGATTACAGTCGCACACTACCACGCCTGGCTAATTTTTGTATTTTTAGTAGAGACGGGGTTTCACCATGTTGGCCAGGCTGGTCTTGAACTCCTGACCTCAGGTGATCTGCCCGCCTTGGCCTCCCAAAGTGCTGGGATTACAGGTGTGAGCCTCTGCGCCCCGCCGCTGGTGGTACTTTTTTAGAGAAGAGCCAGTTATCAGATTGATGGACACTATATAGGACTTTACCTTCTCAAAGGCTTCCTCCTTTTTCTCAAATGAGTTTTCTGAATTTTATCTTGGTACAGGTTTTCCTGAAATCACTTGGGATATCCATTTATTAATAGCTGAGGAAATGAATCTATAAATGAATCTCTTTTTTTTTGGGACAATACTTGTATTTTACATTTGATTAGCTAATGAAAGCCTATTTGTGAGTGCTTATTAGATGCTAAGCACTATTCTAACCCAGAACTATTTAATTTAAAATTATTATTCTAATCTAAAACTATTTAATAGTTTAAAAAAATTCTATAGCACCTTACAAGTGCATTGCAGTTTCCTTACAAACCATTATTAAGGTTTAAGGGGAGGCCCTTTGTACTGAGACCAAGAGCATGATTCCCCAAACTGTTGTCTTCCTTTGGCAGGGAGCTTCAGATACCACATTCCTTCCTCCAATATTCATAGCTTTGACACCACCACTTGCATTAGTCCAGCAGGACTAATCTCATTATGTTCTTTATCCCTTTTCCCTTTTTATGTCAGTTACTATCAGTCTCCCAGGTGATACTCATGTCCCCACAAGATTTGGTGTATTTACTATTTTTTTCAATCCTCTTCAACTCTTGAAATCTTGCCATTGTGCAACCCAGTGGAATTCACAGTCTATCATCAGCAAAATTTCCTGTATCCTTGTTTGTTCTTTCTCTGAACATTTTGTCTACTTCATATTTTGCTGAGGATGCTGCTTCCCCTGTGACTCTCTTATACATTGGCAATTAAATATTTCATTTTTTTCTGATGATGCCATCAAGGATCAGTGGGGAGTCCTATGCACGGAGACTTGAAACTACATTTCCTGGCCAGGGATGGTAGTATACACCTGCAGTCTCAGCTACTTGAGAGGTGGAGGCAGGAGGATCCCTGAGCCCAGTTCAGGGCCAGCCTAGGCAACATAGTGAGACCCTGTCTCTAAAAACAAACAAACAAACCATTTTCCTGCTCTGACCTACTCCATTGAACAGGAGTGAAGAGGAGCCGGGAGATGGGGCAGTTGTCTACCATTCTCTTGTTCTCTTTAAAACTTGTCTATTAACAGGTTATATTGTCTGTAAACCCTCATGTTTGCTGGCACCTACTGCACACTGGGTTACACCTTCTCTTTTCTTGACTAGTTTAGCTCCTGGCTCACTGTCATTCTTCTAATACTAAGTCCCTTTTAATTCTTGGTAATTTCAATATATATATCACTATGGTCCTTCTAATACTGTGACCTCTTAATTTCTAAATGTCTTCTTTAATGATCTTACTCTCTAGCCCATTTAAGGCACTTCACGGTCATCTCTTTTTTATGCATTAAAAAAGATGTTTTGTAAAGATGGGGTCTTGCTGTGTTGCCAAGTCTGGTCTGAAACTCCTGGCCCCAAACAGTCCTCCTTTCTTGGCCTCCCAAAGTGCTGGGATTACAAGTGTGAGCCACCACACCTGGCCTCATGGTCGTGTCATATACCTTGTTATTACCAATAACTTGAAGCCTCTTCATTTTTTCTTTATTTTAGAGACAGGATCTTCCTCTGTTTTCCAGGCTGGAGTGCAGTGGCGCTCTTTCTGACTGCTGTTTTTTCAGCCCATTCTAGCTGGTACAATGGGCTTTATCATCATTGAAACTGTCCGTACACTGATTGTATTCCCTTTTCACTGTACCTTGCCCCCTTGATTTCCTTTCTTCTTTCTTCAGTTGCCAGTCATACTGCATATGCCCTCAACTCACTTGATCCTTTCTTGCCTCTTCATAATTAGTTGGCAAAACCTCAATCTTAGTTAAATCACCTCTCTGAGTACTTCATATCTACATCTGTGCAGCTCAAAGTGACTGAAGAAAAATACAACTATGGTAACTGCTTTCACTTTAAATTCATGGTAAGAAACCTCAGGTTTCTTGTCCTGAATATTGTCTGGCAATTGTACTCTATTGTCTTAGTCCATTTTGTCTCCCCTTTCGTAGATGACTTAGTTTGTTCCCTTGCTTTTCTCTTCAAACTTCCACCCCTTTTCCTCATACTCACCCTCAGTTGATGGACCTGATTTCTACTTCATCGTAAGATGCAAGCAGTCAGAAGAAAACTTACAGACTCCTGCCAACACATGTATGTATTGACTACATCTGTACTCACAGACTTTGCTGCTGTCTTTGTGTTATTATAGATTTACTCTCTATGTTTCTATATAGTCCCAGGTCCTCTGATGAATGCATTAGGTCCCCCATCCTTTTATATTTACTCTGAACATTGCCCTAGTCATTCTCCCTTCTCTCTGTAAATCATTAATTCGTCACTTCTGGATAATTCCCATCAATATACAAGCATGCTGTTACTTTTTTCATCATAAAAATATCTTCCCTCAGTTGCTCTTTCTTGCTCTCTTACTGTAGAACCCCTTAAAGCATTGTCTAAATGTACTTTTTCTAATTTCTTTCTCATGTTCTCTCTTAAGCCTGTTCTAATCAGGCTTTGCCCCTACCACTGTGCTAAGATTGCTTTTGTTAAGGTCTTCCAACAAATGACATTGTTAAATTTAGTAGTCAGTTCTGTCTTTATCTTGGGTGATGATCTACGTTTGACAAAATTATTTTCTCCTTGTCTTTGATGTACTTGTTTAACTTGCCTTTTAGGCTACTACGTTTACTTGGTTTTCCTCAAAATTCATTGGGTGTTCCTCCTTAGTCTTCCTTAGATTTTCCTTTTTGCCTACCTCTGAACACTGGAATATCCCAAGGCACACTCCTTGGTTATCTTCTGTATGTATGCTCACTCCCTTAGTAACTTCCCTTGGTTTGGTGACTTTGAATATTTTCTCTCAGATGAATTTTTTCAGCCCACATCTCTCTCCATAACTCCATATTTTTATATCCAGTTGCCTATGTAATATCTCCACTCGAATGGCTCTTAAACATCTCACACTCAACATGTCCAAAATGGAATTCTTGCTTTTCCCTCCCAAACCTGCTCTCTCATACCTACTCTGTCCACATAGGCTTCCTTATCTCAGTTCTTGGCAGCTTTCCAGTTGCTCAGGCCAGAAACCTTGGAGTCATTCTTGACTCTTTTGCTGTCTTATCCTCTTATCCTACATTCATTCCTTCAGGAAGTTGTTGGCTCTAACTTTAAAACATATCCAGAATTCAACCAGTTTTCAATGTCTCCACAGCCACCATCATCTCTTGCTGGGTAATGGCAGCAGCCTTTTAACAGGTTTTCCTGCTTCTACCCTTGCCTTCTGTAGTCTGTTATTAACATAGCAGTCAAAAAGATCCTTTGAAAATTTAAGTCAGATGGCAAGAGATTTTGTACTACATTTAAGAAGTTTCATGAGTTGATAAGATTAGAGGTTGTTCTAGCCAATGGTATTTTACTAAATCATGTCAGCCCTGAAGGCACATTTTAAGGCAGGCTTTGAGGATGCTTGTTTGTATGCGTGCAGAAGGAGTTGTCAGAGATGGTTCACAGCTTACCTCTTTTCTCCTCACTAACCCTTGTCTTTTCCACCATGTGCACAAAAAGACATCTTTATTCCTGAGGAAATTAGAAAGGGAGGGCCTGAATTGGTTGCTATTCCTGAAAGTTTCTTTGAATGGAATACTGGATCATCCTTTTTGAAGAGGTCTGTTGTTACTTCATTATTACCTCCTTTAGCAACACGCTTGTTTTCCTCCAGCCCCTGCCAAGATTAGTGTCCTGTGTCTACATTTGCCCTGTTTCCCATACTCCCAGATGGAAATATTGTATTTCTTAGGACTTTTGGCTTTATTTGAATTAGTATTTTATACTCGAAACCTTTCAGAAATCCTGAAACCCATTCTTACGCTTTCTATGTGAGTTGGTTTTATTTTTGTTAATACTGTTTCAACAGAATGATACTGAACGTGATAGTAAAAGGGAAATTGATACCAATATGTAATGAAGAAATCATGTGTGAAATTTTGAAGAAAATGAAAGATACTTTTATTGAGTACTTTGAAGGTACTTGTCATAAACTAACAATGCTAATGATTTCTAGAGGAGTTATATATTACACTGTATATAAAGAACCTTGGAGATTGGTTGGCATAAAAAGAACTTCACAGTTCATTTCTTTTATCTGTTTACATTCTTTTCTCTAGAGGCAAATGTACTTTAATCAGTTTTCCTTTGATTCTCTTTCAGAGAGGCTCATGTAGTGGGATCAACAATCATATCAGTGTTATGGCATGGTATATATGTTGTTATTGATTTTACATTCTTTTAGATTATAATAATCTCTTGGTCTAAAGGTAGATATGTTTTCTCAAGCTGTTTCTTGGACCTTTGTTGTCCAATATGGTACCCATTAGCCATATGGGGCTACTGAGCACATGAAATGTGGCTAGTCGGCCAGGTGTGGTGGCTCATGCCTATAATCCTAGCACTTTTGGAGGGTGAGGCGGGCAGATCACATGAGGTCAGGAGTTCAAGACCAGCCTGGCCAACATGGAGAAACCTTATCTCTACTGAAAATACAAAAATTAGCCGGGTGTGGTGGCAGGCACTTGTAATCCCAGCTACTCGGGAGGCTGAGGCAGGAGAATTGCTTGAGCCTGGGAAGCGGAGGTTACAGTGAGCTGAGATCACGCCCTTGCACCCCAGCCTGGGGGACAGAGTGAGACTGTCTCAAAAAAAAAAAAAAAAGAAAGAAAAAAAGAAATGTGACTAGTCTGAATTGAGATTGTGCTAAGTATAAAATACACACTAGAGTTAGAATCCTTAGTAACAAAATTTTATAAAATGTATAAAATTTCTCATTAGTAATTTTTTAAATATAGATTACATGTTGAGCTGATAGGTTAAATAAAATTAATTTTACTTGTTTCTTATTTTTTTCTGAATATGGCTAGTGGAAAACATAAACATATATGTGATTTATATTATATTTCTCTTCGATAGTGCTGTCTTAAACTTTCTCTTTTGCCATAAAACTTCTGAAGTTGTTTTTAACTCAATTAATGATCTGTTACATATTCACTAAAATATGATTTTGGTATTATGTATTATAAAATAATTTGTTTTTTCCTGAAGGAACAACTTTTATATTTTTATCCTTCTTAGTACTAACTTTCTCAAGTCTTGAGTTTTCTTTTTCCTTTTTTTTAAAAACCCTTGACTTTTGCCATACCTTACCCATGGTAGTACTACACAAGCATAGCTTATTCTTTCTCTGCATTGCTTGGGAGAATTGTTGAAAAGGGAATTTGAAATTACGAGTATCAGAGTTTATCTTTTATTTATTTTCCTTCTTAATATTAGGACTGTTAATAATAATACATTTTATAATTCTTCCATTATAACGTAATTTTAAAATTTTAAATAAAGGCAAATTTTATCAGGTAAAAAAGTGGATTGAAAAAGTTATATGTGAAGAAAGAGATTTTTGTCTACTTTAACATAAAACTCAGCAAATAAAACACCTGCACTAACTCATTCCGCTGGCACACATTTTGTACATTTTTATAAACTTAGACTCTAACAGCCACTATTGGCTTTTCTTCATCAAAGATTTCAGTTTAGACTGTGCACAGTGGCTCACACCTATAATCCTAGCACTTTGGGAGACCGAGGCAGGTGGATCACTTGAGGTCAGGAGTTCAAGACCAGCCTGGCGAACATGGTGAAACCCCTTCTCTACTAAAAATACAGAATTTAGTTGGGTGTGGTGGCACGTGCCTGTAATGGTACAATTCTCTTGCCTCAGGAGGCTGAGGCAAGAGAATCGCTTGAACCTGGGAGGTGGAGGTTGCAGTGAGTTGAGATCATGCCACTGTACTCCAGCCTGGGCAGCAGAGCTCAAAAAAGACTTAAGTGTATGGTTTTATTTATAGTAATTTCAAGAAATCTTTTGAAAACAAGATTTATGTGGAGTTTAATGAATGTTTTTTTTTTTTTTTTTTTTATGAGACAGAGTCTCGGAGTCTTGCTCTGTGCCCACCACCATGCCCAGCTAATTTTGTTTTTGTATTGTTAGTGGAGATGGGATTTCACCGTGTTAGCCAGGATGGTTTCGATCTCCTGACCTCATGATCTACCTGCCTCGGCCTCCCAAAATGCTGGGTCCACAGGCGTGAGTCTGTGCACAGAGGTGTGCCTGGCCTCTGTGCTCCAAAGTGTATTTCAAAAGTAATCCACAATCTAATATCAATTCTGATTTTTTTTTTTAAGAAAACAATCCATGAGATAGTAGCAATCTGTATTGCTACTATCAATATACTCACAAAAGTGGCTTTGTTAGGCATTTGGAAATAATATCTTTACTGAAGAACTATTACTTTTATTGCTCTTACCAACTCAAAAGAGTCCATCATACCTGCTTAGGTATGGAAAATTAGGCCTGGTGTGGTGATTCACACCTGTAATCCCAGCACATTTTGGGGCCAAGGTGGGAGGATCACTTGAGCCCAGGAGTTCCAGACAAGCCTGGGAAACATAGGGATACTGCATCTCCACAAAAAAATTTACAAAAAAAATTTATCTGGGTGTGGTGGTGTGTACTACCACCACTACTTGGGAGGCTGAGGTGGGAGGATTGCTTGAGTCTGGGAGATTAAGGCTGCAGTAAGCTGTGATGGCATCAGTCCACTCTAGCCTGGGTGAGAGGGGAGACCCTGTTTCCAAAAATTAAATCATATAAAAGCACATGTACAGGAAGAGTATACATGAAGTTAAAAAAAAAGTTTGGGCCAACAAGTTAAAACTTTTTAAAAAATGATTGTTGGCCGGGCGCGGTGGCTCAAGCCTGTAATCCCAGCACTTTGGGAGGCCGGGACGGGCGGATCACGAGGTCAGGAAATCGAGACCATCCTGGCTAACACGGTGAAACCCCGTCTCTACTAACAATACAAAAAACTAGCCGGACGAGGTGGCGGGCGCCTGTAGTCCCAGCTACTCGGGAGGCTGAGGCAGGAGAATGGCGGGAACCCGGGAGGCGGAGCTTGCAGTGAGCTGAGATCCGGCCACTGCACTCCAGTCTGGGCGACAGAGCGAGACTCCGCCTCAAAAAAACAAAAAAAGAAAAAAAAGAAAAAATAGAGGTACTATAGATAATAGGAATTTGGGGAAGTAAGAAAATAAGCAAAGTCATAAAAGTTCACATTTTTGGATGCTTAATGGAAGCATAATCTTGACAGACTGAAACAAAAATTTTACCACTTGTTAATTTTCTGGATCTTAGTAGTCTTTACCTTTTTCATTTCTTTTATGCTTTGAGGATAGGACTGATTTCTGTTGGCTGTCTAGAACTAGATTTGGATTGATTCATAAACATTTCTTTAAAAAAAGTGTTTTGTTTTTTTGGCCTGTAACACAGCCTCATTAGACTATTCTTATTATGTGCCCCAAAAGAACAATTTCTGAGTTCATCTGTGTTGTGTATATTAACTCTTTGTTCCTTTTTATTGCTGAGTAGTATTCAGTGGTGTATACCACAGTTCAGCTATTTACCCACTGAAGGACATTTTGATTCTTTTCAGTTTCTGGCTCAACTAAAAGAGCTGTTATGAACATTTGTGTACATGTTTTATATGAATGTAAGTTTTTATTTCTGTCAGATAAATGCCCAAGAGCAAAATTGCTGGGTCATCTGGTAAGTAGGTGTTTAGTTTTAAAAGACACTGGTAAAGTATTTTCCAGTATGTCAGTACAATTTTGCATTCTCATAAACATTAAATGAATGGTCCAGTTTCTCTGTATTCTAGCTAGATAGGGTGTTACCAGTTTTTTCATTGTAGTCATTCTGAGAGATCCGTAGTAATATTTTATTGTGGTGTTTACTTGCATTCCCTAATGGCTAAAGATGTTCAACTTCTTTTCATATGCTTATTGGCCTTTTGTAATTCCTTTTCAGTGAAATGTCTGTTTGTGTCTTTTGTCCATTTTCGAACTGGTTATCTTTACTGCTAGATATTTTGTTTTAATATCTTGAGACTTTTCTAGATATCTTATTTTTTCTCTTTCATTTTATTTTTATTTTTCTATTAAGTTATTGGGCTACAGGTGGTATTTAGTTACATGAGTAAGTTCTTTAGTGGTGATTCGTGAGATTTTCGTGAGTCCTTTATACACTCTGGATACTAGTTCTTTGTAAGATACGTGGTTTGCTAGTATTTTCTCCCTGGTTTGGGTTATTCACAGAGCGAAAGTTTTTAATTTTGATGAGGTTCGGTATAGCAGTTCTTCCTTTTGTGGATTGTGCTTTTTGCGTCAAGTATAAGAACTCTTTACCTAGTGCTAATTCCTGAAGATTTTCTCTAAGTTTTTTCCTAAAGGTTTTATACTTTTACGTCTTACGTTTAAGTGTGTGATACATTTGGATCTAGTTTTTGTATAAAGTAGGAGGTTTAGGTTGATATCTCTTCCCCCTTCTCTTCCTGCTTTTCTTCCTCCTTCCCTTCCCCATCCATGGAAGTCCCAATTGCTCTAGCAGCATTTATTGGAAAGGCTGTCCTTCTTTTATTGAATTGCCTGTGCATCATTGCGAAAAATAATTTGGGCGTATTTGTGTGGACACATTTCTGGATTTTCTGTTCTGTTCTATTAGTCTTTATGTCTCTTTCTTCATCAATACCACAGTTTTAATTGCTGTGGCTGTATAGTTGTCCTTAATATTGGGAGGCACAATTCTACTTGTTTTTTGTTTTGTTTTGTTTTTACAAAACTGCTTTAGGTCTCCTAGGACTTCTCCTTTCCATGTAAATTTTAGAATATGTTTGTCTATATCTGCAGAAACAAAAAACTGCCCACTGTGGTGGCTCAAGCCTGTAATCCCAGCATTTTGGGAGGCCGAAGCAGGTGGATCATGAGGTCAAGAGATCAAGACTATCCTGGCCAACATGGTGAAAGCCTATCTCTATAAAAATACAAACATTTGTTGGGCGTGGTGGAATGCACCTGTAATCCCAGCTACTTGGAAGGCTGAGGCAGGAGAATCACTTGAATCTGGGAGGCAGAGGTTGCAGTGAGCCGAGATTGCGCCAGTACACTCCAGCCTGGCTACAGAGCAAGATTCTGTCTCAAAAAACAAACAAACAAAAATCCTTCCTATGATTTTGCTAGGAATTGCATTATACTATGCATCAATTTGGGGAGTATTGATATCTTTATTATGTTATATTTTCTGACCAATGAACATAGTCTCTTCAGTTATTTAGATCTTTGATTTTACATTAGCATTTTATAATTTTCAGCATATAGATCTTGCGCATATTTTGTTAAGATTTATACCTAAGTATTTCATTTTCTTTGGAGCACTTGTTAAATAGCATTCTATTTTAAATTTGAGTTTTCATGTTTATTAATATATGGAAATATGATTGATTTTTGAATTTTGATTTTTTTTTTGAGACAGAGTCACTCTGTTGCCTAGGCTGGAGTGCAGTGGCACAATCTCGGCTCACTGCAACCTCTGCTTCCCGGGTTCAAGTGATGCTTGTGTCTCAGCCTCCCAAGTAGTTGGAATTACAGGTGAGCGCCACCACATGCAGCTAATTTTTGTATTTTTAGTGTAGATGGGGTTTCACCATGTTGCCAGGCTGGTTGCAAACTCCTGGCCTCAAGTGATCTGCCCAACTCAGCTCTCAAAGTGCTGGGATTACAGGCATGAAATAAGACTGATTTTTGTATGTTGACCTTGTGTCTTATAACCTTGCTGAACTTAATGATTCTGGGGGGATTTTTTTGGTAGATTTCTTGGGATTTTCTAAATAGTCATGTCATCTACAAATAGGGACAGGTTTTTTTCTTCTGTTCTAGTCTGTTTGCCTTTTATTTTCTTGTGCTGGCTGGAATTTCCACAATTACGCTGGATAAGATTGGTGAGAACAGCCAATCATGTTTTATACTTGAAGTTAGGGGAAAAGATACTACTTTTCTTCTTTAAATGAAATTAATTTATTTATTTTGAGATGAGGTCCCACTCTGTTGCCCAGGCTAGAGTGCAGTGGCGCGATCTCGGCTCACGGCAACCTTCGCCTCCCAGGGTCAAGCGATTCTCCTGCCTTAGCCTCCTGAGTAGCTGGTACTATAGGCGCCTGCCACCATGTCTGGCTAATTTTTTGTATTTTTAGTAGAGACGAGATTTTACCATTTTGGCCAGGCTGGCCTCAAGTGATCCACCCGCTTTGGCCTCCCAAATTGGTGCTAGGATTGCAGGCGTGGGCCACCATGCCTGGCCTAGCTATAGGTTTTTTTGTAGATGTTCTTTGCCAAGTTGAGGAAGTTCTTCTCTATTCCCAGTTTGCTTAGAGTTTTGTTTTGCTTTGTTTTTGAGACAAGGTCTCACCGTGTCATCCAGGCTGGAGTGCATTGGTGCAGTTTTGGCACACTGCAGCCTCAACCTTCAGTGATCCTCCCACTCCAGCCCCCCGAGTGGTTGGGTGGGACTACAGGCATGTGACACCATGTCTGGTTAATTTTTGTATTTTTTGTAGAGACGGGGTTTCCTCATGTTGCCCAGGCTGGTCTCAAACTTCTAGGCTGAAGCAATCTGCCCTCCTTGCTCTCCCCAAGTGCTGGGATTACAGGTGTGAACCACCGCAGCCGGCCTGCTTGGAGTTTTTTTTAATATCATGAGTTTTATCAAATGCTTTTTCTGTCAATGATATGATCATGTGATTTTTCTTCTTTAACCTTTTGATATGGCAGGTTACGTTAATTTATTTTCAAATGTGGAACCAGCCTTGCATACCTGGAATAGATCCCATTTGGTTGTGGTTTGTAATTTTTTAATGTGTTGCTTTATTTTATTTTATTTTTATTTTTTTGAGACAAGGTCTTATTCTGTCACCCAGGCTGGAAGGCAGTGGCACGATCATGGCTCACTGTAGCCTTGACCTCCTGGGATCAGGCGATCTTCTCACCTCAGCCTCCAGAGTAGCTGGGAGTACAGGCATGTGGCACCACACACCACATCCAGCTAATTTTTTTTTTCTTTTAATTTTTTGTAGAGATGGAGTTCCTCTATGTTACCCAGGTTGGTCTCAAACACTAGGGCTCAAGCAGTCCTCCTGCCTTGGCCTCCCAAAGTACTGAGAAAACAGGCATGAGCCACTGTTCACAGCCTAAATTTTACTTGCTAATATTTTGTTCAGGATTTTTCTTTCTTTTTTTTTTTGTTGATACAGAGTCTCGCTCTGTTGCCCAGGCAGAAGTGCATTGGCATAGTCTCAGCTCACTGCAACCTCTGCCTCCCAGGCTCAAGAGATTCTCCTGCCTCAGCCTCCCGAGTAGCTGGGATTATAGGCACCCACTACCATGCCTGGCTAATTTTTGTATTTTTAGTAGAGACAGGGTTTCACCACGTTGGCTAGGCTGGTCTTGAACTCCTGACCTGAGGTGATCTGCTTGCCTTGGCCTCCCAAAGTGCTGGGATTGCAGGCGTTAGCCACTGTGCCTGGCCTTTCATCTACTTTTATGAGAGGTATTGGTCTGAAGTTTTTCTTTCTTTCTTCTCTTTTTTTTTTTTTTTTTTTTTTTTAATATCTTTGTCTGGTTTTGATACCTGGCTCTCTGAACCACAGGATTTCTTTCTTTCTTTTTTTTTGATACACGGTCTTGTTCTGTCACCCAGGGTAGAGTGCAGTGATATGATCACAGCTCATTGCTGGGTCCAAGCAATCCTTTCACTTTAGCCTCCTGAGTAGCTGGGATTACAGTTGTGTACCACCACACCTGACTGATTTTTAAATTTTTTTGTATACAGGGTCTCCGCATGTTGCCCAGGCTGTTTTCGAACTACTGTGCTCAAGCAATCCTGCTTTGGCCTCCCAAAGTGCTGGGATTACAGGCATGAGCCACCACCCTCCTAGGATTTCTTTACTGGGAGCTTTTAAACTATGAATTCAGTTTCTTTAATTTTTTAGATTGATGCATAATAGCATACATTTATGGAGTACATGTGAGTATTATATGCATAGAATGTGTAATGATCAAGTCAGGGCATTTGAAGTATCTATCACCGTTAATATTTATTCTTTGTGTTGGGAATATTTAAAATTCTTTCTTGTAGCTACTTTGAAATACACAGTACTTTGTTGCTGACTATAGTCACCAGTACTCTGCTATTGAACATTAGAAGTTATTTCATCTATTTGACTGTATATTTTGTACTCATTAACCAACTTCTCTTTATCCCCTCTCACCCACCCACCCTCTGCAGCCTCTAGTATCTATAATTTGCTACTTCTATAAGATTAACTCTTTTAGTTTCTACATATGAGTGAAAACATGCAGTATTTGTCTTGCTGTGCCTGGGTTATTTCACTTAATATAATAACCTCCAACTCCACCTATGTTGTTGCAAATGACATGATTTCATTCTTTGAATCCCAAATCCATTGTGTATATATACTACATTTTCTTTATTTCATCTGTTGATGGACACTTAAGTTGGTCCTTTGTCTTGGCTATTGTGAATAGTGCTGCAGTAAACACATGAGTGCAGATATCCCTTTGATACACTGATTCTTTTCTTTTGTGTAAATACAAGTGGTGGGATTGCCAGATCGTATGATAATGATATTTTTAGTTTTTTTTAGAATTCTCCATACTGTTTTTCATAGTAGTTGTATGGATTTACATTCCTACCAACAGTGTTTAAGAGTTCCCCTTTTCTCTGCATGCTTGCCAGCATCTGTTATTTTGTGTGTGTGTGTGTGTGTTTGTTTTAGAAATACCCATTCTAATTGGGGTAAGATATATCTCATTGTGGTTTAGAATTGTATTTCTCTGATGATTAGTGATGTTGAACATTTTTTTCATATACCTGTTGGCCATTTGTGTGTCTTCTTTTAAGAAATGTCTATTCGTGTCCTTTGCGCACTTTTTAATGGGATTATTTGTGTTTTTTTAATTGTTTGAGTTTCTTGCATATTCTGGATATTAGTCCCTTGTCACATTAATAGTTTGCAAATATTTTCTTTCATTCAAGAGATTATCTCTTTATTATGTAGATATTCTCTTTGCTGTACAGAAGCTTTTCAGTTTAATATAGTCTCATTTGTCTACTTTTATTTTTATTTTCTGAGCTTTTGAGGTCTTAGCCATAAAAATCTTTGCTTAGACCAATGTCCTGATGTGTTTTTTTTTCTTCCAGTTTTATATTTTTGGGTCTTACGTTTAAGTCTTTAGTCCGTCTTGACGGTGAGAGAGATCCAGTTTCATTTTTTTTTTGCATATAGATATCCAGTTTTCCCAGCAGCAGTTAGCCTGTCCTTTATTTAATGTGTGTTCTTGGCACTTACGTTGAAAATTAGTTGCCTTTAAATATGGACAACTTGGAATTACATGAATTACGTGGATATATATGATTTAGGGAGTTGTGTATTAAGCTTATAGCCTGGAATACAATGGAAGGAACATTTGTATTCCTAAAAGACGTTTTATGGGACACAGATGAATGCCTCTGCAATGGTTCTAATAGGAATTTGAAACTGCAGTGAACTACGATGATGCCACTGCACTCCTGGCTAGGCAACAGAGCAAGACCTCATCTCTTAAAAAAAAAAACAAACAACGTTTCCAGAATCTGCATTTTTGACAAGATTGTGTGATTAAGTTTGGTAGGCTCTGGTTTGAAGGGAAGTTAATCAAATAGGACTGTATCTAAGTTGAATTGTAGATGAGAGAAATTATGGTAAGGAGTCAGTTCAGATTCCTTTATTTCCTATATTAGTAATCCACTTGAAGAAGAGACCTCCAAAGAGTATGTAAAAAGAGAATTCTTAAATAAAAAAGTAGGATTTAATGACTAGGATTTAGAGAATGGAGGAGAGTGCTATATCAATGATTATGATCAAGTTTTGGCACTGGACAACTGAAAACTTGGTGGACCATTGACAGGAAATCAAAACCCTAGGTGGCATAAAAAGCTGTGGTGGTTATTCTTTACTCCCAGACTACTAGAAATTACTGTTAACAGAAAGCATAATAATAACACTGGAGAAAATCTTGAGAAAGGAATTTAGAAAAACTCTTAATTTCAAAATCCTAAAATAAGCAGCATTTTTTTGCAAGTTATCTTCTTAATATGTGAACTTTTTTTTAGATTGTTAGTAGTTTAAAGCCAATTTGTATACTTTTAATGTTTCTTACACTTGTTTCTTCAGAATTCAATTAGTTTTAAAGGAATTTTTCTCATTATAAAATACATAAACTCTCAATTCTTTTTGTTTTGTTTTGTTTTTTTGATATAAGTTCTCACTCTGTCACCCAGCCTGGAGTACAGTGTTGCTATCTTGTCTTACTGTAGCCTCTACCTCCCAGGCTCAAGCAGTCCTCCTACCTCAGCCTCCTGCATAGCTGGGACCACAGGTGCCACGCCCGACTCATTTTTGTGTTTTTTATAGAGACAAGGTTTCTCCATGTTGCCCAGGCTGATCTCAAACTCCTGAACTCAAGTGATCCGCTAGCCCCGGTCTCCCAAAGTGCTGGGATTACAGGTGTGAGCCACCATTGCCTGGCCTTTCTTCTTTCTTTATTTTTTGAGTCAAATTCTTTAAAAAATGCAAATTATAAATAATAACTCCAGTATTTATGTTTTAGATTGGTGAGGATTAAAATACTTGGTTCTGGCTGGGTGCAGCGGCTCACACCCGTAAGCCCAGCGCTTTGGGAGGCCGAGGTGGGCGGATCATGAGGTCAAGAGATCGAGACCATTTTGGCCAACATAATGAAACCCTATCTCTACTGAAAAAATACAAAAATTAACTGGGCATGGTGGCGCGCTCCTGTAGTCCCAGCTACTCAGGAGGCTGACGCTGAGGAATCGCTTGAACCTGGGAGGCGGAGGTTGCAGGGAGCTGAGATCGCGCCACTGCACTCCATCCTGGTGACAGAGCAAGACTCTGTCTCAAAAAAAAAAAAAAAAGTTTGGTTCTAATAGGCTTTGGTGAGACTGTGTGATTGGTGCAACTTTTAAAACGACAATTTGGCAATGTTTGTCAAAGCTAAAAAAAAATGCACATACCATGCTTCATCTAGCAATTTCATTTCTAAGAGTTTGTTCTACAAATATACTGGCTCTATGTCAATTAATCCATAGGCTGACTCATCAATTTACCAGTTGTGGTGTTGGTGTATTCAGGAAAAATTTTTTTAATAGATATGGTCAAAATTACATCACTTCATGGGAGAATTTTTCAGTTTATTCTGATTTCTTTTCAATCCTTTTAAAAGTTACATATTTCCCACAGCATCTTAGTATTTTTAGGATTGTTTTGTCAATTTCAGAGTGTCTCTACCAGCCTACTTTTTGCTGTTTTTGACTAAAGTTTATAGCTGTTTATTTTGGATGGGATGATCATAATAGATTTTGAAGATTTTTGATGAGATTTGGTTCACTTGATTGATTGATTGATTGATTGATTGATTCAGAGAGAGTTTCGCTCTGTCACCCAGGCTGGAGTGCAGTGGTGCGATCTCTGCTTGCTGCAACCTCCACCTCTGGGGCTCAAGCAATCCTCCCACCTCAGCCTCCAGAGTAGCAGGGACCACAGGCACATACCATCATGCCTGGCTAATATTTGTATTTTTTGTAAAGACAGGGTCTCCCCAGTTGCCCAAGCTGGTGTTGAACTCCTGAACACAAGTAATCAGAGCTACTGTGCCCAGCTGTGTTCTTACAATATAATTTAAAGGACTGTTTAACTTGTAAGCTAAGGGTCATGGCCTAGGTTGGTGTTTAAGAATATATTCAATATTCAGAAAAACATTTCACAACCAGTAATTATTATTTCACTATAATTCTAACATACATCTACCATAAATGTGTGTTGAAAAATAGACAGCTGCATCAGTAAGAAATGCCAATATTTTGGTTCTTAATTGTTATAAAAATTAAGAGTGATACCTTAGTTGAGACATTGGGGAATGATAATAAAATTAATAACTGGAATAATAAAATATTTCATTCAAATAAGAATGTGAAATCTCATCATGAAAGACAAGTTAAGAATTATAATGACTAGAAAAACAATTAGCAAATATGTTAATTAGTATATTAATACATATATATGTTTTCACAAATTAATATTTATAAACAACACATTTATTGATATTTAATAAATATATGTGCATATTAATAAGCATATATCTATTACTATATTAAATATAAACATTTACACACATACGTACATGTAGTGTATTAACATGTATCAACATAAAATATATATTAGCATAAAATATAAGATTCATGTGTCTGAGTGGTTCAACTCTTTGAGATAAATATGTAAATTTGGTAATTTCTGTGAATTTATTGTTCAGTGAATCAAGTTTTGTAGAATGAGTTTGTTTCTGTTGTACTGACATACAGGATTATATGTTCAAGTGTGTGCATTACCAGATGGAAACAGGAGGGTCAGTTGTGTGTTTGTTAAATTATTTGTCCATCTATATGATGAAATGTGTTGCAGCCATGAAAAATAGTGAAGTAGAGATGCATCTATTAAGATGGAAGCATGTGCGGTGCATGTAAAGTGAAAAAGGGTTCAGGATAATGTATGCATTCTTCTCCTTTTCAGTTAAAAGAGAGTACTACAAGATATATTCGTGAGTGTATGTTTATGTATGTATAGGATGTATCTATAAGAATACACAAGAATTGTTTACAGTGATTATTAGGACTTTAAAAGATGGAAACAAAAGTTAATGGGTGTCCTTTTATTGACTTTAATTCTGATCATCCAGTGAGTAAAAGTAAAAATAATTTTTTTTTTTTTTTTTTTTTTGGGTTGAGACAGTCTCGCTCTGTCACCCAGGCTGGAGCGCAGTGGCACAATCTTGGCTCACTGCACCCTGTGCCTCTCAGGTTCAGGTGATTCTCTTGCCTCAGCCTCCCGAGTAGCTGGGACTTCAGGCATGTGCCACCATGCCTGGCTAATTTTCGTATTTTTAACAGAGACAGACTTTCACCGTTGTTGGCCAGGCTGGTCTCAAACTCCTGACCTCGAGTGATTTGCCCACCTCAGCCTCTCAAAGTGCCCGGAAAGCAGGCTTGAGCCACGGCACCTGGCCTAAAATTAAATGTTTATAGTGTATATATTCATTACAGAATATGTGAAAAATGGCAAAATAGAAGAAAAGTCACCCAAGATAACTATTTTTTTTTTTTTTTTTTTTGAGACGGAGTCTCGCTCTGTCGCCCAGGCTGGAGTACAGTGGCAGGATCTCAGCTCGCTACAAGCTCCGCCTCCCGGGTTCACGCCATTCTCCTGCCTCAGCCTCCGGAGCAGTTGGGACTACAGGCGCTCGCCACCTCGCCTGGCTAGTTTTTTGTATTTTTTTTTTTTTTTTTTAGTAGAGACGGGGTTTCACTGTGTTAGCCAGGATGGTCTCGATCTCCTGACCTCGTGATCCGCCCGCCTTGGCCTCCCAAAGTGCTGGCATTACAGGCGTGAGCCACCACCCCCGGCCAAGATAACTATTGATAAAAGTTTGCTTTAATGTGTTTCCTTTCAGTCTTTTTGTTTGTTTGTTTTTACAATCTCTGTCTCCGCGGCTCAAGCTATCCTCCTATCCTCCCACCCACCTCAGCCTCCTGAGTAGCTGGGACTACAGACATGTACCACCTTACTCATCTAATTATTTTGTATTTTTTGTAGAGATGGGATTTTGCTGTATTGCCCAGGCTGGTCTGGAACTCCAGAGCTCAAGTCATCTGCCCACCTTGACCTCCCAAAGTGCTGGTATTACAGGCGTAGCCATTGTACCCGGCCTTTTCTTTGTTTAAGAGACAGGATCTTGCTCTTTTGCTCAGGCTGGAGTGCAGTGGCACAATCATAGCTTACTGCAGCCTCAATCTCCTGGGCTCAAGTGATCCTCTGGCTTTATTTAGCCTACCCAGTAGCTAGGACTGCAGGTGCGTACCACTGTGCCCAGCTCCTTTTAATCTTTTTATTTTGTATTATACTTTCACTTTTTAAATATTAGTTTATTTAAATAACTTGCCATAAAATTAGTGTTTTAGAGTTTTCGTATATTCCATAACATACTTCCTGAAATGGGGACGTAAAATGAACTTCCAAGCCTCATTTTTAGCAGTCAGTTAATAATTTCATTATAACGATGGGAAGGCAATGTGATTGTGTGTATTAACCGCGTCAGTTGTCTGGGCTGACAGCTGATCCTGTGGGTTGGGTGGGTGGCCTCTTCCTTTCTCATAGTTGTGTATCTCTCTGTCTCTGTTTCATTGAAGATGATAGCCCTTACTGGTTAGGAAAATCTTCCCCTGTTGGACACTTAGATTTTTCTCAGGTTTTTTTGATATCATAGATATTGTAGTGATGTATCTTTTTACTACATTTTTTGACCCAGTAGACTGATCCTCCAAGGACACTGTCAGTCCAGTTTAGTCGGTTTTACCAAAATTTTTGAATTTTCATCAGAGTATTTTATATGAAAAATTACACTATTTTATTGGTCAATTTTCTACATAGCAACATTAAACATTTTTGGACTTTTTTCCCTCATTTTTATTTTTCCATTGTTACTATTGAGACAGGGTCTTACTCTGTCACCCAGACTGGAGTGCAGTGGCGTGAACACAGCTCACTGCAGCCCCGGCTTCCTGGGCTCAAGCTATCCTCCCACTTGAGACTCCTGAGAAGCTGGGACTACAGGTGTGCACCACCATGTGTGGCTGATTTTTTTTTTTGTAATGACAGGGTCTTGCCATCTTGGCCTGACTGGTCTCAAATTCCTAGACTCAAACCATCCTTCTGTCTTGGCCTCCCAGAGTGCTGGAATTACAGGCATGAGCCACCTTACCCGACCCATTTTAATTTTACTCAGATTATTTTTACTGGGGTTATTTTTCTTTTACATTTTAGAGTGAACATTTACTTTATTGAACTGATTTTTGTTCTTAATTAGTTTTGTGAATTATAGCTTTGTATTTGTTAGGTTTTTTTTGTACTTCTACCAAATTCAGTTTTTTTAATTAAAAATTTTTTTTAACCACTTCACTGCACACAGAGTTTTCCTGTGTCAAATATTGCACACTCAAATTCTGTAATCATCAGTTTTTAGGCAGCACTGTAGTTTACCAAGTACAATTTTAGTCATGGTATGCTTAATTTTGTTGACTGACTCTTTCCTTAAGTCTCAGAATTTCTTAAGTTCTTTTGTGTTTTATTTGTTTCTTCACCCTGAAAGTCTGGTCATAATGTTGGCCTCTTGTTTTGGAGCCTTCCTGTTCCAGTGATGATATTCTAAAATGTAGAATTTGGCTTGTTTGTGACTTATCCTTAGCTTTGATAAACTTTTATTTTGTAGATTTCATTTATTGTTCTATCACACAGATAACACCTTTGGAGTACAGGATGGCAATTTGGATGCCTCAAATATAGATCTTTACACTGCCTTAAACCAGGCTCTAGCTCATTTAAATTGACTGTTAAATTGTATTACTGACTCTGAAGTGCTAGGCAAGGTTGAAACAGCACACATTTCTTTAAATTTTTTGCTTAACTAAAATTTCTAGACATGAAATTACTATATCAGAGGATATTACCATCATTATGATTTTTGCATTAATTTTCAAAAAGATTGAGACAATTTGTAATGTCATCAGCAGTGTATAAGCGTTTCAATTTTAATATATTTTCTTTAAAATTAGGTATCACTATTTTAAAATGTTTTACCTCATGAACTAAGGGTAAAATGGTCTTGTGAATTTTCTTTCATTTACATTTTCAGTTATTTTGTATAGAAATTTAATAGGAACAAGAAGCAGCAGATTAGAGACATGCTAAATTTAAACTCCTAACCAGAGCATTTGGCTATGCAGACTGCTATGCACTGCATTAGTGTTTTGAATCTAAACCAGTTTAGGCCAGGCGCCGTGGCTCATGCCTGTAATCATAGCACTTTGCGAGGCCACTGCGGGCAGATCACTTGAGGTCAGAGGTTCAAGACCAGCTTGGCCAACGTGATGAAACCCAATCTCTACTAAAAGTAAGCTGGATGTGGTGGCACCCACTTGTAGTTCTAGCTACTTGGGAGGCTGAGGCAGGAGAATTGCTCGAACTCTGGAGATGGAGGTTGCAGTGAGCTAAGATCATGCCTCTGCACTCCAGCCTGGGTGACAGAGCGCAATTCTGTCTAAAAAAAAAAAAGTTCAGCCGTGGTGGCTCATGCCTGTAATCCCAGCACTTTGGGAGGCTGAGGCGGGTGGATCATGAGGTCAAGAGTTCAAGACCAGCCTGACCAAGATAGTGAAACCCTGTCTCTACTAAAACTACAAAAATCAGCCGAGTGCAGTGGTAGGTGCCTGTAATCCCAGCTACTCGGGAGGCTGAGACTGGAGAATCGCTTGAACCAAGGCGGCAGAGGTTGCAGTGAGCTGAGATCACACCACCGCACTCCAGCCTGGGCAACAGAGTGAGACTCCATCTCAAAAAAAAAAAAAAAAAAAAAGTAAACACACACACACACACAGACAAAAACCATTTTAAAAATTAAGATTAATTATTAGCATGACGAAATAGAGTATCCCTGGAAAGAAAGCCATAAAGAGTACTGTTCTACTCTTGGAATGGGGGAGTTTGTTCCTTTGTCTTATGTCCTTCTAGAATCTACTTTTATCCTGCAATTTGACAGTCACCATGCGTAAATGTCTCTTTGTCACATGTGCGCTCTCACTCTCCCTCACTTTCTTTCTCCCTCTTAGACTCTTTTGCTTGATTACCCAGGCTAGAGTACAGTGACATGATCTCGGCTCACTGCAGCCTCCTTCTCCTGGCCTCAAGCCATCTTCTCACCCTAACCTCCCAAGTAGCTGGGACTACAGGCATGCACCACCACGCCTGCCTAATTTTTATATTTTTTGTAGAGACAGGATTATGCCATGTTGCCCAGGCAGGTCTCAAACTTGGCTCAAGGGATCCACCTGCCTCGCTTTCCAAAATGTTGGGGTTACAGCTGTGAGCCACCAAGCCTGGACTATTTTTTAATCCTTTGCCAAATTAGTAATGCTTTAATAAATTTTTCAGAGAAATAAATGGAAAGCTATCTGTTATGTTTATTAGTTTTTCTTCTTTTTTTTTTAACTTAGCCAAAAAATATTAGGGTAGCTCCACTTTTTCCTTATTGCTTTTGAATTTGTTTTTTAAATTATAAATAACTTAGGAGGTGCTTGGAAATGATTTAAAATAAGGCATGTTACTAGTTCATTTATTAGAAAATAAGGGATACTTATATAAGAGGGCGAGTTAATATTTTTATTTACTTTCCCATTTATAGGCACTTTTAGGACTCTTATTCAAGCCTTCAAGCCAACAATTTTATTAAAACTAGATTCTAAGGTACATTAATCTTTCCTTAATATCAGTAAGACTATAAATTTTATAATTATATTTGCATTACAATTTTTTTTTTTTTTTTTTTGAGACAGAGTCTTGCTCTGTCACCCAAGCTGGAGTATAGTGGTGCAGTCATAACTCACTGCATCCTCGACCTCCCAGATTCAAACAATCCTCCCACCTCAGCCTTCCATGTAGCTGGGACCATAGGCATGTGCCACCATGCCTGACTAATCTTGATTTTTATAGAGACAGGGTCTCCCTGTGTTGCCCAGGCTGGCCTTGAACTACTGGGCTCAAGTGATCCACCCACTTTGACCTCCCAAAGTGCTAGGATTGTAGGTATGAGCTACTGTGACCAGCCTATATTTGCATCTTTTAAAGATTTAGTTTTTACTTTTAACCTTTGTTTAGAAATTTGTATAATTTGTGTGTTGCATATTTAAGCTTCTTTGTTCACTCTCTTTAATTTCCTTTGGAGCCAGTCATTATCTCTTGGAGATAATTCAAAAGAGTTAAATGCTGTGAGATGCTATGACCTACTTATGGTGAGGATCACTTAATATATATTTATATATAGTTATATATGTGTATATATATTTATATAAATTTATATACTTATATATATATTTTTTGAGACAGAGTCTCGCTCTGTCACCAAGGCTGGAGTGCAGTGGCATGATCTCTGCTCACTGCAAGCTCCGCCTTCTGGGTTCACACCATTCTGCTGCCTCAGCTTCCTGAGTAGCTGGTACTACAGGTACCCACCACCACAGCCGGCTAATTTTCTTTGTATTTTTAGTAGAGATGGGGTTTCGCCATGTTATCCAGGATGGTCTCGATCTCCTGACCTCATGATCCGCCCGCCTTGGCCTCCCAAAGTGCTGGGATTACAGGCGTGAGCCACCACACCCAGCCTTTATATTTATATATATATATTTTTTGAGATAGGGTCTTAGTCTGTGGCCCATGCTGGAGTACAGTGGTATGATCTCAGCTCACTGCAACCTCCGCCTCCCAGGCTCAAGTGCTACTCTTTCTTGCCTTAGCCCCCCAAGTAGCTGGGGCTACAGGCACTTGCCACCATGCCTGGCTAATTTTTGTATTTTATGTTTCACCATGTTGCCCAGGCAGGTCTGGAACTCCTGAGCTCAAGTGATCCGCCCACCTTGGCCTCACAAACTGCTGGGACTACAGGTGTGAGCCACTGTGCCTGGCCAGTATATTTTATATAGCAGGGTCTCATTCAGCTAGTCAGCATGCCTTCCAGCTCTCTGCTAGGTGTAGGAACACTGCTCAAGGTGCCAGTATATTGGCTAGCGGAGTGCCAAGCTTTACGTGTATAACGTAAGACACTTATGGAATAATACAAGTCATTATATATACAGGAGCTGTAGAGTTCAGAGAACGGAAGAGTGTATGGGTCAATAGTTTACTTTTCATTGCCTCCGACCAGCTGATAAAATACAATAATTAAATAAATACATACATATATAAAATAGATAATTTACTTTTAAGACTACTATTCTGCCTATAACTTTATCTCTTGATAATCTTGCTTCCCCAAACATAATTTTATCAGATTCCTTTAAACTTAGTCTTTAACTTGATTCTTTTATGCATACTTATTACCATTTTAGTTATGAAGATACTACTTTTAGGCATGTTTCACAACTCTCATAATAATTGCAAAATGTTCTGCAGTTTAATAATGGTTTTTTTGAGGACCCTCAGATTTTATAAGATAATAAAGTGTCTTAAGTTTCTTAAAAGTATCAACTGTTTTCAGTTGTTTGAGTGGTATCTGAATGAATTGGCATGCTAAGTGACTTTTTTTTAATCAGAATCTCTTATCTCTGTTTCCATACTGTCTATCAGTCTTCTCACTGAAGGTTTACTATTAGCATAACTATTCTGAGCATACCAGAGTTTAGAGTTGCAAGGTGTGCTCTAAAAGACTACCTTTTCTCCCTTCCTCCACTCCACTGTTGGGTGCTTCCCTCCAAGTCTTCACCACCAGCCGAATAGTGGAATCACATTTCATATAGTAGGCTTAACTGTAAGGGTTCTGCAGATATGGAGTTAAGTTGAGATTTTGTTCATGGCTTAAAAGTTTGTTTTAAGTTTGAGGTCAATTATATACAATGAAATACATAATCTTGAGTGTTAAATGAGTTTTGACAAATGCGTGCACCTGTGTAACCCACATCTTTATCAAGATATAGAACATTTCCATCACCCAGAATCTTCTCTCTTACTTCTTCCTACTCAGTACCTGTCTCCCAGATTCAACCTTTGTTCTGATTCTGTCACCAGAGCTTAGTTGTGGCTGTTATGGATTTTTACATAAATGGAATAATTTTGTGACTGGCTTCTTTTACTGAGCATAATGCTTTCCAGATTTGTTCATGTTTCACCAGCACTTCTTTTTTATTGATGAGTAGTATTTAGTATTCTGTTGAATGAGTATACCACAGTTGGTTTATTCATTTACATGTTGATGGACATCGAGGTTTTTTTTTTTGAGACAGAGTCTAGTTCTGTTGCCCACGCTGGAGTGCAGTGGCACGATCTCAGCTCACTGCAACCAGCTCACTGTGCCTGGCCAGGTAGACATTGAGGTTCTTTCTATTTTAGCTATTATGAATAAAACTGCTTATGAACAGGCCAAGCATGGTAGCTTACGTAAATCCCAGCACTTTGGGAGGCTGAGGAGGAGCATAGCTTGGGCCCAGGAGTTTGAGACCAGCCTGTGCAACACAGTGAGACTTCATCTCTACAAAAAAATTAAGAAACTTGTGGGTCAGGGGGTCATGTGCCTGTGGTTCTAGCTACTCAGGAGGCTGAGGTGGGAGAATTGCTTGAACCTGGGGGGGTCAAGATTGCAGTGAGCCATGATTGCATCACTGCTCTCCAGCCTGGGTGACAAAGTGAGACCCTGCCCCACCCCCCCAAAAAAATAAATAAAACACCAGGCTGGGCACGGTGTCTCACGCCTGTAATCCCAGCCCTTTGGGAGGCTGAGGTGAGCGGATCACTTGAGGCCAGGAGTTCGAGACCAGCCTGACCAACATGGCAATACCCCAGCTCTACTAAAAATATAAAAAATTAGCCAGGCATGGTGGTGCATGCCTGTAGACCCAGCTACTCGGGAGGTTCAGGCAGGAGAATTGCTTGAACCTAGGAGGCGGAGGTTGCAATGGGCTGAGATCGTGCCACTGTACTCCAGCCTGGGCGACAGATCAAGACTCCATCTCAAAACAAAACAAGCAAACAGAAAACAAACAAACAAAACAAACCCACACACCACTACCAACAACAAAAAACTGCTCGTGAACATTTATGTATAAGCCCTTTTGTGGATGTATGTTTTCATTTTTCTTGGGTTAATATATAGAATTGGATTTGCTAGGCCATGTGGGAAATATATGTTGAAAACTATTTTGCCCCGGACCATAGTGATAGAGGGGAATGGAGGTAAGAAGTAAGTCAAGGCTATACCATAAAAGACCTTATAGTTCATATGAAGGAGGGTTTTATCCCAAGTATAAAAAAAAGCCATGGAAGTGATGTCGGAGAATAAAATCATCAAATTACATTTTTATGCCTAACTGCTTTTTGAAGACTGAGTTAAAGGTGAAACTTAAGGAGGAAGATCCAGCGAAGAGGATATGTCAGTTAGGACTGTGTTGCAAAGAACATAAAACTTGACTAAACTAGCTTAAACAAAAGGACAATTTTTGTTTTACATAAATGAGAAGGTCCAGGAAGCATCATTCATTCTCAAATAGTTAAATACTAAATGTGTCTGATTCCAAAATTTGTATTTCATCAGCTCTTACCTCTCTTCTGAACTCTAGATATGTTCACTAAAGACATCCTTATGCTTAGAAAAGTGCCTGACGTAGGCCGGGCGCTTTGGCTTACCCCTCTAATCCCAGCACTTTGGGAGACTGAGGCGGGCGGATCATGAGGTCAGGAGATTGAGACCATCCTGGCTAAGACGGTGAAACCCCGTCTCTACTAAAAAATACAAAAAAATTAGCCAGGCGTGGTGGCAGGCGCCTGTAGTCCCAGCTATTCAGGAGGCTGAGGCAGGAGAGTGGGGTGAACCTGGGAGGCGGAGCTTGCAGTGAACCCAGATCGAACCACTGCACTCCAGCCTGGGCAATAGAGCGAGACTCTGTCTCAAAAAAAAAAAAAGAAAAGTGCCTGATTTATATACTAGATACTCAATAAATAATTTGATGAATAAACAGATGTTCTTGGGCATCCCTCAGAGTTATACTGGGAGTCATACTTGAAACCTCCTGCTCTTTTATCATCATCAATAATTATCTATCCTCCTGACAGATTATTTGTCAAACATGCTTAATTTTCTCAGTCTTCACTGCCATTATACCCCTGACTTCTTTCCTACCCTTCTTGAGAACCTTCTGTGGTCTTCGTATGCTGTGTCTTTCTCCATTACAGTCTCTAAAGATTGGAGTTACTCAGGCCTTGGTCCCATATCCTCTTCTCTTTCTTTGTACCCTTCCTTGGATGGAAGGTAAATATTTAAAAAGGAAGATAGTAAGTATAATATTAAGAGTAAGACATAAAGTTTTGAAGTGATTCTGACATATAGTGAACTACATGCTAATTTGCTATAAAGGGAAAGTGGAAAATATACCAATAGGTACTCTAAGCAAAAGTCCAGGGAAGGAATAGATGTGTAAAATATTATTTTTATTTTATTTTATTTTATTTTATTTTTTGAGACAGAGTCTTGCTTGTCACCCAGGCTAGAGTGGAGTGCAGTGGAATGAACTTGGTTCACTGCAAGTTCTGCCTCCTGAGTTCAAGCGATTCTCATGTCTCAGGCTTCTGAGTAGCTGGGACTACATGTGCCCACCACCACTCCTGGCTAACTTTTGTATTTTTAGTAGAGACAGGGTTTTGCCATGTTGGCCAGGCTGGTCTTGAACTCCTGACCTCAGGTCTCCCGCCTGCCTTAGCCTTCCAAAGTGCTGGGACTACAGGTGTGAGCCACCGTGCTTGGCCAAGATGTGTGAAATTTTTGGTAGAGTTCTTCATGGCTTATCTGAGAGTGGGGAAATGTATTGTTCCTTTGCTTCCGGAATGTACAAATTAGCTATTTAAAATATGACCTTAGGCACACATCAAGTCATCTGTAATAATATTTATTTTTAAAAATATTTATTATTTATTTATTTTGAGACGGAGTCTTGCTCTGCTGCCCAGGCTGGAGTGCCATGGCATGATCTCTGTTTACTGCAAGCTCCACCTCCTGGGTTCATGCCATTCTCCTGCCTCAGCCTCCCGAGTAGCTGGGACTACAGCCGCCCGCCACCACGCCCGGTTAGTTTTCTTGTGTTTTTAGTAGAGACGGGATTTCACCGTGTTATCCAGAATGGTCTCTATCTCCTGACCTCGTGATCCATGCCCGTCTCGGCCTCCCAAAGTGCTGGGATTACAGATGTGAGCCACTGTGCCTAGTCGATCTGTAATAATATTTTATTTTTGTAAGCCAATAAATGACTTTAAAATTTGTAAAAGAAATGAAAATGTGTGCTTAAATCACCAAACAAGGAAGTTGGTGCTTAAATTAAACTGTCTCTTTTTAATTAAAAAATTTTTTAGAGACAGGGTCTTGTACTGTCACCCAGGCTGGAGTACAGTAGCATGATCATAGCTCACTGCAGCCTCAAACCGCTGGGCTCGGAGCCTTTTGCTCCAATCTCTTAACTAGCTGGAACTACACATGCACATCACCATGCTCAGCTAGTTTATTTTTTATTTTTGTGGAGATGGGGGTCCTGCTATATTGCCCAAGCTGGTTTTGAACTCCTGACCTCAAGCGATTTTTTCATCTCAGCCCCCCAAAGTACCGGGATTACAGGCATGAGCCACTGTGCCAGGCCCCAGAAATTTCATGATTTTACATCATAGACTGTTGACTAAAGAAGGCTGACTCACAGTGATGGTGGGGAAAGTAGTGGCAGCATGGAATAGACAGATTTGCACAGTAGTTTGCATGCCTATGTTTAGACCATAGTTGATAAATTTTGAAACCTTGAAGAACCTGAAATTTGCCTTCGTAAATAGAGTGAAGGTGACAGAGTGCATAATAAATTTATTAATCATTAATATTTCTTCCTTGAGCAACATCATTATCATCATCGTCATCATAAATGCCTAGTATTATATCTGATACATAGTATGTGCCTAATAGGATCTTTCGTTTTAAAAGGAGTTAAACTTCAGTTTCCTGGAAAATACACAGATGGTGAAAGATAAAAGTAAACATTACTAAAAACTGAAATGCTCTGTCCTAGAAATGGAAATGTACAGTTATGCATTGCTTAACAATATGGCTAGTGCTGAAAAATGCATCGTTAGATTATTTTGTTGTTGTGTGAATGTCATGGAGTGACACAACCCTAGATGGTGCAGCCTACTGTACACCTAGGCTATATGGTATAGCCTATGCTCTTAGGTTGCAAACCTGTTGTACAGTATATTGCTGGAGTGAATACTGTGAGCATTCGTAACACAATGGTATTTGTGTATTATATCTATCTAAACATGAAAAAGGTATAGTAAAAATATGGTATAAAAGATTAAGAAATGCTACGCCTGTTTAGGGCATTTACCATGAATGAGCTTGTAGGACTGGAAGTTGCTGTGGATAAGTCAGTGAGTGTTGAGGGAATATGAAGGCCTAGGACATTACTGTACACTACTGTAGACATTGTAAACACTGTACACTTAGGCTACACTAAATTTATATTAAAAATTTTCTTCAATAATTAACCTTAGCTTGCTTTAACATTTTTATATTATAAAGGTTTTTTTTTGAGACAGAGTCTTGCTGCATTGCCCAGGCTGGATGGAGTGCAGTAGTGTCGTCTTGGCTCACTGCAACCTCTGCGTTTTGGATTCAAGCGATTCTCATGCTTCAGCCTCCTGAGTAGCTGGGATTACAGGTGCATGCCACCACGCCTAGCTAATTTTTGTATTTTTAGTAGAGACATGTTGGCCAGGTTGTTCTCAAACTCCTGATCTCACATTATCTGCCCACCTGAGTCTCCCAAAGTGCTGGGATTACAGGCATGAGCCACCATACATGGTCTACATTATAAACTTTTTAATTTTTAAAACATTTTAACTTTTTTAATAACACTTCACTTAAAACACACATTGTACATATCCTCAAAAAATTTTCTTTATAGTGTTACTCTGTAAGCTATGTCTATTTTAATTTTTTATTTATTAATTTATTATTTGAGATGGAGTCTCGCTTTGTCACCCAGGCTGGAGTAGTGGCACAGTCTCAGCTCACTGCAACAACTGCCTCCCAGGTTCAAGCGATTCTCCTGCCTCAGCCTCCTGAGTAGCTAGGATTACAGGCACTTGCCACCACGCCCAGCTAATTTTTGTAGTTTTAGCAGAGCTGGGGTTTCACCGTGTTGGTCAGGCTGGTCTTGAACTCCTGACTTCAAGTGATGCACCTGCCTCGGCCTCCCAAAGTGCTGGGATTACAGGTGTGAGTCACCACACCTGGCCTTATTTTAATTTAGCAAAAAAACAAAAATAAACTTTTTTGCTAAATACACGCACATATACACACATGCTTACATTAGCTCACACCTACACAGGGTCAGGATCATCACCATTGTTTTCCACCTCCATGTCTTGTCCCACTGAACATGGAGCTGTCATTTGTGATAACAGTGCCTTCTTCTGTAATATTTTCTTAAGGACCCGCCTGAGGCTGTTTTACAGTTAACTTCTTTTCATTAGTAGAAAGGAGTAAACTCTAAAATAATGATAAAAATTTTGGTATAGTAAATACATAAACCACTAACGTAGTTGTGTATTATCAAGTATTACATACTTCAGGCATCCATTGGGGATCTTGGAATGTATTCCCTTTGGATAAGAGGGGACTTGTACTGAATAATTATAAATTACTGATCTCTGCCATAAATACAAAAATGTGGGTGTGTGTTGTGGGAGTGGCAGTCAGCGTGTATATGTTCATATCTGGTATGGGTGAAGATCCCAAGGGGAGATCCAATCTAACAGGAATGGAAAAAAATACTCCATTAAAATGTGTATGTGATTAGATTTTTATACATTTATATAGATATAAACATGTAAATGAATAAAACAGTGAACACTGTCCTTTTATTTAAAATTAATTTATTAAAACCAGATAGCAGCAGCTTAGGAAATACACCAGATTTATTAAAAATCTACTTTAATAGCCCAGCTATCTTTCAAATTATCTGTGATAATTTAGTGTATCAGTAGCAATCTGATGTATAAATAATAGTGTGTATACAAAGAAGTACTCTAATTCAGATTCTCTTCCAATTCAAACTAGTAGCTTTAGTCTGTGTTTCTTGTACCTTATGAAAAACTTCTTTGTGCAGTATCTTTAGTTTTTTCTAGTCATTACTAAACATTAAAAGTGATTTATTAACAGTAAATATCAAAACATTGGGCTTTATTAAATAACAGTTTTCTTGAGAATGGTGACAAACTTAAATTTTAGAATAATAAAATTTTTTATTTTTAAATTTTATTTTTTAAATTTCGTAGTATTATAGAATGTTGATTAGCATTTTATTTTATTCCTATTGTAGATTTTCACAGTTTTTTTAAAACTTTTAGGTTTGGGGGTACATGATAAGGTTTGTTGCATAGGTCAACACATGTCATATCACCCAGATATTAAGCCCAGGACCCAATAGTTATCTTGTCTGCTCCTCTCCCTCCTTCCACCCTCCCCACTTCCCCCTCAAGTGGAGCCATGTCTGTTGTTTCCTTTTTTGTGTTCATAAGTTTTTATCACGTAGATCCCATTTATAAGTGAGAATGTGCAGTATTTGGCTCTCTGTTCCTGCGTTAGTTTGCTAAGAATAATAGCCTCCCACTTCATCCATGTTCCCGCAAAAAACATGATCTTGTTCTTTTTTATGGCTACATAGTATTCCATGATGTATATGTACATTTTCTTTAATCTGTCATTGATGGGCATTTAGGTTGATTCCATGTGTTTGCTATTGTGAATAGTGCTGCAGTGAACATTCGTGTGCATGTGACTTTATGATAGAATGATTTATATTCCTCTGGGTATATACTCAGTAATGGGATTGCTGGTTTGAATGGTAATTCTGCTTTCAGCTCTGAGGAATTGCCATACTGCTTTCCACAATGGTTGAACTAATTTACATTCCCACCAGCAATGTAAGTGTTCCCTTTTCTTCATAACCTTGCCAGCATCTGTGTTGACTTTTTAATAATAGCCATTCTGATTGGTGTGAGATGATAGCTCATTGTGGTTTTGATTTGCATTTCTCTAATGATCAATGATACTGAGGTTTTTTTTTTTCATATGCTTGTTGGTGGCATGTATGTCTTCTTTGAGAGGTGTCTGTTCGTATCCTTTGCCCACTTTTTAATGAGATTGTTTTTCTCTTGTAATTTTTTTTGTTCCTTATAGATGCTGGATATTAGACCTTTGGCAGATGCATAGTTTACAAATATTTTCTCCCATTCTGTAGGTTGTCTGTTTGTTCTGTTGATAGTTTCTTTTGCTGTGCAGAAGCTCTGAAGTTTAATTAGATCCCGCTTGTCAATTTTTGCTTTTGTTGCAATTGCTTTTGGTGTCTTTGTCATGAAATCTTTGCCAGTTCCTACATCCAGGATGGTATTTGCCTGGGTTGTCTTCCAGGGTTTTATAGTTTTGGGTTTTGCATTTAAGTCTTTAATCCATCTTGAGTTAGTTTTTGTGTATGGTGTAAGGATGTGGTCCAGCATTGTTTTACCCAACTTCAAACTATACTACAAGACTACAGTAACAGAAACAGCATGACACTGGTACAAAAACAGGCACATAGACCAATGGAGCAGAATAGAGGTCCCAGAAATAAGGCTGCACATCTCTGGCCGTTTGTTCTTTGACAAAGCTGACAAAAACAAGTAATGGGGAAAAGATTGCCTAACCAATAAGTGGTGCTGGGATAACTGACTAGCCACATGCAGAAGATTGAGAGTTATCACATTATTCAATCCCTTTAAAATATGTCACTTAACTGCAAGAAGTTTAATGTAATCATTTTACATTTTTAGAGTTTTAGAATGGGGAGGGATCTTAGAGGTTTATCTAATACAATCTCTTCATTTTCCTGACCGAAGCTCAGGTCTATAGAAACCTATGACTTGACCAACTTCTCAAAACTAGTTATTTTAAGAATCCAAGACCGTAACCTAGATCTGCTATACACACCTTATTTTCTAATGCTTTCTAATTTGAATCTAATTGAAATACAGAATATGCTTAATATTTGCATGTTTAGAGGTCTTCATTAGTAAGAAAATCTTCAGAAGCAATGGACAAAAGTGTAAGGAAGTATTAGGAAGGAATCGAGTTTCCTATGAGAGGAAGGGTCTTTGTGACATGCGGTTGATAACTCTCCTCCAGTCTTTTATTATTTCATTCCTTTCATCTCTTTTTTCTCTTGGACCTCCCTACCCCCTTCTCTCTTAGAGTGCAGATGGGATGACTGAAAAGTGAACCTTTTAGAGTAGACCAGAATAAGGAGATTGGATCAAGGGAGATGGGGGCAGAACTGGTGGGTTAATTACATTTTGTAACTTCCCAAGCTGGTTCTAATGTTCCAGCACAGTTACTAGAAACCAAAGGAACTAAAAACATAGATTTTTTTTTAGAAGCACTCCACACTCTGCTGAAGTTGGTAATGTTATAAAAGTTGTAGAATTCTCTGTTAGTCTTCCAACCTACACCTGTGAAGTCTACTTTTATGTTTTCTCTTCTAAAAATTTTCCTTTTTTTTACCTTTTCTTTATCCTTCTGTTCAAACTTTGCTTCAAGTGATTTTTTTTTTTTTTACAAGGGAATAGAAAATATAAAGTGAATATACTCTTAAGATGGATATTCTTTCTTTTGATAAATCTCTGGACTGTCGTGGTTCTTATCCTTGTTTAAAGAGAAAAGTTTGCTGAAGTGGTTAAAAATATTTTACTGAAATTTCATCTTGGTAAAAAAAGACAAAGTTAATTTTTATTTATTTTTATTTTTATTTTATTTTTGAGACGGAGTCTCGCTTTGTCGCCCAGGCTGGAGTGCAGTGGCCAGATCTCAGCTCATTGCAAGCTCCGCCTCCCGGGTTCATGCCATTCTCCTGCCTCAGCCTCCCGAGTAGCTGGAACTACAGGCGCTCGCCACCTTGCCCGGCTAGTTTTTTGTGTTTTTTAGTAGAGAAGGGGTTTCACCATGTTAGCCAGGATAGTCTCGATCTCCTGACCCCGTGATCCGCCCGTCTCGGCCTCCCAAAGTGCTGGGATTACAGGCTTGAGCCACCGCGCCCAGCCCAAAGTTAATTTTTAATATTATTTTTATTATATTTGCTCTGCTTATTTCCTTTTCTAATTTAATTTTATTTTTTTGGGACCGGATCTCGCTCTGTCGCCCAGGCTGGAGTGCAGTGGTGCAATCTCAGCTCACTGCAGCCTCCGCCTCCCAAGTTCAAGCAAGTCTCCCACCTTAGCCTCCTGAGTAGCTGGAATTACAGGGGTGCGCCACCATGCCTGGCTAATTTTTGCGTTTTTAATAGAGACGGGGTTTTGCCATGTTGGCCAGGCTGGTGTTGAACTCCTGACCTCAGGTAATCCACCTGCCTCGGCCTCCCAAAGTGTTGGGATTATAGGTGTGAGCCACTGCGCCCGGTCTCTGCTTGTTATTTCCAAAGTTTAATAGGTAAAGCAGGGACAGGCTGTGAACTGAAATAAGGACAATTAGATGATGATATTTATTCCTGTAGCTGTGAGTCATTATGTAGCCACAGTTGGGTGTACAGGGCTTGTTAGGAGCAGCCTTTCAGGGAGTATCTTCTGAATATTTGATAAAAGTAGTTGATAAGTTATGAACATTAGCAAAACCACTTATTGTAATAAGCATCTTTAAAATTGCTCATTTCTTTTTTGCACACTAGGCTTCATAAAAATTTAAATTATAAATTTTGATTAGTCTGTGTGGGGGTGAGAATTAAAAGAAGATACGTGAAATTTGTTTCTTAAATGTAGCTAAGAATCATTACACTAGACTTTTCAAAAAAAAAATAGTGACTGGCACACACCACCTAAAATTGTGGGGTAATTTTCTGCTTTCACAGATCTTTGTAGAATGTGATCTAAACCAGGTGTTGGCAAACTATGGGCAAACTATGCCCTACAGGCCCCATCCTATTCATGGACTGTTTTTTGTGAAGTCCATGAGCTAAAAACGGTTTTTACATTTTTACAGGTTTGTAAAAACAAAACAAAGAATATAGAACAGAGATCGTATGTGCCTACATAGCCTGAAATACCTACAATCTGGCCCTTGCAGAAAAAAATGTGTTGAATCCTGAAGGAAACTCTACATGGTCACATAGAACCATTTCAGGCAATTCAGAATTACAGGCATAAGTTGCCTTATTGTGTACTGCTTTAATAAGTGCTTCATAGATACTGCGTTTTTTTCAAATTGAAGGTTTGTGGCAACCCTGTGTCAAGCAAGTCTGTCAGTGGCATTTTTCAGCAGCATACACTCACTTCATGTTTTGGTGTCACATTTGGGTAATCTCACAATATTTAAAACTTTTTAGTGATTGTTATATCTGTCATGGTGATCTCTGGTCAGTGATCTTTGATGTTACTATTATAGCTGTTTTGAGATGCCAGGAACTGCACCTGTGTAAAATGACAAACTTAATTGATACATGTTGTGTGTGTTCTGACTGCTCTGCTGACTGGCTATTGCTGTTTCTCTCCCTCTCGGTCCTCCCTACTCCCTGAAACACAACAATAATGAAATTAGTTAATTTTCTAAGTGTTCAAATGAAGGAAAGAATCACACATCTCTCACTTTAAATCAAAAGCTAGAAATGATTAAGTTCAGTGAAGAAGGCATGTCAAAAGCCTCATGAGATAGGCCAAAAAGTAGGGCTTTTGCACCAAACAATTAGCTAAGTTCTGAATGCAAAGGAAAACTTGAGGGAAATTGAAAGTGCTGCTCCAGTGAACACATGAATGATAAGAAAGTGAGACAGCCTTGTTGTGGACATGGAGAAAGTCTGAGTCGTCTACCTAGAAGATGAAACCAGCCACATAATTTTCTTAATACCACAGCCTAATCCAGAGCAAAGCTCTAACTCACATCCAGAGCGAGGCTCTAACTCTCCTCCATTGTATGAAAGCGGAGAGAAGTGAGAAAGCTACAGAAGAAAAGTTTGAAGCTAACTGAGATTGGCTCATGATGTTTAAGGAAGAAAGTCATTTCCATAACATAAAAGTGCTAGGTGAAACAGCAAGTGCTGATGTAGAAACTGTAGTCATTTGTCCGGAAGATCTAGCTAAGATCGTGGATGAAGATGGCTACACTAAACAGATTTTTCACTGTAGATGAAACAGCCTTCTAGGACTTTGATTATTAGAAAGGAGAAGTCAGTGCCTGGCTTCAAAGCTTCAAAGGGTAGGCTGACTCTTATTAGGGGTTAATGCAGCTGGAGACTTCAAGTTGAAGTCAGTGTTCATGGATTATTCTGAAAACCACAGAGCCTTTAGGAATTATGCTGTATCTACCCTGCCTATGCTCTGTAAATGGAACAACCATTTTATATAAGGGACTTGAGCTTCCTCTTGATTTTTGTATCCATAGAAGGTGGGGAGGTCCTGGAACAAGTCCTCCAAGGATACCGAGGGATGATTATATTTCATGTTATATACCACAGCTTGTAAAAGTACATCCTTAGAATAGAGAGAAACCATTTGCCTAATAGTCAAAAGATTTCTTCAGGGAGAAGTATAAGAGAAAAAGATTTGAAAGCGGTCTAGGATTTAGACTTATGGTCAATTGTGAGGTTTCCTTGTTGGTTTAGATCAGAGCAGAGGTTGGTAAACTGCGTCCCACTGACGAAATCCTTCCTGTTGCTTGTTTTTGTGAGGCATGAGAGGATGGTAGAAAGCCTGACTGACAGCATATCTGTTTACAGCGTGGTTTAGGGAATGTTAAGCCCACTGTTGAGACCTAGTGCTCAGAAAAAAAGATTCCTTTCAGGCTATCACTGTGCATTGCCCTGGTGACCTGAGAGCTTTGACGGAGATGTACAAGGAGATTAATGTTGTTTTCAAGCCTGCTAACACAACATCTATTCTGCAGGCCATGGATCCAGGAGTAATTTTGAGTCTCACATAATCTTATTTAAGAAATACAGTGTTCATAAGGCTATAGTTACTGTAGATAGTGATTCCTCCAGTGGATCTGGGCAAAATAAATTGAAAAACTTCTGGAAAGGATTCATCATTCTAGAAGCCGTTAGTAACATCCCTGATTGATGGGAGGAGGTCAAGATATCAACATTAGCAGGGGTTTGGAAGAAGCAGATTTCATCTCTCATGGATGACTTTGAGAGGTTTAAGACTTCAGTGTGGGAAGTAACTGCAGATATGGTAGAAATAGCAAGATAACTGGAATTAGAAGTGGAGCCTGAAGATGTGACTGAATTGCCGCAATCTTGTGATAAAATTTGAACAGATAAAGAGTTGGCTCTTAACAATGAGCAAAGAAAGTGATTTTTGGAGATGGAACCTTCTCCTGAAGATGCTGTGAATATTGTTGAAATGACAACAAACGATTTAGAATATTTCATAAACTTATTTGATAAAGCAGTGCCAGGGTTCGAGAGGATTGCCTCCAATTTTGAAAGAGGTTCTACTGTGGGTAAAATGCTGTCAAACAGTATTACATGCTACAGAGAAATCTTTCGTGAAAGTTTGGCAAACTTTATCGTTGTCTTATTTTAAGAAATTGCTACGGCTACTCCGTCTTTTGGCAGCCACCACCCTGATCAGTCAGCAGCCATCAACATCAAGGCAAGACCCTCCACCAGGAAAAAGACTGTGACTGTCTGAGGGCTCAGATGATCTTAGCATTTTTTAGCAGTGTTTTTAAATTAGGGTGCATACATTGTTTTCTAGACATAATGCTGTTGCATATGTGATATACTACAGTATAAACATACCTTTAATATGCACCGTGAAACCAAAAAATTTGTGTGACTTGCTTTATTGTGGTAATTGCAGGTGCCTGGAACTGAATCTACAATATCTTCAAGGTATGCCTATATAGGTAAAATAATACAAATGAAGAAAATCAACACACATGGAGTGTTTGTTACAATGTTGTTTACAGTAGTAAAAACTTCGAAACAAATGTTTAGTAACAGGAGACTGGTTAAATAAATTATAGGACATCTGTGTAGTAGAATATAATATTCACTGAAAGTCATAACCTATGATTTAAACAAAGGAAAAATGTTGATTGCATTAAGAGTGGGGGAGACCAAATTCCAGAACTGTATGCAGTAAGATCCTTTATAGAACACACACACACACGCACATACATATGCTCTTGATATCTGTATAGTTACAGAAAGTTTTATATACTAGAGTATGGAGTCCTGGGCGACTTAGATATTTTTTCTAATTGTTGCTTTTATTTCATTGCTAATTATTTTACAATGAAGTTAAATAATTTACTTTTGGGTATGGAAAAGTTAAATCTGAGTAGAGTTTTAAGTCACAAAGAGAACAGATATTTTATGTAAAATAGTATTAGAAGCATGGAAACGCTATTGAAACTTACAAATTTTTGGAAAAATTAAAATAGAACTTGTCTCAAAATCCTAGTAATTTATTATTATTAAAGTTTAAACAGGCTGAGCATGTAATAATTACATTTCTGTTAGTCGTCCAAAGGAAATAGTACTATTTTAAGGTATATCCCTTACAATGTGAGACACTGTGTATCATAGAGAACACTTCTTTCCACAAAAGCATGCATTGGTGTTACTTTCAGATACAGATTTTGACTTAGCCAGATCATAAAATTAAGCCTCAAATAACATTTCTTCCTTCCATTTCTCTTTACCTTTGTCTTCCCTTCCCTTCCCTTCCTTTCCTTTCACTGTGTATTACTGAAGTACAGTTAGATAATACTGACTTTTTACAAATGTATGCTCCCTGTTGTCTCCAACATCCAGTCTTCTTTCTCTTCTCTGTCTAGTATTTTGTGGTTTAATGTAAATGTGTTTCACATCTCATTAAATTTATTCCTTGATATTTGATGTTTTATTTGATGCTGTTTAAGTGTTATTACGATTTTACTTTGTTTCCATTGCATGTTGCTAGTATTTCGAAATACAGTGGATTTTTGTATATTGGTTTTATAGCCAGTGATCCTGCTAAATTAGTAGTTATAGTAGTTTTCTGTTATTTTGGGGTTTCTATGTACAAAATCATGTAATCTGCAAATAAAGACTAGTTTTACTTCTTTTCCCATCTTACGCGGTAGTCCTCCCTTATCTATGGGTGGTATGTTCCAAGACCCCCAGCGATCGCCTGAAACCACAGATAGTACTGAACCCTGTGTATACAGTTGGCCTTCTGTATCTGTGGATTCATCTAGCCATGGATGGACAATTTTCAGGGCTGGGGCGGAGACAATAAAAAAATACAAATAAAAAACTATGTTACAGTAACTGTTTATATAGCATTTACTGAGTATTATAAGTAATCTAGAGGTGATTTAAAATAAATGGGAGGATTGCCTGTGTTAGGTGCAAATAGTAAATCATTTTATATAAGGAACTTGAGCTTCCTCTGATTTTTGTATCCATAGAAGGTGGGGAGGTCCTGGAACAAGTCCTCCAAGGATACTGACGGGTGATTTTATATTTCATGTTATATACCACAGCTTGTAAAAGTACATCCTTAGAATAGAAAGAAACCGTTTGCCTAATATGTAGTCAAAAGATTTCTTCAGGGAGAAGTATAAGAGAAAAAGATTGGAAAGAGGTCTAGGATTTAGACTTAGGGTCAATTATGAGGTTTCCTTGTTGGTTTAGACCAGAGCAGAGGTTGGTAAACTGCGTCCCACTGCAGAAATCCTTCCTGTTGCTTGTTTTTTTGAGGCATGAGAGAATGGTAGAAAAAATAATTTTAAAAAATTGATATTTTGTAATATGAGAAAATTAAGTGAAATTCAGTTTTCAATGTCCATAGATAGTTTCATGGAAATACAGCCATGCTTACTTATTTGTGTATAGCCTGTGACTGCCTTTGCATTGAAGCAGTAGAGTTGAGTAATTTTAACAGTTTGAATGGCCAGTAAAGCATAAGATATTTACTGTTTCGCCCTTCAACAAAAATGTTTCCTAATCTCTAGATTCTCTTCTGTTTTCGTCAATGTTAACATTTTTAAATGGGGGTTTTACTTTCTAAGATGGCAGTGGTGTAAGTGAGTTTCCATCCCACAGTTCAGTAAACAGAATATCCTGTTCTCAGATATTACACACTTATATGTTTTAGTCTTTTTGTTTGTTTGTTTTTTTGAGACAGTCTTGCTCTGTTGCCCAGGCTGGAGTGCAGTGGCACAATCTTGGCTCACTGCAACTTCCACCTCACAGGTTCACCTCGTGCCTTAGCGTCCCAAATAGTTGGGACTACAGGCATGCACCACCACACCCAGCTGATTTTTTATTTTTAGTAGAGATGGGGTTTTACCATGTTGGCCAGGCTGGTCTTGAGCTCCTGGCCTCAAGTGATCCGCCCGCCTCAGCCTCCCAAAGTGCTAGGATTATAGGCCTGAGCCACAGTGCCTGGCCTTAGTCTTTTTTTTTTAAACCTATGGGCTTAAATTTCCTGTAGTCATTTAAAGTATATATTTATTTAAATAGACCATTTTGATTGCAAAATAAATAAATTCCTTTGTCCATAGTTGGATGCTAGACTTTTATTTTGAAATTGTTTTTAAAATGTGTATAGAATATATTTATGTGCACTTTCAAGATGAGTAAAATTAGCACCCATATATGTATTGACCATTATTTTCTATATTCAAAGCACAGCCTTTCAGTTGGTTGAATTGGTTGGCATTGCTATGTGAATTTAAAGCTTTTTCCCCCCATATAGCTTTTTTTAGGAGAACAGGATTTTGCTCTCTTTCCCAGGCTGGAGTGCAGTGGTATGATCCTAGGTCACTCCAGTCTTGAAATCCTTGGCTCAAGTGATCATCCCACCTCAGCCTCCCAGGTAGCTGGGACTATAGACACACACCACTCACCTGGCTATCATTTCTTTCTCTTCCTGTCCTGTACTGTCCTTTTTTCACATGGGGCCTTGCTTTGTAGTCCAGGCTGGTCTCCTGGCTTCATGTAATCCTCCTGCCTTAGCCTCCCAAAGTGCTGGGATTATGAGTGTCAGCCACTGTGGCTGACCAATTTGTTTTCCACAATTGTAATGGACCTAGTGTTGTGTATCAGTGGTCCTTTATGTTTATAGAATGTTTTGTTTTATTTTATTTTATTTTATTTTGAGACATTGTCACTCTGTCACACAGGCTGGAGTGAAGTGGCATGATCTTGGCTCACTACAACCTCCTCTTCCCCGGGTCAAGTGATTCTTGTGCCTCAGCACCCTGGGACTACAGGCACATGCCACCACACCCAGCTCATTATTGGACTTTTTGTAGAGATTGGAGTTTTAGCACGTTGCCCAGGCTGGTCTCAAGTTCCTTTTTATTTTTACTTATTTACTTTTTTTATTTTTCTTTGAGACAGGCTTTTACTCCTGTCACCCAGGCTGGAGTGCATGATCTTGGCTCACTGCAACCTCCACTTCCGAGGCTCAAGTGATTCTCCTGCCTCAGCCTCCTGAGTAGCTGGGACCACAGGTGCACACCACCGTGCCTGGCTAATTTTTTTAAAATTTATTTATTTGTTTTTTATTTTTATAGAGATAGGGTTTTGCCATATTGCCCAGGCTGGTCTTGAAATCCTGAGCTCAAGCGATCCACCTGCCTTGGCCTCCCAAAATGCTGGGATTACAGGCATGAGTTGCTGTACCTGGCCTTGTTTTATTCTTGAAAACATTCTGACACATACGTTCTCTATGAGACTTTCTATGGTAATAGTAATTTGGTTAACATTTTCTATTGGAAACAGGAATGAACTAGTTGTATGTGGACCAGAGGACACTTGACTGTACTATTTTAGTTTTATGGTGTAAAACAGTTACCATTCTAGGCTTTTCTGAGTCATAACAGAAGTGAGGCACACATGGAGATTAGGGAGGAACAAGCATTAAAACATTAAATTTTTCTTCCTTTTAAAGAAGAATTAATAGCTATATTTCTGTATTTTAGGCCCCTTAAAAGTATTTGTTATTTAGTTTTATCCCGGATGGCTGCATGGTAGCATATCTAGAAATCAAATATATATATGTATTTTTTTATAGAGAGAGAGTTTTGCCATATTGCCCAGGCTGGTCTTGAACTCCTGAGCTCAAGCGATCCACCTGCCTTGGCCTCCCAAAGTGCTGGGATTACAGGCATGAGCTGCTGTATCAGCATATATATATATATCATATATATATTTGTATCTATATGTTATATATTTATATATGTTATATATTATATGTAATATATATATAAAACAATTCCAGGAAAATACTCATACATAAGGTTGATTGTTTTACTTTTGTTTAAATTTTCAAAAATCGTTTTCTTTCATTTGAAAATCATTATTTACCCAGATACCTGTTATCTGCACTCCTTTATGAATTCTGTCTTACTGTACCCTTCCTCCATGTCCCCTTATGCCCTACCTAGACCCAAACACCGAAAGGGTGGACTTCCATATGAATCACTGCTTTCCATGAAGTGGAAGTACAGAAGTGGTGACAGGATGTTCCTGACTGAAGTTTGAGACAGGTACACTGAGAGAGAGCTCTTGGTGGGCAAGGAGCATAAGATTAGCAGCATGCCACCTGGGGTTAGAATTTAGGAGGTGGTAGAATCTAAGTGACTAGATGACAGTTTGGCTAAAGAAGTGGTTGCATTTAACCAGGCTAATAAACGTGAGCTTAAAAGAAAAAAATTGACTAAGACTGAGTCTTGCACTTCATTTTCAGTTTAGTGTTTCTCCTTGGATTAATTTTTTCTGTTTTATCCGTTACTAGTGGTGTACTGTAAATTGATGTACAGAAGTATCTCTAAAAAGACTAATTTATGAGTCCAGACAGACTAGAAGGGTTTTAAGCTTATAATACCTGGATCCTTTTGTTTTAATTAGGTTTCTGGATAAGTCCTTACAAACTTTAAAGGTGTTATACCCTATCAGATACTTTTTCCCCCAAATAAAACTTTTTTTTTTTCAGTTGAAAATAAAATTGATATAGGCAATTCCTTTTCTTGACAACCTTCACAAGTGTGGTAGAAAATTATTTAGGACACTAATTAGTCTCAGCTTTGATTTTTGTGCAGATTTGATTTTACCTATTAATAATACTTTCATTAGGCGTAGCCTTTAATTTCATAAACTCCTAGCCTCCTCCTGAGAGAGCATTAAATTAATAGGAAACATACTGATGCTAATCTCTAATTATACATTCAGAAGTTTTTCATCTCATCAATCACTCTATTGTCCCTTTCTGTTGTCCGTTATACTTAAAATTTCAACTAATTTAATACAGTTTTTCTCATTATAAATGTTCATTTCTAAAGATTGGAAAATAAAAGAAAGAAAACAAACTACCTCTAGCCCTCTACTCAGTGACAGACACTCTATTTTCTTTTCTTTTTCTTTTTTTGAGATGGAGTTTCGCTCTTGTTGCCCAGGCTGGAGTGCAGTGGTACGATCTCAGCTCACTGCAACCTCTGCCTCCCAGGTTCAAGCAGTTCTCCTGCCTCAGCCTCCTGAGTAGCTGGGATTACAAGTGCATGCCACCACACCCGGCTAATTTTTGTATTTTTAGTAGAAACAGGGTTTTACCATGTTGGCCAGGCTGGTCTCGATATCCTGACCTCAGGTGATCCACCTGCCTTGGCCTCCCAAAGTGCTGGGACAGGCATGAGCCACCATGCCTGTCCCTATTTTCTTGTATGTCCTTTGATACACTCTTTTATTACTATTCTTCTTTTAGAGACAGGTTCTCACTCTGTCACCCAGGCTAGGGTGTAGTGATGTGATCATAGCTCACTGCTGCCTTGAACTCCTGGGCTCAAGCGATCCTTCTGCCTCAGCCTCCACAGTAGCTGGCACTGCAGGTGTGCTCCACCATGCCCAGCTATTTTTTGTACTAATAGGGTCTTGCTATGTTGCCCAGGCTGGTCTTGAACTCCTAGCCTCAGGTGATCCTCCGTCCTCAGCCTCCCAAAGTGCTGGGATTACAGCTGCAAGCCACTGCACCCAGCCTGAATCACTCTTTTATCCATCTCTCTGCCATACCCTATGTACAGCTTTGGGAGCATATAATACTTGCATATGTCTATGGTACAGTGTTGAACAAAATAGGCACAGTCTTTGCACTCAAAAGGATTAAAAGTCTAATACTCTTTAAAAAGTTATCTTTTAAAAATTAATTGCTATTATAGAAGAAATACATAGTCTTTTTGGAAAACACATAGATAAGGTTCAGGTTTCTGATTGCTCCCATTCCCTTCTTTATTTTCCTAAAGGTAATCACTATTATCAGTTTATATGTCATTTTCCCCCCTAAGGTTTTGCTTATCCTATACGTATGTAGAGAACATGTATGACTTCTTTTTTAGTGTAAAAACAGTTGGCTGGGTGTGGTAGCTCATGCCTGTAATTCCAGCACTTTGTGGGGGGTCAAGGCAGGCAGATCACTTGAGTCCAGGAGTTCGAGACCAGCCTGTCCATCATGACGAAACCGTTTCTACTAAAAATACAAAAATTAGCCAGGTGTGGTGGTGCATGCCTGTAATCCCAGCTACTAGGGAATCTGAGAGATGAAAATCGCTTGAATCTGGGAGGTGGAGGTTGCAAGGAGCCAAGATCACACCATGCATTCCAGCCTGGGGTACAGAATGAGATTGTCTCAAACAAACGAACAAGACAAAACAAAACACAACTGTTACACAGTACCTACAATTAGTTTTCTTTTCATTCAGTATGTTAGTATGTCCAGATTTAGTTCTTTAAACTGCTTTATTTCATTTTATTGGTATACAGTAACTTAGCCTTTCCTATTGATAGACATTGGGAGTCCCAATTTTTTGCTATTGCAAAACATTCCTGCAATTGCTTGTACTCATACAGATGTGCAACTATTTCTCTAAGGCAGTCATACAGAGGTGGGGTTAGTAGATCATAGAGGATTATGTGATTACCCTTGAAATTTTACCAGTCATGTGACTCTTTTTATACCTTCTTTTTTTGGAGGGTCTTATTTTTCTTTTTGAGTCAGTCTCACTTTGTCACCCAGGCTGGAGTGCAGTGGCGTGATCTTAGCTCACTGCAACCTCTGCCTCCTGGATTCAAGTTATTCTTATGCCTCGACCTCCCGACCATTCATGTTACTCTTTTTTTTGGAGAGGGAGTCTCGCTCTGTTGCCCAGGCTGGAGTGCAGTGGCCCGATCTCCGCTCACTACAAGCTCCGCCTCCCGAGTTCCCGCCATTCTGCCTCAGCCTCCCGAGTAGCTGGGACTACAGGTGCCCGCCACCACGCCCGGCTAATTTTTTGTATTTTTAGTAGAGACGGGGTTTCACCATGTTAGCCAGGATGGTCTGGGTCTCCTGACCTCGTGATCCGCCCACCTCGACCTCCCCAAGTGCTGGGATTACAGGCGTGAGCCACTGTGCCCGGCCTCATGTTACTCTTAAAGTTGGACCTTAGAGCAGTTTATCTTATGTCACTCCCCTCCTAACAGACATTTTATCCTTTTTAAATCTATCAAATTAGACATTGTTATTTTATAGAGAAATGTGTGATTCAGTTTACCCACATTTTTACCACATCTTTCTTTACCATCCCTTCAATTTCTGACTGTGGCCGGGCACAGCGGCTCACGCCTGTAATCACAGCACTTTAGGAGGCTGAGTCAGGCGGATCACTTGAGGCCAGGAGTTTGAGAACAGCCTGTTCAACATGGTGAAACCCCGTCTCTACCAAAATACAAAAATTAGCCGGGTGGGGTGGTGTGTACCTGTAATCCCAGCTACTTGGGAGACTGAGGCAGGAGAATCCCTTGAACCCAGGAGGCGGAGGTTGCAGTGAGCCGAGATCATGCCACTGCACTCCAGCCTGGGCAAAAAGAGTGAGACCCTTCCACAAACAAACAAACAGAAAAAAACAATTTCTGACTGTCCTCCTGGATCATTTTCCTCCTTCTTAAAAAACATCTTCAGAAGTTTCATTAGTGGAAGCCTTTTACTGGTAAATTGCCTGTGTTTATGTAATTTTTAATTTAGCCTCATTTCTCTTTTTGAGTCAGGGTCTTACTATGTTGCCCAGGCTGGCCTTGAACTCCTGGGCTTAAGTGATTCTTCTGCCTCAGTTTCCCAAGTAGCTGAGATTGCACGTGTTGGCCACTGTGCCTGACTATTTTTAGCTGTTTATCATGAAAGTTTTTAAGCATACATGAAAGTAGAACATATATTATGATGAAATCCAGTATTTCCATTCCTCAGTTTCCTGTTATTGATATTTTATCATTTGATGTTTAAAGAGGGGTCTCTTTACTTCTCTGTGCCTTCTTTCCTGCTGGAATATCCTATCATGAAGTCTGTAAATACTTCAGAATGTGTCTCCTAGAGAAGAGGTTAAAAAAAAAAAAAAAAACCACAATATTCTCATTCCTAATGAAATTAGCAGTAATTCCTTAACATTGTCTAACACCCAGTCCACATCAAAGTCTTTTCAGTTGTCTTTGAAATGTCTTTTTATAATTTTACTCTCATTTTTCAGGGTTGTTACTTCCTAGGTGCACTCAGTTGTAGGTTGACAGTAATTTTCTCTTCATATCTTGAAGATACATCATTGCCTTCTGGCTTCCTTGCTGTTACTTGCTGTTACTCTAATGATCATTCCATTGGGTGAAGGGTTCTTTCTTTATGGCTTCTTTTATGGTTCTTGTTGTTTAGTGTTCTGCAATTTTACCACTTTGTGTCTGGATGTGGGCTTATTGATCCCACTTGGGTATGTTGTACTTTCTGGGTCTAGGGATTACTTTTAACCAATTCTTGGAAATTTGCAACTAGTATCTCTTTCTTTTAAAACTTTGAAAAAGGAAATATACATATATTCAGAAACATGTAAAACGTGTACAGTTTCATTATAAAGTGGATATCTTTGTAGACTCTTCCGAGGTCAAAAGCAGAATATTTCACGTACCTCAGAATCCTCCTCCTCCCGTATACCCCTTGCCATTTGAAATCCTCTCCCTTTCCTTAGAGGTACTCACTATCATGACTTTTATTACCTTTATGTGCATCCCTAAAATATAGATTCCTTTGTTGAAATTTACATGACCAGCATCGTATACTTTGTCTTGCTGTTTTTGCTCAAGTTGTGTTTGTGAGATTCTTCTGTGTTGTTACCTGTAGTTCTTCATTTTTATACAGTCGTTATTACTTAAGATAGTTTTTCTTTCCCTTTCCCTCTCTCTCCCGTCTGTTTACTACTCCCATTCATGTGCTTAATGATGTTTCATATTTCTCTGAGGCTTTGTATTTTTTTCACTCTTTTTTTTTCTCTCTATTCTTTGGATTGCATCATCTCTATCAGTCTGTCTTCAAGTTTGCCAGTTCTTTTTTCTGCGAGTTCAAATGTACTTTTGAGCTCCTCTAGTGATTTTTTCTAGTCAGTGTTCAACTCCAGAATTTCCGTTTGGTTCTTTTTAATAATGTCTCTTTACCGATATTGTCTATTTGTTGTGATACTGTCATTATACCTTCCTTCTGCAGTTATGGTATCCTTTAGTTCTTTTGACATATTTATAATGGCTTTTTGAAGTCGGTTAAATCCATCCTCTGGTTGCTCTTGCAGGTGGTGTCTTTTGTCTTTATTTTTCTCTGGTATATGGGGTTATACTTTCCTGTTTCTTTGTTTCTTTCTTTCTTTTTTTTTTTTTTTTGAGACGGAATTGCTCTGTCTCCTGGGTTCAAGGAGTTCTCCTGCCTCAGCCTCCGTAGTAGCTGGGATTACAGGCACATGCCACCACTCCCGGCTGATTTTTTGTATTTTTAGTAGACATGGAGTTTGACCATGTTTACCAGGCTGGTCTCGAACTCCTGACCTCAGGATCTGCTCACCTCAGCCTCCCAAAGTGCTGGGATTACAGGCGTGAGCCACTGTGCTCAGCACTTTCCTATTTCTTTACATGGCTTGTAATTTTATGTTGGAAACTGAACATCTTGTATAACATTGCAGCAACTCTTGGTACTGATCTTTCAACCCCCTGCTCATTTCCAGGGCTTGTTACAATTATTTGCTTATTTGTTTAGTGACTTCTCTTTCCCTATTTTAGTGACTTCTGTTTCCCCCTTGCAGTGTTTAAGCCTGTGGTGTTGCTCCTTAGGGGCACAGACTTGTGTATGCCCTCATGGCACCTGGCAGTGTTGGGCTGACAGTGTTTGGCAGAGCTTTCTTCTGTTTCTTTTTCTGACCACACCCAGCTTTTTATCTCCACTGATTTCTGGCTGCTCTGCTGTCTTTAACAATACCCTAGGACATAAATTGCTTCTTAGCCAGATCCAAACAACTCTCAAGGTCATTGCACATACGATTTGTTCAGACCCAGGGGGGTGCATCCCAGCTGTCTTATTCCCTGGTTCTCACCTGCAAACTAGCTGGCCTACAGTGTAGCCTGTATTTTGAATCTCTTCCAAAATGCCTTTCACTCAACCTTGGGTTTGATACTGCCTTTAGGGTTGAACATCACACTCTTGCACACGAAGTCACTTCCTTTGGGAAAAGATTCCCAGCTATCTCTGGGAACATGTTAAATTATATGAGATGCTTTGTATACTGCTTTTGATTTAAATCTTAGAAAAGTAAAATACAAATATTTTACTACATAAATAGCAAAGCGATAGAGAGGTAGAAAACAGTCCTACATAGTTGATTTTTCTGTATAACGGCAGTGTAACCTTTAATGAGAGAGGCTTTTAAAAGTTGTTAGTTAGGTAGATAGATTTCTAAAACTTAAGTAAGCTTGTCTTGCTTCCTAAAGGTAATACAATCCTGAGTTCTATAGTATATGAATATTCATGGTAGATATATGTTGATACTTTGGCACCTAATTTAAAAGGGGAAATTAAGTATTAGTGCTGATATTTAAACTTTTTCACTTAGCACACTGTTCATAGCTACTGTTTAGTCTGTTTTTTGTCTTTGTGTAGTTTATGCAAATAACATACTTTGTGAAATGTATCTAACAGAAACAATGGACAACTTAAAGTGCTGTTTCTTATTTTCAAAGGTTGTCATTTACAACAGACATATAACAAATAATTTATTCTTTTACGTATTCATCAAATGTGTGAATGCTTAGTATTTACTGGAAGCCATGTTGTAGCTGTGTGGTATACTGTCATAAATGTGATGCACCAGGTGATTTCTGCCCTCCTAAAGTTTCCATTTTAGTGGGAACAGACTAATTAGAAAAATATATAGTTTATAATTTTATGTATATATTGCATGTTTGTTTGTTTTTTTTTCTTTGAGACGGAGCCTCACTCTGTCGCCCAGGCTGGAGTGCAGCGGTACAATCTTGGCTCACTGCAACCTCCGCCTCCCGGGTTCATGCCATTCTCCTGCCTCAGCCTCCTGTGTAGCTGGGACTACAGGCGCCTGCCACCATGCTTGGCTAACTTTTTTGTTTTGTTTTGTATTTTTTAGTAGAGACGGAGTTTCACTATGTTGGCCAGGATGGTCTCAATCTCCTGACCTCGTGGTCTACCCACCTCAGCCTCCCAAAGTGCTGGGATTACAGGCATTAGCCACCACACCCAGCCATATTTTTCTTATTTTGACTTTTTTATTGTGGCAAAATATATGGAACATAAACATTTACCATTTTAACCATTTTCAAATGTGCAGTTCAGTGGCATTGAGTACATTCACTTTGCTGTATAACCATCACCACTGTTTCCAAAAATTTTTTCAGCATCTCAAATGGAAACTCTGTACAATTAAGTAATAACTCCCTATTCTTCTCCCCCAGCCCCCTAGTAACCTTGATTCCACTTTCTGTATCTTTGAATTTGTCTATTCTAGATACCTCATAAAAGTGAGATCAGGCTAGTCATGGTGGCTCATGCCTGTAATCCCAGCACTTTGGGAGCCCGAGGTGGGAGGATCACTTGAGCCCAGAGTGTAAGACCAGCCTTTACAACACAGGGAGACCCCATCTATATAGATATTTAAAAAATTAGCCGGGTGTGGTGGCACACGCCTGTGGTTCCAGCTACTCAGGTGGCTGGGGTGGCAGGATTTGCTTTATAAAGCCCAGAATTTTGAGGCGAAGCTGCAGTGAGCTATGATCCACTCACTGCACTGTAACTTGGGTGACAGAGTGAGACCCTGTCTCAAAAACTAGAAACTAAAAGTGAAAACATAAAATATTTGTCTTCTTGTTACTGGCTTACTTCACTTAAAGCATAGTGTTTTCAGGGTTCATTTATGTTGTAGCATGTATCAGAATTTGATTCCTTTTATGACTGAATATATTCTAATATTCCATGGTATGGAGATACCACATTTTGTGCATCCCTCCATTGATGGGCACTTGAATTACTTCCCATTTTTTGGCTGTTGTCAAGAATACTGTTAGGAACACTGGTGCACAAGTATCTGTTCAAGTCCTTTCAGTTCTTTTAGTATACACCTAGGAGTGAAATTGCTGGGTCATATGCTAATTCTAAGTTTAGCAACCACCAAACTATTTTCTGTATTGGCTGTACTACCTTACATTCTCATGTATTATTATTGTTTTTTGAAACAGGGTTTCACTGTGTCGCCTAGGCTGGAGCACAGCAGTGCCACATCATGGCTCACTGCAGCCTCTCCCTCCTGGCTCAGGTGATCCTCCCACCTCGGCCTCCTGAGTAGCTAGGACTACAGGTGTGCACTACTGTGCCCGGCGAATTTTTGTAGAGATGGGGTTTCATCATGTTTCCCAGGCTAGTCTCGAACCCCTGGGCTCAACTGATCTGCCTGCCTCAGCCTCCCAAAGTGCTAGGACTGTGAGTGTGAGCCATTGCATCCAATGTACTTACTTTTGTGTATTCTTATACATATCTTTTGAACAGGACCCTAAACACAAAACCATGTATACAGTGACACTTTATAAGTGATAAGACACTTTCAAACATAATTTTGAGTGTGTGATTTTATTTTGTGTACTTACTGCATGGTATGTGAGATTTTTGGTGATGCAGGAGCATTATTACACATGTCAGAGTTACTAGTTACAGTTGATGTAGAGAAGAAGAACTCAAATAACAGGGTAAAAATTTGCCATAGAATTTAACTTTTTAAAAAGTAATGTCGTTTTATTCTTTGGGCATTTGCACTCTACTCCCAAGTGTACACAGCTCCAACATCAGTAATCATGACTTCTGTCTTACCATGTTGGAAAGGGCATGAGTTTTGAAGTTGGGTCCTATTTTTGAATTGTATCTTTTAACACTCTAGCTTCAGTTTCATATTTTATAAAGGATTTAGTGTGTTCTTGTGAGGATTGGATCGTGTATATGAAAAGGGTTCTTTTTTTGTTTGTTTATTTTGCGACAGGGTCTTGCCCTGTTGCCTAGGCTGGAGTGCAGTGGCGTGATCTAGGCTCACTGCAACCTCTGCCTCCTGTGTTCAAGCGATTCTCCTTTTTCAGCCTCCCAAGTAGCTGGGATTACAGGCATGCACCACCATGCTCGGGTAATTTTTTTGTATTTTTAGTAGAGACAGGGTTTCACCATGTTGACCAGGCTGGTCTCGAACTCCTGACCTCAGGTGATGTGCCCACCTTGGCCTCCCAAAGTGCTGGGATTACAGGCATGAGCCACTGCGCCGGCCTTTTTAGTTTTAATTTTAATATTAGTTGTCTGGCTTATGAAGGAAAATTATTCTCTAAATCAAAATTTGGGCAAGGGTATTTTGGAGAGTCAATTTCAAAGCTTATTTTAAAAACTTAGTTCAGAAGCGTACTATAATACCTTTAGGAAATTGCTCTATACTTGAAATTCCCTAAAAGTTTGTGTTTCTTCATTGTTCAGATGAGTACATCAAATTCTAGAGCTTTTGAATTTCTTATCCAAGATCATATAGTTACTTTGTGAAAGAGATGAGTCAGTCAACTCTTTGACCTTGTATTGCAGTGTTCTACCACATCAGACTACCCTCCTCCTACCTTTTACCATTTATGAGATTACTTTTGGCAGCCGGCTTCTGTGGCTTCTCTCCATGGTGCTAGAAGTGCACAAATGTACTTACTTTTGTGTTAACTATCTAAAGGATTTCTTGCTCCTTTGACCCTTTTTGTTCCTCTAAACCTCCCCCTAAACCGAAAGATACATACTCTTGTAAACTTTTTTAAAATTAAAAAGCAGATAGAAACAATCAAAAAGCAAAACCTCAGTATATCATTTTTTATTTATAGTAATTTACCTTCTAGAAAGCTTTTCTGTTCATAAGCCCCAATGTATTGTTTCCTTCCCAACATTCCATAAACTACTTCACTAAAACTCTAATAACTTATAGTTAAATAAATGATATCTTAGAATCAAAGGTATTAGAAGTGTAGGTAGCACCCTTTGATTATTTCAGTTTACTTTTCTGTTACTGGAACCTATATTTGAGTCTGTGTTTTCTACAGGTACAGTTTTGGGATGTTTAAAGTTGGAGGACCTATTAGAAGTCAGCTTTAAACTCCTAACTGTATATATGCTGAAAAGTAATAGTGGCAAATCTGGGCATTTCTTTTTTTTTTTTTTTTAAATTTTGTTTTGAAATACAGATTCACAAGAAGACACTATTTCATTGTATTTTTCTTCTAATTATTAGCAAAAGTGAGAAGTAATTTAATTTTTCTAAAGGAAATGAAAACAATTTTCCTCTTTTTTTAAAGGGCCATTTGAATTGTGAAAAAAATACATTTTTTGCAGCAATTTAGATAATACGGATTTTTCTTTAAAAAATTAGTAGTCTCCTAACTCCATTTTGTCTTTTGTGAAATAACAACATTTTGGTGTCTAAACCTCCATATGTTTATTTTCTTAGTGAAATAAATTAAATATATACACATACAGGGTTTGTATATTTATATGAAAGTAATTGTATATTCATACTTGCTGTTCTTTAAAAAGTATAACTGGAATAGACATTCTGATCAACATACCTTGTATCATAATTACTTAATGATTTTCCCATTAATGGACAGTATACTGTTTGCAGCTTTCTACCCCCCTCCTTTGTTTTTTTTTTTTGAGACACAGTCTTGCTCTGTCACCAGGCTGGAATGCAGTGGCACAATCTCGGCTTACTGCCACCTCCGCCTCCTGGGTTCAAGCAGTTCTCTTGCTTCAGCCTCCCAAGTGGCAGGGAATACAGGCGTGTGCCACCATGCCCAGCTAATTTTTGTATTTTTCGTGGAGGCGGGGTTTCACCATGTTGGCCAGGATGGTCTCGATCTCTTGACCTTGTGATTCACCTGCACCGGCCTCCCAAAGTGCTGGGATTACAGGTGTGAGCCACCGCACCTGGCCTGCAGTTTTCTACTCTTATAATGCTGTAGAACATAGCCAAACACTTGGCTATGTTGGTGTCACTATTTATGTAGAATTGATTCTTAGTTAGGAGGTGGTATAAGGGAGTGGTTAAGAGCACAGATTATCTAGGACTAAAACTTCGTAGAAGGAATCCAGGCTGTACTAATAAGTGTGTAACTTAAGGCAAAGTAATGTGTTCCCATTTCCTCTTTTGAAAGAGGGACTAGATCATTGATCCTCTCTACTTCTCTACTTTGGGTAAAAACTAACTTCTTTGACAGGCTAATGGGGTTAAAAAAAAAAAAAAAAGAAGTTACCTGGCTGTTAACTAAAGAGATTGATCATTTTTTTCATGTATTTTAATCACTTGTAATTCTTCTGTGAACTACTTACCATTTTCTTGTCTCTCTTTTTTTTGACTTGTCTTTGTCTTACTGCTTTGTAGGATTTCTTTATACATTCTGAACATTAGCTTTTCTTTATATGTAGCAAACGTATCTTTTACTCTGATGCTTGTCTTCAATTTTGTTTATGTTTTCTTCTTTCCAGGTTGCTAAGTTGATTAATTGATTGTCTCCTTTTATGACTTGTGAATTTTTGTTTTGCTTACGAAGGCCTTCTGTATTCCAAGATTTAAAAAAATAAAAAAATTCTGTTTTTTTTTCTTTAATACTTCAATAATTTATTGATCACTAGATCATTTGGGATTTTTTTAAATTGCAGTATTAAATTACATACTATTTTTTCTTCAAATGGATAACCCAGAGTCCCATCACTGTTTATGAAATGGTCCAGCCTTCCCATCTTGAGTTACACATTTCATCAAATATTAAAATCTCATAAATTCATGAGTCTGTTTCTAGATTTTTCTAATTTTGAGACAGGGTCTCACTCTGTCACCCATGCTGGAGTGCGGTGGCACAATTATAGCTCACTGCAGCCTTGAACTCTTGGGCTCAGGTGATCCTCCTGCCTCAAGCCTCCCAAGTAGCTAGGATTACAGGTGTGCACCACCATGCCCAGCTAATTTTAAAATTTGTTATAGACATGGGGGCTTTGCTATGTTATGCTGGTCTTGAACTCCTGGCTGGAGTTGAACTTCTGGCCTCAGGAGTGATCCTCCTGCCTTGGGCTCTCCAAGTGCTGGGATTACAGTCATGAGCCACTGTACCCAGCTATATCTAGATTGTTTAGTTTCTTTGCTCTTTTGTCTGTTTTTATACTAATAGGAAATTATTTAAATTACTGTAACTTTATAGTATAATTTAGTATGTGATAGGGCAAATTCCCACGTTTTCCCCCAGAAGCTTCAAAATGATTCTCATGCATTTATTCTTGTATGTACCTTTAGGATCAGTTTGTCCAATTATGTGAAAGATTACCACCATGATTTTGGTGGGATTACTATAGAGTTATAGATTAGTTTGCAGGCTATCAGATTTTAACTTAAAATAGTGATTTCAACCTAACCTTTTAATCTAACAGTGACTTTAGCCTAAACTGTTACCTGAAAATTTAAAACTCCCCATAATCTAAAAAGTTATGTGTTTTTTTTTTTTTTTTTTTTGAGGCAGAGTCTTGCTCTGTCGCCGGGACTGGAGTGCAGTGGCCGGATCTCAGCTCACTGCAAGCTCCGCCTCCCGGGTTTACGCCATTCTCCTGCCTCAGCCTCCCGAGTAGCTGGGACTACAGGCGCCCGCCACCTCGCCCGGCTAGTTTTTGTATTTTTAGTAGAGACGGGGTTTCACCGTGTTAGCCAGGATGGTCTCGATCTCCTGACCTCGTGATCCGCCCGTCTCGGCCTCCCAAAGTGCTGGGATTACAGGCTTGAGCCACCGCGCCCGGCCAAAAGTTATGTTTTTTAACTTTTCAAAAAGTGTTTGTGATATGAAGGTCTCTTTGTTCTCTTCTTTCTTCCTGTTTCTTGTAGGCTTTTTGTAGTATTACCATAGGAATACTTTTGTTTAACACATGTTTTTCAGAAGTTTTCATTGGCATATTATTATGTAATTAGTTGTATAGTTATGGTCTATGGTTCTATGGCATCCTAGTTTTTCTGAGTTTTAACCTATGTTTTCTGTGTCAAGAGTTTGATGTTAACATGTAACTGTAGATGATTGAAGTCTCTTGTTTTCATTTGATTCGTTTTATAAATTGTGACAAACTTCAGAATAGTGTAAGAGTCTTCTAGTTACGTGGCAATATTACTAGGTTTTAGGTCAAAGATGAGACAGTTAAGAGTGCAATTTTACCTTATTTGTTTCCCTAAAATGTGTTACGATTAGTGCTATAGGCTAGTACTAAATGTTTTATCGAGAAAAAAAGGAAGTTCTTTTATATTTACGTTGAATCCAAAATATTAATGATGCCAGGCCTTTAGTTTTGGTCTTCAAACATTTTCAGAAATCCATTCTGAAAGCCATTTCAGGTTGATAACAGTAGTTGCTCAGTCAGTTTTTTCAACTTTTTTGACAGTGTGACTCTTAATTGTTGACTGTGCCATTTTTCCAGTAGTAAACAATGTATTTTGTTTCTTCTCATGCAGGTCGTCAGAGTCCTACATTTTAGCTTTCAGTGCTGAACTTCCTTCTCCCTTAAATTATTATAAACTTTTGCTGCTGTTTAATAAACGTGAAGATGTCTCGCAGTCCTGATGCGAAGGAAGACCCTGTGGAGTGCCCTCTTTGCATGGAGCCCTTGGAGATAGATGATATCAACTTTTTCCCTTGCACCTGTGGCTACCAGATTTGCCGATTTTGTTGGCATCGAATTCGCACTGATGAAAATGGGCTTTGTCCTGCATGTAGAAAGGTAAATACTTCAAAATAACTTCACAGTGATTTGTTTTAATTGTATAGTTTTTCCTGCCATGTATATGAGCAAGTGAATTTAAAAGACTGTGCAAACCTCACCTGATTATCTTATTTTATCATGTATATTATTTTAAGACATAATAAGGTGGAAAGAACACTGCACTGTGAGTCAGGGCCATGTCTTGGCTTTGTTTACTAGCTGTATGATCTTTGTAAAGTCATGTAACCTCTCTGATTGGCCTTTAGTTTGTTGTTTTTATCTGAGGAGAAAGACATGGTCAGGGATGCTTACTGCTTAAGAAAATTAAGAATAGAGAGGTAATGGATTTGGATAGGGTTGCATGAAATTAGAAAAACATGTTATATTACATGTGGGAGGAAATTCACTTCAATTTTCTAGTACAAAATAGGAGAGAAGATGTTTACTAAAGAGGGTTAAAATGACAGAAAAATCCTGGTTCAGAAGATAATAATTGCTCATTTCTTGAGCCCTTACAGCAATTTTAGGCTGGTATTGATATTCCCATTTTACACTCAAGGAAACAGGAGCTTAGAGAACTTGTCCAGAGTCATCAACTTGTGAGTAGTAGGTAGAAGGTTTAGAATTCAAGTATGTCTTTTGAGTCTATATAGTCTGTTCTGAACTATTGTATTATTGAAAAGCCCCTCCTAACTCTAAAAATCTATTATTTTTAATATTCTGTGAGTTTTATTGTTCTGATAAGCCCCAGCAACACAATTACAGTATAGTGAATTAACTACCAGGATAGGGAGGACTGCTGCATTTGTATTTTGAAGGACTTTATTTGTGACCTTAGGGATTAATGCAAATATCTGCCACTTTATTATGGAATTTGCCTTTTCTTTAATGTTTGTGTAATTTAAACTTTATTTTTTGGTTACCCATTTCAAAGACCTCTTGTGTTCTGTCAAATTTTGAGAAAGCTGAAATGTGCTTTAGATATCTAAAATTTAAAAAGTAATCTACCTCTCAGTTTTCTTATCTGAGAATTTGTAGTAAATCTCAGAAGGCGGTGCATTGTTTATTATCATTAGATTTTAAAAATCCAGTGGGTATGTATATGTATTATATGAATAAAAAGTTAGGTCTATTTCAATGTTAATGTAGTTTATACATTTATATAGTTACATATACATTATATATATAACATATATAATGTGTGTATATAATTTGTATATATAATATTTCACATAGTTAATATAGTTTAAGAAATGTGAATGGAAAGGTAAATGAAAACCCTAACATTAGCTTTGGGCAAAATCTATATAAATTTTTGTTTATGAATTTTAAGCAGTTATATTTTAGAAATTGGTTCCCAGTCATTCCATAAGAAGACAATCATATTGAACTATTTCATCAGAAGTAATGACGTTCAGGATTGCCCAAGACTCTAAGGATTGTAAATTTGTTGGCTTCATGATGTTTATCTTTTTCTTTTTTTTCCCCTTTGGGATGTTACGAAGTCACCTTAAAAGGACCAGTTATTAAATTGTCATTAGAGAAAAATAAGTTATTTGGGGAAATTACAAAGAAAATCATTTCAGCCTTAAGAGATTACCTAAAATTACTTCAAGTCTTTAGAAAGTTAAAAAAAAAAAAAAGATTTTAAAGGTAAAAACAGTATAACTTTAGCAACGCTTGATATGAATAAAAGGGTGTCCTGGGAATACCAGAAAGTGTGAGGAATCTCTGAAATACAAGAAGGACGTTGGAAACAATTTCAAGGAGGAAGCATTAGATCAGCTCAAGAGAAAACTGCTTTAAAAAAAAAAAGGAATGGCAGTGCCTCACGATCCTAGGAAACATATCAGTGTAGTTGGTCGACTATGGTCTCAGAGCAGCCTTATGGGCCTACCCCCTTTTTTGTACCATGTAGCAGAGACAGATGCCCTCTAATTAAAACAGTGATTATAAATTTGAATCAGAGCCTTAAGGTTAATGGAAGCATTCTGGAGGAACTAGGAGCTTCTGTGCCTAGCAGATTACCTGTCCAGCAATATGTCTTTGCTACAGTCACAAAGGAGAATCTTGCAGTAGATAGAAATAGCATTTATAGGCAGATTACCAGGATTCTTACATGTAAAGATGTGCAAAAGGAAAGAACACAGATTTGAGGAAAACCAACATCATGAAAGAGAAGCACAAAAATCAGTAAATAGAAGATCCTAACACAGGAAACAAAATAGAAAGACATTTAAAACTATCATTGGTACCTTTCAGAAAGGAAAGAGAGAATGGCATATTCATGTAGAAAGACTATATTTCCTTATGAAAAGAACCAATTAGAGAGATCTTGAAAAATCTTATAGATGGCCTGAAAAGCAAAATGGACACATTTCAAGAGCAGATTGGTAAATTGGAAGCTTGTGCTGAGTGGGTTTTTATTGAAGAACATACTACAACAAGAGAAAAAAATTGAAAGCATGAAAGAAAAGCAACATAGGTCCACAGGTTCTAATCTCTGCTGAGAGCAGTCTCAGAGGAGTGAACTAAAAATGAATAGGAAGAAATAATAAAAGAACTAATAGACGAAAATTCCTCTTAGATTAGAAAGACCCTGTGAGTATGAAGCAAGATGACTGAAAAAGATAAGTATCTGTTTATATAATTGTGAAATTTTAGAACATCTAGAATAAAGGGAAAACTCTAAAAGCTTGTGAGAGATAAATATTTAGAATACAAAAGAACAAGGCTAAAATTAATACCAGTATTTTCATTTCACAATTATAGAAAATAAACTAATTGATACATTTATTTTCCCAAATTTTGAGGGAATGTAACTTTGAAAGGAGAGCTCTCAATTTTATTAATGTGTAAAGGCATAATAAAACTTTTTCACACATGCAAAGATTCATGAACTTTATTATTCATGAACCACTATACAAACAAATGGAGAGTTGAGGATGACTGCAAGGTTTTGACTGAACACCTGAAAGTAAAGAATGGCCGTGAACTGAAATGGGGAGGACTTCACCAGGAATAGATATTTGAGAAGATCAGAAACTCAGTTTTAGACATGTTAAGTATGAGATTCCTCTTAGAAATCTAAGTGGAGATATTGTGTAGACAGGTGAATGAATGTACATTTCTGGATTTCAGGTAAGATTCTGGTATGGAGATAAAGATTTGGGGGTCAGTTAGCATATAGTATGTTATTTATAATATCATGAGACTGGATAAGATCATGAATTGAAAAGATAAAAGCTTGTCTAAGGATAAGCACTAAAACTTTCCAATAGTTACAGAAAAAAGAAATCCAGATGACAGAGGTCTAAGACAACCTCCTTTTAGGGTCTCCAAGTTAAATCTTTAGCTGAGGTGGTTATTGTTATTAGGCCAGGAATAATTTTTTGGTTTCTTATTGACTTAATCACATATCCTAGAACCTCTCCTTGGTCTCCTGGTCACCAGACTTTGTATTGCAGGCAGCAGAGAGTCTTGGAGTCTGAGACCTGGCCTAGTCTTGCCAGAGAATATGCTCAGCATAGCGCAAGATAAATATTATGAAGTTGCCTGTGTCGGTCGGAGTCGGGCAAGTCTTTGGTCTCTGGAGGCCATCTACAGTGGTTGTGTTAACACAGAGGAAAACCACGGTGTTGCTAGAGGCCTAGAGAGGGTCATGAAACTACCATTTACATGTAACCCAACCCTGCAGAGAGAGGGTCTACAGAGGCCATGCTGTGAGGTGGCATATTGAAATGATCTGAAGAAACTTGGGAGATGCAAGTAGGGAGCTAGTTGAATCAAGCTCCTGTTTTTGGTCTACAATATGAAACGTGCCTGTTTTGCAGAAAGTTTATCTTAGCTTTAATATCTTTGAAAAGCAAGGACAGCCAGGTTTTAAAAACCAAGAGAGGTTAGTGTTCCTGTTTGGTCGTGGCTGCTAAACACAAGTACAGGCTACTTGGTTTTTTTCTTAGACTGCTTTTATGTGTCCTTTCAATGCAGCATTTCTGAGAAAGCTACTGGTAGAAACAGCAGATATGGGAACATAGGTGGTGCACTGATGTGGCATTATGTATTGATTCCCATGGAAACCAGAGACTATACAAGAAAATGAGAACTTCAACAGAAGTATTATTATTTTTGTTTCAGAAATAAGAGAAGATAATGTATCTATGAAACAAAAACAGGATGGTGGTTTGGACATGGTGGCTTATGCCTATAATTCCAACATTTTGGGAGGCCAAGGTGGGAGGATTGCTTGAGGTTAGGAGTTTGAGACCAGCCTGGGTAACATGGCGCAGTCTCGTCTCGAATAACAATAAGAAAGATTAGCTGAATGTGGCGGCACATGCTTGTAGTCCCAACTATTTGGGAGGCTCAAGTGGGAGGATCATTTGCACCCAGGAGGTTGAAGCTACAGTGAGCCATGTTCATGCCTGTGTACTCCAGCCTGGGTGACAGAGCAAGATACTACCTCAAGATAAAAAAAAAAAAAAAAAAAAAAAAGAACAGGATGATATAAAGAAGAATATTCAGTGAACAGTAACCATTGTTATTGAAAATAAAAATATAATAACAAAAATAACTGAAGGAAAGCATTGGAAGATGAAGTTGAGAAACAAAAAGCAAAAGAGATGAAATATTTGGGAGAAGAGATTAATCATTTGAGAATCAATCAAGGAGGTCAAATACCAAACAATTAAGTGCTCTAGGAAGAGATCACAGTGATACAGAGGGGAAGTAATCATCCAAGAATATGATTGAAGAATATTTTCCAGAACCAAAGAACATATTTTCAGATTGAAAGGGCCTATCAGGTGTCTAGCACAAGCTTTTTTATTTTGAAATACCAGAATACCAAAGACAAAGAAGTTCTACAAGCTTCCACAGAGGAAAAAAGTAGATCGCACGTAAAAGACAAGGAATTCAGATTGTTTCAGACTTCTCAATAGCAAGACTTCAAGCTAGAAGACACTTCTGAAGGAGATTAATTTTCATCTTCGGATTCGTATCTGCTCAACTGTTAAGTGTGAAGGTACAAGAAAAGACATTTTCAGACGTGAGAGGCCTCAAAATTTTTTTTACCTTCCATGCATTCTCTCTCAGGAATCTATTGGAGGATGTGCCCCACCAACATGAAGGAATAAAGAACAGAGAATCATGGGATAAAGGAAACAGGAGATCCAACGCAGGAGAGAAGCACCTGGATTCCCGAAATGATGGGGAAGGATGACAGCTGTGCCCAAGGTAAAGAGGGCAACCAGTCCAAAATGCAACACATCAGAAAACTCCAAGAGGGATTTGTAGAAAAAGATAAAATTAAAAGAATACTTGGTGTTCCAAAAGAGAAATGTCTTGTGAGGCCATTTTGCCAGTTGGAAGAGATTTGATGGTTGAATTAGTAATAAACACCTAAAAATATAACCAGACAAAACAGATTAACTCTAGGGGAAACAAAAAGTTGTACAGAATGAAAAAGCAATCATACTATGCTACAATGGCTCACATATGAGGTAGGGGTCAAGATATATATATTTTTTTCCTATGCTGATATTCTGTTGTTGCAACATCGTTTGCAGAAAAGACTGTCCTTTTACTCTTGATTGGTTTTGAAATATTTCTTGAAAGTCAATTGCCCATAAATGTATAAATCCAATACTAGCATCTGTATTTGTCCATTGATGATTATATCTATCCATATGCTCATACCAAACTGTCTTTATTACTGTCAGTTTTGAAACCTGGCGTGACAAGGTTTTCAACTTTGTTATTCTTTTTATAATTTATTTTGGGTATTCTAAGTACTCAGCATTTGCACATAAATTTTTGAATCAGTTTATGAGTTTCTACAAAAAGCCTACTGGGGTTTTGATGGAGATTACATTAACTGTATAGATACATCATTTTGAGGAAAAATGACATCTTAAAAATGTTGACTCCTGGCCAGGCGCGGTTGCTCAAGTCTGTAATCCCAGCACTTTGGGAGGCCGAGACAGGCGGATCACAAGGTCAGGAGATTGAGACCATCCTGGCTAACACGGTGAAACCCCGTCTCTACTAAAAACCATACAAAAAAATTAGCCGGGCGTGGTGGCGGGCGCCTGTAGTCCCAGCTACTCGGGAGGCTGAGGCAGGAGAATGGCATAAACGCGGGAGGAGGAGCTTGCAGTGAGCTGGGATCCGGTCACTGCACTCCAGCCGGGGCGACAGAGCGAGACTCCGTCTCAAAAAAAAAAAAAAAAATGTTGACTCCTTTAGTTAATGAATAAGGTATATCTTTACATTTTTCTGGGTTTTAAAATTTCTTTAGCAGTGTTTTAGTTTTCAGTATACGTAAAGTGCAGCATGTTTTGTTATATTTATCCATATTTTATGTTTTTTGAGTTATGGCACATGATATTGTTTCTTTCTTTTTGAGATGGAGTTTCACTCGTGTCGCCCAGGCTGGAGTGCAGTGGCATGATCTCGGCTTACTGCAACCTCTACCTCCCGGGTTCAAGCGATTCTCCTGCCTCAGCCTCCCGAGTAGCTGGGACTACAAGCGCGTGCCACCACACCTGGCTAATTTTTTGTATTTTTAGTAGAGACGGGGTTTCACCATGTTAGCCAGGATGGTCTTGATCTTGTGACCTTGTGATCCACCCACCTCGGCCTGCCAAAGTGTTGAGATTACAGGCGTGAGCCACCATGCCAAGCCTGATATTGTTTCTAAAATTTCATTTTCCAGTTGTTTATTGCTAATGTACCACTTTTGAATGTTTGCCATCTGTATCAAGAAACCTTGTTAATTAAATAGGTTCCTTAGGATTTTCTACATAAGTGATTATGTGTTCTGTGCAAAAGGACAGTTTTACTCTTTCCTTTCCAATCTCTGCTTTTAAAAATTTTATTTAGTGACAAGGTCTTGCTCTGTCACCCAGGCTATGAAGTGCAGTGGCACAAATACGGCTCACTGCAGTTTAGAACTCCTGGGCTCAAGCAGTGCTTCTGTCTCAGCCTCCCCAGTAGGAGGGACTATAGGCATGTGCCACCATGCACAGCTAATTGTTTAAAAAAATTTTTTGTAGAGGTCTTGCTATGTTTCCCAGGCTGGTCTTGAACTCCTAGCCTCAAGCATCCTTTCACCTCAGCCCCCTCCAAAATGCTGGGATTATAGGCATGAGTCACTGCTCCTGGCTCTGTGTTTTTAAATTCTTTTTCTTGCCTTAATTCTACTGGGTAACTCCTCTAGTGTTTAATGTTGAAAAGAAGTGACAAGGAAGATATCTTTGTTCTCAATCTTAGCAGGAAAGCGTTAAGTATTACACCATTAAGTAGTTGCTGTCTGTGCATTTTTTGGTTTGGTCTTTGTCAGGTCGAGGAAGTTTTCCTTTATTCCTAATTTGCTGAGAGATTTTATCATGAATGGTGTTGAATTTTGCCCAATACCTTTGTTGATACTTTTGAGATGGTTATACTTTTTTCTCCCTTTATTCTGTTGAAATGGTAACTTACGTTTTTTGGTTTTTGTAAAGTTACAGGGTCTTGGTCTGTTGCCCAGGGTGGAGTACAGTGGCCTGATTGTAGCTCACTGCAGCTTCAACCTCCTGGGCTCGAGCAATTCTCTTGCTTCAGCCTACCAAGTAGCTGGGACTACAGGTGTGTGTGCACCACCACACCTGGATAATTAAAAAAAAATTTTTATCTTTGCAGAGACGGGCTCACAGTGTTGCCCAGGCTGGTCTTGAACTGCTGCCCTCAAGCATTCCTCCTGCCTCAGCCTCCTAAAGTGTTGGGATTATAGGCATGAACCACTATGTCTGGCCTATGTTAATTTTTGCATCAGCTTTTCCTCTCAAAGATAAACCCTACTTGATAATGAAGTATTACCCTTTTTATATTTAGTTTGCTAATATTTTCAGAAGATTTTTGTGTCTATGTCATGAAGGGTGTTTCTTTGTAGTTTTTTATTGTTTTCAGTTTTGGTATCAAAGGAATACTGTCCACATAAAATGAGTTGGGAAATGTTCCCTCATCTTCTGCCTTCTGAGAGAGTTTGCATGTCATTGGTATTCTTTTTTTATTTCTTTTCTAAATTCATTATTAGTGTGGACTCTACTAGGTATCTCTGTTGGAAAGACACCTGTGAAAACTAGCTATCACAGTACTCCTCTATGTAGACCTCTGGAATTCTTTCTGGGCTAACTCCATTTTTGTGGTATTTTGCCCCCATAAATTTCTGTCTCAGCGTCTTCTAATTTTTTTTTTTTTTTTTTTTTTTTTTGAGATGGAGTCTCACTCTGTCACCGGGCTGGAGTGCAGTGGCCGGATCTCAGCTCACTGCAAGCTCCATCTCCCGGGTTCACGCCATTCTCCTGCCTCAGCCTCCCGAGTAGCTGGGACTGCAGGCGCCCGCCACCTCGCCCGGCTAATTTTTTTGTATGGTTTTTAGTAGAGACGGGGTTTCACCGTGTTAGCCAGGATGGTCTCGATCTCCTGACCTCGTGATCCGCCCGTCTCAGCCTCCCAAAGTGCTGGGATTACAGGCTTGAGCCACCGTGCCCGGCCAACTTCTTCTAATTTTTATCACTGTCTGTCCCCTCCATTCATTATGACTTTTGGACCCAGTACCAGGATCTGGTAAGTGCTGGAAGAGCAGAAAGCTGGGATAGTTATGGAATTTGTCTGTTTTATTTCTTTTTTCTCAGAGATCACAGTCCTGCTGTTCATTGCCTGTTTCTTCAGTGTCTGAAAATAGTTATTTCCTGTATTTTGTCTAGTTCTCTAGTTGTTTATGATGATAGGACTAGTCTGTTACTTCCATGGCTGGAAGTGGAAGTGTGTAAATAACATTTGCATTTTATAATAATGTAATCCTGAATATTGCCCTAACCAAAGTTACGGTAGAAATTAGAAAGTGGACTCGGGATGTTTGATGAGGGAAACTGACAGAGCTAAGTTTTCAAGTTGCATAATGTGATGATATTTAAAACTGAGAAATCAAGAAGTAACCATATGAATGTATTATTTAGAGATATGGTAGAAAATGACAAAGAATCATCTAAAGGAGTCAACATGATTATTTCTAGGGAGAGGCAACTGGTTGCAGAAGAGGAGGGAAAATGGGGGACTGCTTTTTTTCCTAACAAAACTTGGAGAACCGATTGACTAGAAGCATATTCAAGAAAAATATCAATGAAAGGAAGGAAAAATGATACAGTGGGCAAATGGAAATCATAGGAAAGAAGATATAATAGTACTGATATTAGTCATAATGAAATTCGAGATCAAACACATTTTAAAAGGGCAAAAGGTCCACAAAGTCATGAATCTTTATTTACTTAACAGTACAGCTTTGAAGTATATTGAGCCGTTATAAACACCAGGAGAAACTGACATCCGTATTTATAATGGAGAGACTTCACCTTCTGTATTTTAGAAATAGATGAAGTAGACAATAAAAAGAAAATGGAGAATTTGAATAACAGAATTAGCAAGGTGTGTGTGTGTGTGTGTGCACATGTGTGTGTATAGCAATGATTTATTCTCATCTGTCCTTATATGTGAATAGTTTCTTTTGGGTCCAATCTGCCCCTAAATATGTCCATTGAGTTTTAACTATTGGTTTTGTGTTTTCCATTCCTAGAAAGTAATGTTTGCTCTTTTTTTTTTCTCTTGCTGTTATTTTAAAATAGATTATTATACCCTATAAGTATTTTCAAGGTTATATGCTTTTTAAACAGATAAGCATTATTTTTTAAAAAAATCTTTGCCCAATAATTCCAGTGGCTGAAGTCTGTGGGCTATGTTTCTGCTTATTGTTGCTCATGTTGTTGTATTTCTTTGTGCTTGGTTAATGTGGCTGCTTCTTTGTTGTTGTCATTGAGAAAATTATTTGTAAGGTTCCCCAAGGACTAGCGTGGATTGACTCCTCTCTAGAGAGGCTTCAATTTGGCTTCTGCTGGGTCCGGTAAGCATTGGCATTACGGCGGCCATGTGCTTAAAGGTTTTTGGTCTATATATCTCCATGCTGCAACTCTTCCCTAGGGTTGACTTCGACAATTTCTCCAGGATGATTTTCCCCTACGTACTTTCCCTTTTTTCTTACCTTATTCTGACCTTTCTGTAGTTTCTTCTTACCCTGAGACTATCCTGCGGTTTATAATTTGTTCTTATCCTGAGCCCACCGTTTGGAAGTGGACTGTATCTCAGCTTATCATAGGACCTGTCTTGCCAAAGACTACCATGGGCTGGTGTTGGGCTTTGAATGTTCTTTCTCCTCAGCTCTTTCTCTCCCTACCCCATTTATTGTTAATCAGATTTTCTGTTTAGCCTCTGAATTTTTACTTTCAACCAAAAATTGGCTTAGGATTTTCCTAGTGTAGATTTTTAGGATGTTAGTTTAAAAAAAAAAAAAAAAAACTTTTATGTTGTATTTTTCATAGTTTTTAGTAAGAGGGTTAATTAGTTCTGTATTACTGGAAACCAGAACCCTAAAAAAATAGTATAATAGTATAATCAAATTAGATGTTAACAGCAAAAGGATTTCTTAAAAGTTCATTTACCTATAATACATAAATTATGGTCCTCCATAACTCTTGGTTTAAAGAGATCAAAATGAAAATTACAAATTATTCTTAATCAATAATTTGGAACATGACTTCTGAATATCTGGCATGAGACCAAAGTGGTATGTAGCAGAAAAGTTAAGCTGTGAATACATTTATTAGAAAACAACAAAAATCAGAAAAGAATAAGTAATGTGACAGTAGAAGGGATCAGAAAAAATTAGAAAAAGAATAAGCCCAATGACAGTGGGAGTAAGCAGAATTTTGTGAAATAGGAAAAAATAAAAAGTTTTTCAATAAAGATTAGAGCTGGTTCTCTGAAAAGACCAATAAAATAATTAAAGTCTTAGCAAGTTTAATAAAAAGTAAAGAGAACACACGTAAATAATTGCATTTGGAATAAAAGTGGAAACATAACTACACATATGGAAGAAATTAAGTAATTACACTAGAAACTGCAAACCATGTTAACTAGTAACTTGGAAGTTTATCGCTATTAAAGATAATGTTATATCTAAATAATTCTCCATAGGCAACCTATTTTGCGTTAGTTTGATATGTAATACACAATAGTACCTTTAAGGAGAAATTTTCTGCTTGTAACTTTTCATTTGTTATTCCTATATATAAGTTATTCCTAGAAATTTAACATGTGCTCTGGTCAAAAAATTGATCGGATGTATTCCCCCCCCCCCTTTTTTTGATACGGAGTTTCACTCTTGTCCGCCAGGCTGGAGTGCAATGGCGTGATCATGGCTCACTGCAACCTCCACCTCCCAGGTTCAAGTGATTCTCCTACTTCAGCCTCCTGAGTAGTTGGGATTACAGGCACCTGCCATCACGCCTGGCTAATTTTTGTATTTTTAGTAGACACAGGGTTTCCGCCATGTTGGCCAGGCTGGTCTCGAACTCCTGACCTCAGGTGATCCGCATGTCTTGGCCTCCCAAATATTAGGATTACAGGCATGAGCTACCGCACCCAGCCAAAAATACAATAGCCTGTATTTTTCTGTCTTTCTTTCCTTTCCTTTCCTTTCCTTTCCTTTCCTTTCCTTTCCTTTCCTTTCCTTTTCCTTTTCCTTTCCTTTTCCTTTTCCTTTTCCTTTTCCTTTTCCTTTTCCTTTTCCTTTTCCTTTTCCTTTTCCTTTCCTTTCCTTTCCTTTCCTTTCCTTTCCTTTCCTTTCCTTTCCTTTCCTTTCCTCTTTCTTTCCTCTTTCTTTCCTTCCTTTCTCACCCAGGCTGGAGTGCAGTGGCGCGATCTCGGCTCACTGCAAGCTCTGCCTCCCAGGTTCACGCCATTCTCCTGCTCCAGCCTCCTGAGTAGCTGGGACTACAGGCACCCACCACCATGCCTGGCTAATGTTTTTTGTGTTTTTAGTAGAGACGGAGTTTCACCATGTTAGCCAGGATGATCTCGATCTGACCTCATGATCCGCCCACCTCGGCCTCCCAAAGTGCTGGGATTACAGGCGTGAGCCACCGCGCCTGGCCTTTGTATTTTTCTTTATATTCATTTTTAGTACTAGTATTATTAGCTTTGTGAGTCTTACTGTCTGCAGTTATTCATGTTTGATTTCTTCATTTCCCCCCCACTTTCTTTGAAATAGGGTCTTGCGTTGTCACCCAAACTGGAGCACAGTGATGCCATCGTAGTTCATTGCAGCCTCGAACTCCTGTGCTCAAGCATCCCTCCTGCTTCAGCCTCCCAAGTAGCTGCTAGTATAGGTGCACACCACCATGCCTGGCTAATGTTTTTTTATTTTTTGTAGAGATGGGGGTCTCACTGTGTTGCTCAGGCTGGTCTTGCAATCCTCCTACCTCAGCTTCCCTAAGTGCTGGAATTACAGGTGTGAGCCACCACAGCCAGCCCTCCCATCTTTATAGTCTACCTCTCATCCTTATTTTGTTGTGTTAGTTTATTGATTTTCTGACCTTGGGTTTGTACAGTAGGTATATATGGTGATGTGTGTAGAGAAGGAATTATAATGGAGGAGGAACTATTTTGGAATACATGCTTTTCCAATGTTTTAATAAAACTTTTGGACAAGTTGAAGCTAATAAACCTTTTGATTATGCATTTGCTATTTGTGGTAAGCGTATTTTATATTTTTCAGGTGTTAAGATTAAACAACTAGTATTTATAACTTCTTTTAAGGTACTGGAATAAGATATATTTGGAGGGTAAATTGTAGTAGAATACTCTGTCTCATGTTCTCCTGTGTTTGTATCTTTTGTATTGTGTAGCAGTTATGTTCCAACAGCATTGACTTTGAAGCCTGATGGAAATATATTTCCATAGGAACAAAACTTGGAATAACATAGCAAAAAGACTCAGACAACAATATAACTCATTGTTATATGCTCAGCATGATGGTGCATCAGTAATATACTTGATAAGAGTTGATATTGCAACCTGATTTTTCTTATGTTACTCTCCATCAATTTTTTTGTGTTTGTGCATTTTCAAATATTACATGACTTTGCCTGATGTTTAATCAGTATTTTACACAACTTCATATAGTGCTAACAAAGGAAAAAGCTTGAGGGTGTTTGTCACATTCTGCCAGTTCTCAGAAAAATCTAAGTCCCAGAAAAGTTACATCATTGCTTCTTACACTGTCTGTGATGAAGAATCAGATTTTTCTTTTCTTTCTTTTCCCCTGTGTGTTGAAGACTGATATAGGTTGCTATTATACATGGCTAATATTTTGACTACATTGAAACATATCTTATTCTGCAGAGTCCACTGCTGATGTACCTGAATGTTGTGGTAGTGTCAGTTGCTCTGAGAGTTTCTGAATGCTTATCTCAGTTTTTGTACTTCCCTTGTTATGGACTGGTAAAATGCAGTGCATCAACTATACTTTGAAACAAAACTAGGAGCAATCCATATGTTTGATCCATTCAGGCAGTGGAGCATCACTATTTTAGATGTTAGTGAAGAGCAACAGCTTTGAAATGAACTTTGTTTGTTTGTTTGTTTGTTTGTTTTTGAGAAGGAGTCTGGCTCTGTCACCCAGGCTGGAGTGCAGTGGCACAATCTCAGCTCACTGCAGCCTCCACCTCCGGGTTCAAGCAGTTCTCCTGCCTCAGCCTCCCAAGTAGCCGGGACTACAGGCTCATGCCACCATACCCAGCTAATTTTTAAAAATATATTTGGTAGAGACATGGTTTCACCATATTGGCCAGGCTGGTCTTGAACTCCTGATCTCAAGTGATTCGCCCACCTCAGCCTCCCAAAGGGCTGGAATTACAGGTGTGAGCCTCAAATGAACTTAATTGTAAACACTTCAAAAGGAGCTACCCCAGGAATTATGGGGTAGAAAACATCTTTTCTAGGTGCAAATGAAAAATTTAAGTTATCTTATAGAAAAGTATTTTAATTCGTTAATATGTAGTTTGCTTTTATATCTTTTTACATTTGTGCCTTTAGAGCTCCAAATTGCTTCAAGGGATTAAAATCATCCAGGCAGATAGATTAAGACTTGAAAGAGATAATTAATGTAGGTACAGAAAAGTAAGTGGAGAAGAAAGTTTTGACAGGAAGCATTAAGAAAAAACTTAAATGTGGAAGACTACGTAATTGATTGAGGAACTGAACTTACTTTAATAGATCTTTAACAGTTTGGTTCCTTAAGTATAAAATGCAAGAAATAATTTATGTTTTAATTTTAAAAAGTGTGTGTGTGTGTGTGTGTGTGTGTGTTTTGGTGGCTTTTAAAAGAAATGCTAGGTTTTCAACTCTGGAGAGTAGCTTTTGATGTTCGCTTGGCACATATTTATTGAGCTTCTGAAATCATACTAAATTTATATATGATCTTGGAGAAAGTCCCAAAATCATACCAAAATCAGGTAAATTACTAAGCAAGCTGCTTTGTGTGCCTTCCACTCACAAATAAGTTGGAGTACACCAAACAGGATCAACTAACTCAAAGATCCAGATTCTTAACGTGGGAATCAAATGGTATGGGTGTTTATATCCTACCAAACTGCTAAGGATTAAGCCTGACTCTTTTTTGGGTCACCAGCTCTAATTCATTGATGATAAGATAAACTATGAAGAGTATTAAGTTTTCTTAAAAAGCAGTAAGTTAAAATCGAAAGTGGGAATAGAAGGGAAAGAATAGGGTTTTTGGAGACCTCAGGGTATATACTAGTAAAAGTTGAGGAATATAAGGTAAAACCTCACTTTCTTAGTTGCCATCAACATTAGTCTGGGTATGTTCACAGATTTGAGAGTTTTTTTTTTTTTTTTTTTTTTACACTTACGTATGAAGAGATGGAAGTTAACTTTACATTAAAATCGTAGCAAAATTTCAGGCTTGTGGCTATTTCTTCCACCCTTCCTTGTTTCCACCTTTTTTTTTTTTTTTTTTTTGGTTTGGCATTATTTCTGTTGTTCCCCACTCTTATATTCTGATAGGTGCCAATTTCCCAACCAGTTGAGTCTCCATCCCTGGAATCTCTTCCTATCCAGTTTAACATATTATGGCATTTAATGTGCCCCTATGTTGGTGTTGTGTGTGCAGGGGTCTGTGGCGGGGGGGAAGAAAAGAAAAAATAATGTGCCACATCTTCCATTTATCATTAACTATTTGTTTTTAGTAGTAATAATTGGCTTTTGAATACTTACATGCAGGACACAGTGTTAATCACTTTATAGGTGAATAAATAAAGTACTGTAGTTTCCATTTTACAGATGAGAAGACTGAGGTAGAAAGGTCATATGACTACCAAAGTCACTCAGATAGTAATGGCTGAGCTAGGATTCAGTGCCAGCATTCCATCTCCAGAGCCCTCATTTAGTAGCCCTGGCTTTAATAGTAGGAATGAAAATGGTATCAAAATGCTAAGAAAGAAACGATCACACAACAGTGTGATTGCTAGTATTTACTGAGAGATTACTATGTTCCGGGCACAGTAATAATTGCTTTAAGAACAAATGTGTAACTTCATTAATCTCCTAGCACATAGTAGTAGCTTTTCATTAAATATTTGTTAATTATAATATGCAAAATCCACATTTAGATGCAAGAACTTACACTCCTTGCCTCTTCCGTAGCACCTTAGAAGCTTAATCTTCCCGTAAACTCTGTTGGACACTGCAGGGAATATCAAGATTGATTTGTTGTTGTTTTGCCTTTAAACCGTAGATGTTTTAGACTCCAAAAATTTTTTTTATTAGAACTATTTTATTTAACATTTGTCTTTTATTAAATAAAAAAAAATTAAGCAATTAAAACATTCTCATAAATGGAGAACGTAACAAATAACCCACATACCTACCACCGAGAATCGGATAATTACTTATGCAGTTTTTTTATTTTTTAATTTAATGCTAACTTCTGTGTTTGTTTCATGCTTAAAGCCATATCCAGAAGACCCAGCAGTTTATAAACCACTCTCCCAGGAAGAACTGCAAAGGATAAAGAATGAGAAAAAACAGAAACAAAATGAGAGAAAACAAAAAATATCAGAAAATCGCAAACATTTGGCTAGTGTACGTGTCGTACAAAAAAACCTCGTCTTTGTTGTAGGTTTATCTCAGCGCCTAGCAGACCCAGAGGTAAGTCCTCTTGTTTTCTTTGTCATCTTGATATTTTTTCTGTTTCCTTGTCTTACTTGGAAATAATAGTTGAACCTGCTCAATTGTGTGATTCCTCACATTATATCTTAAAGGAGAAAATAAGGAATTACTTTTGAATAGTTGCTAAGAAACCAATGACCAGTCGTGATCTTAGGCAAGTGTCTTAATCTGTCTTGGCTTCAGTTTCTTCAGTTGTAAAACTAAGGAGTTGAACTAGATTTCTAACGTGCTGACAGTCTGTTAAAACTGGATAATGATTCGATTTTGCTGTTAAGGCTAACATGTGACATGAATACTCTGTTTCTTTCCTCTTTTCTGTATCTATATAAGGACCAGCAGTGGAGATGCAGTTTCTTGAACCCACTAGAGATTTTAGTAACCTAGATGTAAAAAAGTACGCCCAAGTAGTAATTGTTGGTTTTTCAGACCTGTTGCTATATACTGTATCATCATTGTTTACTTACTCATTTTAAACCAGTTTGGAGGAAGAGGGAGAATTTGGTAATGTGAAATAAAGGACCAGTTTCTTTGTTATTCATTCAGGGGGAGGAGAGAGCTTAACCTTATTTCTTAGTACCTCTTTTTTCTCTTCTTCTGCCGCAAGCCTTACTAGAGTAATGTCGAACTCATACTTTCCTTGAGGCCCTTAGATATGCATCTGGTAATTTTTAGTTTCTGATATACCATGAGATACTGACTAGATTGTTGATAAGGCAAATATAAGCTGATAGACAGGCAAAGTGTTTACTTGGTAGGAGAGAGCTGGTTTTGAGGGATCTTCCAAAAGATCCTTGAGAAGAGTTTAAAGTAATATTCGGCATCGTACCCATCAGAAGAAAGATTGTAGTGAACGTGCTTAAGGAGGTAGGAACCTTTGGACTTAGCTGAGCATGTTAAAGGCCCCAGAAGGAGGATCTTTAAGGAGTATAATGTCTGTTTTTGTAAAAATTAATTTAAAAAATAGTTTTTCTTGATGATGTGTTTATATGTGTTGCAACTATACAGGTCTTCAAAATCAATACGAAATAATTTTGACCCTGTGAAAGTTGGGGACATTACTAAGAAGGATCTGTCATGGATGATAAACATGGAGGCAACTCAAGAATTACTAGGACCTAGGTCCAGGGATGCTGGCAGTCATTAGTTACATGATACTCAGGAGACCAAGTTCTTTCCAAATCCAAAGGAGTGGTCTAGAGTTGATACAGAAAAAAACTTCTTCAGTAAGAAATGTTCAGCAAAGAGCTCATTTTAGGTGTATGACTCAACTTCTGTAGCCAGTTCTCCCTCTTTTTTTTTTTTTAAGCTAGTAATTATTCCCCAGGCAGACAGAATCCTACCTTACCTTTGATCATTTCCTTGAACAACACCTCAACTTTGCACTAATCCAAACTCCGTCTTTTAACTCTAAAATAGAGTTAAAAAGGTGTGAGCCACTTTTTTTCTAACCACAGGGCACTTCTACATACTCCTGTAACCAGTGGGCACTTATGCCAGTATTTACTCGTACTAATCTTACTGATTTAGAATCTACTTTTTCTTTTTTTTTTTTTTTTGAGACACGGTCTCACTTTGTCACCCAGGCTGGAGTATAGTGGTATGATCATGGCTCACTGCAGCCTCAACCTTCTGGGCTCAAGTGATTCTTGTGCCTCAGCCCCCCAGGTAACTGGGTCTACAGGTGCATATCACCACACCTGGCTAATTTTTGTATTTTTTTTGTAGAGATGGGGTTTTGCCATGTTGCCCAGGCTGGTCTTGAACTCCTGAGCTCAAGCAATCCGCCCACCTTGGCCTTCCAAAGTGCTGGGATTACAGGTATGAGCCACTGCGCCCAACCTATAATCTACTTTCGCCTTTCTAAAAGTGCAGTTCCAGTAAATGAATGGGACTTTTATCTTGATTTGAGAGCTCTTGGATATGGATGTTCCTGTTTTTATTAATACATCTTGGATCTGCTCAACTGTAGTACTGGAGGCATATGAACTAGCATCCAAAATTTAGATGAAATTAAGGCATAGACTGAATATGATATTTGGATTATAAGTTTCCTACCTCTTCTTTTGGGTGTGTGATTTATAAGAGGGTTGTTTGTTTGTTTGTTGCCCAGGTGGAGTGCAGTGCATGATCTTGGCTCACTACAGCCTCCACCCCTGGGTTCAAGTGATTCTCCTGCCTCCACCACCTGAGGAGCTGGGATTACAGGCATGCGCCACCATGCCCAGCTGATTTTTTTTTTTGTATTTTTAGTAGAGATGGGGTTTCACCATGTTGACCAGGCTGGTCTTAAACTCCTGACCTCAAGTGATCCACCTGCCTTGGCCTCCCAAAGTGCTGGGAGTACAGGTGTGAGCCACTGTGTTTTTTATTTACTCACAGAGATTTCTTATTTCCATTTCAAGTAACTCTAGTAAGATTAATCTGAACTATTATACTGAAGGAGATGAATCTAAGTGGTGGCTACTGAAAGAGAGAGTACTTTATCATGAGTCTATGCTTAAACATATACTCTACTAGTTTTATATGTTTGAAATCATTCTTTCTTGGTGAGAGGACATTGGACTTTCTTAAATAAAATAAATGGGCACTTTCCTTTATTTCTCTTGAAAATTCAGAAAGATCAGAGACAAGTATTTTGTTTTTTTAAAATAATACCACTTCTAAATAATATCTTTTACAGTTCTCTTAATTTGTCTTTATAACCTTTTTAGTATTTGGAAATCTTCTAGTGAAGTTAACTTCACTAGAAAACTCAAAAGAAGGTTCAAATTGTTAGCGTCACTTTCAAGTCAGAGAAGGATCCTTGTAATTTATTTATCTTTGGATGATGAACAATTTGATATTTGACCTAATTCTGATTGACAGAATAGGAGAGTTAGGAACAATTAAAGCTTATTTTGAAAATAATTTTTGCATACCAAAAATCTTCATACCAATATTGATTGTCAAATGTATTCATTTGTTGGTGGATAGAAAAAAAAGATCTTAGAAGACAAGGTAATTAGAGCCAACGATTAGATCAGAGGTAATGATGATCACCTTCTAAGTCCTAAAATTTTAGGTTTGTGAGGACGTAATTGATTTATTCTGCAAATTAATTCTTGAGTACCTACCATTTGCTAGATATTTTGATGTCGGGGGTAGTGGGAAAAGTAGTTAGCAAGCCAGACACAAGTTTACAGACTGGTAGGGAAGACAGAATTTAAGTGCTTACATGTGTGCTGAGTGTTTATAAAAGGAAAGTACACAGCTTTTTGGGAACATATATTAGAACAGTTGGCTAGTGTGGAGATTGACAAAAAGCTTCTCTGAGGAAAGGATAATTAGGGTCAGCTTGAAGAATTAATGGGTGTTATCTAGGTAGCACATAAATAAGAATGTCCTGGGTATATGTGATAACCCAGGAGAGCAGCTTGTTTGATGAACTATACGACTTTAAAGACACAACATTTCATTTTACAAATAAGAAACTGAGGCAAAAGGAAGTTGAGTGACTTGCCCATGGTCTTACAGTTCCTATTCCAGGGTATTCTGTGTTGATGATTACTGTGTTGTTCATCCATCCATTCATCTATTCACTCATCCATCTGATTACCAAGTTTTTGTTTTTCTCTGTAGTGTCTATGAATACTTGATTGTTTTCCCAAGGAATATATAACAAGACATTTTGGTTACTAGGCATGCCCTTGGACATTTATGATTCTGTCACATGGCCGTTTATATACTATGTTAGTAGGAAAACTGGTCCACTGTGAAGTACATTGTGACATTGAGTATATAGATAATGTGCCTGTGTACAGGGTGCTCTGTCTACTCTCCATACCCTTTATTTGTTCACTAGAATACTATTTTACTAGTTGTTTAGGAAGAATCTAGAGTGTTCAAGTTAATAGGGAAAGTTTAAATTCATTATTTTTCCCTTGCCTGGGCAGCCTATTTCTTATCAACCACTTGCCATTTGCTAATACTTTGAGTCCCACTATTGTTACAAATCCATGTAATTCTTTTTGTTTAATGCTAAGACAGTTCACTTTTTCAGTAAGTATTTATTGAGTACCTGCAATATGCCAGGCATTATTTAAGACACTGAGCATTCACTGATAAACAAGTAGTAGTAGATACATAAGAAGTACCTTCCTTTTTACAAAAGTAACAGGATGAGAAGTGTTGTGTGCTGTGGAGGCACAAAGGATAGCATTCCACCTTGGGAGGGAGGTATGTACCCCTCTCCTGTCTTTGGGGTAAAGTGCTTCTGGCACAGCCACTATACAGATGCTTCTGGATGAGAAAGACCTCAATCTGCAAGTGATTTTTTTGGCTGGAAGATTAGATTGCAGTGGTGAGAGATAAGGTTGCCAAGGTAAGTGGTAATGGATCATGAAGGGCTTTCTAACCATGCTAAGAAGTTTGCACTTTATCCTCAAGGCAGGGGAAAGCTTTTGAATGTTCTTAAGAACAGAGTGATGTGGTTAAATTTGTGCTTTGACAGTACCATTCTGGCTGCAGTGTGAACATGTCATCATAATTACATACCAATCTGATGTTGTTATAAAGGTATTACACCCAAACGTTGGCCAGAAACCATTTCCATAAACCAGTGGCCTTCAACCTTCTCAGACACTTTTTAAAGTGTCCACTTTTTAAAACTAATGTAACACCCCTTGACTTTCATGAAATGACTTCTTGATAATATAATTTGTCTACACACATAATTTGAAAAAGTATATGTAAATGAGGAATAAAAAGAAAGTAATTATAAAAAGACTATTTGTACATTTAAATGCTTGGACACTTCTTCTCTAGAACCTTGCTATTCAAGGTGTGGCCTCTGGGCTAGTAACATTAATATCACTGCAGAGCTTATTAAGCAAACTCTTCAGCCTTGCCTCAGATCTACTGGATCTGAATCTGCATTTTAACTAGATCATCAGAGGATTTATTTACATATTGAGGCTCTAAACTACTATTTTATCCTATGTAATAAAGAAGTAAGATACTTGCACCTATTTGTAAAATCATGGACTGTGACAGCTACAAATGCATATTGTTGCTGGCGTATGTATTGGGCAACTCGGGTGCCATGAAACATCAATAATGTGATTTTTCTCAGATAATTCTTAGTAAAATTTTAAACAAAACATGTGTAGTCATCCCCTAATTACATATTATTTGCTTTCCTGTAAACTCAATGTATGGCAAAACTGGGAAAATACTTTGTAATTATGTATAATATGGAATTTGTTTCTGGCTCAATAAACAGCTTCAGGTATGTCTTGTAGTACATTCAGAAATTGTGCCAGACAATTCTTTGTTGTACGGGGCTAGCCTGAGCCTTGTAAGACATCTCTGGTCCCCATCCACTGAACACCAGTAGTCTCTCCCAGTCACTTTAACAGTCTCTCCCAATAAAAGCTTTCACAAATTTCCAGACTGCCCCTTGAGTGCTCCCCTCATTGAGAACTACTGCCATAAACCTATAATGCTGATGCAGTACAACCTGTGACCAGCCTCACTGAACCCTTTGGAGTAGCTGTCTTAGCTATGAGGCTGGTTGCTGAGTTGGTATTCATCCAGCTGGAAGATTGAATACAGTTCCAAACTCCACTAGCCAGAAAGCTTTTTCAAACTCTGTTCTTCTCTCTTTATCAACCCTGAGACTTTGCTACAAATAACCTAAGGGCCGTTGTGTTAGCCACTATTACTATCATATCCCTCAAGGGTTTTGGGTGGAAAAAAGATTGAAACTCAGTGTAATTACCTCACCTTCTAATCTGTTAGAATTGGCTACAGCAAACGTACAAACGTAACAGTTACCTTATACTTCCAAGCACCTAAAATAAAATATGGTAAGATTAATTACTTTCTATTAATTAGGTAGAAGACTAAGAATTAATGATACACCAGCCATAGATTTATTCATGAAGCTTTGATTCTATCAAATGCAGAACAGAATAGCTAAATTATAAATCTGTAAGAATATTATCAAATATGAATGGAAAGAAATGCTTTACACACACTTGAATAGGTACATGCAGAAAGCTTTCATTTGGAGAGAGCTTGCTATTTGGAGAGATTGTAGGAACAGTAGGTCTAAAGGTACATTCTAGGAAAATAAAATTTTGAGGTAGTTGAAAATTATGGGAGATGTCTTTTTATCAAGTTACATACTGGTCAGATTAGCCAAGGTTAAGTTTGTAAGAGAAGCTGAAAGAATGCATGTAGTGTTCACAAAGTAAAGGAGATGAGATACATAGGGGAAATAACCACCAAGAAGTAACCAGGTAATAAAGAAAGAAACATATAAATTTGTTTCCCAAATGTTAAGTACCAGGAAAAGTAGGGAAAAAAACCTCGTGAGACGGATGAGATTGGTAAAATTGATTGACACAGGAAACTATATGCACAATGATAAATCATAAAGCATAGAGGGTTGAGTGGGTACTCTTGTTATTTGAAATGTGTAATTTATAAACAATGTTATATACAATAGATTTATGAGTAAAGACTGTCTCTATGTCCTTTCAATTCTGTCTTTACCTTTAATACATAATTCTGGTCATTGTTTTCGAAGAATTGCTTTCGTATAAGATCATCTCTTAATGGCAGTGTACTTAAGATCCCTGATCTGTTTTGTGTTTAAGAATACTGTACAGGTAAGATCCCATAGATATTGGAGCAGTTAGTAGAACATAGTAGATGATACCAATTAGTGAGTCTCAGTTTCTGTTCGGTGGGTCAAGAAAAGAATAGCTTTTAGACTCTTGATTTCCTGTAGGTTAGCTATACAAACTGCAATTAGGAGGTAGTGACATTTATTAGAAAACTTTAAAAATTATTATTTTCCTTTTGCTGAAGAGGGATGATGAATGTCTCCATTATAAAGATAAAGTTGTTGAAAGTGGGGACAGTTTATACCTTATTTCTTCTTCTTTTATAGGTTTTAAAACGACCAGAATATTTTGGGAAGTTTGGTAAAATACATAAAGTTGTCATCAATAATAGCACATCATATGCAGGCTCACAGGTAACTAATTTTAGGGATGTTTGCCTTTCCTCCCTAAGGTCTGTGCTTGACCTATGCTGTTCCAAAGGAAACTTTGCTCTCTGATTAGAAAGCTTGAGGGACAAGGACTTAAGCAGTGTAGTGACCTCTGTTGGTGGGGTGGGGGATTTTTTGGTGCTCATTTGACCCTTCTAGGACTTAACAATTAAGAGGGAAATAGTAAAACAAACATTTAGTGATGGAGTAAAGGGGAGGGGAAGGTGAGTCTGCTATCAGGCAGTGTGATAATTAGATGAGGATTTGATAGTGATTTCTTTTTTTTTTTTTTTTTTTTTGAGACGGAGTCTCGCTCTGTGGCCCAGGCTGGAGTGCTGTGGCCAGATCTCAGCTCACTGCAAGCTCCGCCTCCCGGGTTCACGCCATTCTCCTGCCTCAGCCTCCCAGTAGCTGGGACTACAGGCGCCGCTACCTCGCCCGGCTAGTTTTTTGTAGTTTTTAGTAGAGACGGGGTTTCACCGTGTTAGCCAGGATGGTCTCGATCTCCTGACCTCGTGATCCGCCCGTCTCGGCCTCCCAAAGTGCTGGGATTACAGGCTTGAGCCACCGCGCCCGGCGTGATTTCTAATCTGTAATATTTTCAGGTATTGAAAATAGTATCTTTGTTATGCTGGTGTTATCAGAATAGTTTTCTAGATTGCATTTATTTTTGAGAGAACATAATTTGACATAGTCTTTAAATCTTATTTTTTAATCTAAATTTTAATTTTTTAATAACCTTGACGAGCCTGTCAAATGACTTTTTAAAAAAATAAATGCCAAGCCAAAGTAATATTTTATTCACATATATTACAGTATTCTTAAAATCAGATAAAATTCATTGAGTATTATTACTTTCAAATGAGCTAGTTTAGTGTTTAATCAAAACTGCCACTGCTACTACTAATTATTGTCATTAGTAATAGTAGCAGTCAAGGTCTTTAGAATTCCCTAGGTTGCAGTACAATTTTTTTAGTATTGTTTAATTTGAAACTAGTAACAGTGGAATGGGATTTTTTCACTTTAGGGTCCAAGTGCCAGTGCTTATGTAACCTATATCCGGTCAGAAGATGCTCTCAGAGCCATACAGTGTGTCAACAATGTGGTAGTAGATGGCAGAACACTTAAGGTAATATAATCCTCTCGATCCCTTTTTTTTTTTTTTTTTTTTTTAGGGAGATGAGATAAAATATAGTAAGTAGAGGAGAACTGAGCATTTATATATTAAATTTGACTGTTAATTTGAAGAGTTTCTCTTAGGGTTCCATACCGTCTATTATAGCTAATTTGTTTACTGCTGATTTCTGTAGGGTCCTCTTTTACCAGATAGGAATAAACACATTCATTATTAGGGGATAATCTTTTAAAATATCGCATTTTTACATATGTCTTATTTTGTGACAATAGAACCATTATTTTCTTCGGAAATAGGTAGTCCTTAAATATATGGACATTGATTCAGGTTTGAGTGAGGAGTCCTACTAAGCAAAGCTTTATTGTTAATGGAAGAAGGATGGCATAATCAGAAAAAGGAATTTGTCTAACCACTCATAACATGCAACACATTTTTTTGGTCTATCTCCTCTCTTGATATTTGGGGAAGATTTGGGTGTTCAAGTTTTGGAAACCATAGACAGATGTTTCCTTTAGTTCTTCCAAATGAGCCTCATCTATAATAAATCCTGCTAATAACAGTTTAGTTCTCTAGTATTTTCAGCCATATTTTTTGTTTTGTCATGTTTGTGCCTCATTTTAGGTGACCTGAAAACACTAAACATGGAGATTCTTATTGTGTTGTCAGTTCACATTGAGTCTTCTTTTCCTTTACCCCTCTTCCTCTTGCAGGCATCTCTAGGTACAACAAAATACTGCAGTTACTTTTTAAAGAATATGCAGTGTCCAAAACCTGACTGCATGTATCTTCATGAATTGGGGGATGAGGCGGCCAGCTTCACAAAAGAGGAAATGCAGGTAGTAAAGTCATGTGAATTATCGACTTTGCAGAAAAGGGAGTACTTTTTTTTTTATTAGTTAAAATTGCAAAAGCAAAAACTAAGGATTTGATGTTGTAAAAACTGATATTACTTTAAAGTAGCATTTTCCAAACAAAGTGTTTAATGGAAGGTGAGTTCTGCAGGATATTATTACAATAAAAATGTGTCTGTGGTCAACTAAGTTTGAAATGCTAGATTAATGAAGATGAACAGGTTGCTTTAAGACTGCTCAGAGTCCTTAAAATGTGCTAATACATATCCACGAAGGGAATTTACAACTAGAACTTAGTTGACCAGGAAAACACTTTAGGAAATGCTGTTTTAAGAGGAATGTCAACAAAATGAAAGCTAAGTGGGATATTGTAATTATTCGTTAAACCAATCTGTACTCTTTACAGAGCTTGCTAGAAAACAGTACTGTCAAACAGTGCTGATAAACTAATATTATTTTTACAAAATTATTCTCCCCATGGAAGTGTCCACTAAATCAGTATCCTGTAAAGGGTGAATTGAAGGCTTAATATCCTATGTTCTTTTTTACGTTTCCTCTTCTCCTGTCTCCTTTCAATTTATAGTATAAACATGCCTTAACAAGTAAAAATGTTGACCATACGACATATTAAATGAGGATTATACCAAAGCACAATGCTGCACTTCCCTATTGTAGATGAGGACTTCAGATTGTTGCTGTGGACTTTTCAGGAATACTTCTCATTTAGAAGGTGGGGGGCATTCATTGCTACCTTTCATTCTCCAGGTCAAACTAGAGAAAGTCTGGTAGGGGCTCCTTTAAGAAAAGATTGTTAAATGGAGTATTACCTTTTTTGACTTGGAGCTAGTACAGATTAAATCCCATTATAATAAATACATCAGAGTTTTCTTGACAATATGGTCTTTATGATTCAAAAACAATGTTCAAGTAAGATCTATCTGATATTTAATAAGGACAGATGACTTAACTGATTTCTTAAAAAATGCTTTTTTTGTTTTTTGGATGAAACCTTCTTGAATGAAATCTAAGGTAGAACCATTTCAAACTAAATTTTAATTAGTAGAGGGTATACTTTATTCACATTTCCTGTCAATTTCTGTCTATCAGAATTTTCAAGTCCCACCCAGTTGATCTCATTTAAAATAATATTAAACAATAAACTAAAATGTTTGGGCAGGCCTTTGGAACTTGTTTGTAATGGGATTTAACCTGTCTTTATGAACTGCCCCTGTAGAGTCATTTTAATATCAAGATGAGCTCTTTATGGCTTTCCACAGATATTAGTGAAAGCCATATCTCCTAAAGTATTGATTCCAGAAATAATTTTCAAGACTTTTCGTGTTTTAAAAATGTAAATTTCAAATCTAATGTATTTTTAAAAATAATTTAAAACTAATTTCATAATGTTGTCCTGAATTTATCTTGCTCTTCTGTAGCTGAGTTTAAAATTACTTTAAAAGGGGATTTTTTGTTGTTGTTGTTAAAACACTTTCTTGATGTAGGAAAGAAATTTGAATACATTTTATGGCAAAAATCAGAAAATCTTTCCTTGTTACTGCATAACTCAAAATTTAGTGTCATAGGAAATATTTATAGGTCCAGTTGAAACAAGCAAGTTGCCTCTCAGAACAGGGAACGATGCATTGTGCAGTACATATGATACAATTACGCCCAATTAAATGCAATTGCTCTCACTTGTTATTGTTTTGATTTGTTCCGTTTTGGTTTTGTTGTATAACATCTATTTAGACCGTAATTTTAAAAAAGTTAACATCCCTGAAGGTAAGTAAAAATATTCTTCCAGTCTAGATATACATGCAAATAGTAAAACAATACTCAAAGTGATTTCATTATCATTTATTTTTGTGTCTAATTAGCTTCCACAGGCAATCTTTGCCTAATTTTTCCCATAATATTTGTGACATTGCCTTTTGATGTACACCTACCCAGCTAGAGTAAGCATAGCATTCTCTTGTGTATAGAGCAGAGGTTGGCAAACTTTTTCTGTAAAGGCTAGTTAGTAAATATTTTAGGGTTTTTGAGCTGTGTATGTAGTCTCCTGTCACAACTACTTTACTCTGCCTCTGTTGCACTACTACACTCTGCCTTGGTAGCAGAACGACAGCCAAATACGATATGTAAATGAATGGGCATGACTGTGTTCCAGTAAAACTTTATTTACAAAAACAGGCAACTGGCTGTAAATTGCTGACCCTTGGTCTAGAGTTTAAAATGCATTAATTTTTATTTTACTTTTGACAACCGTAGAAGAAAAGACAAAGTAAAAACTAATTCATGGAAGTTTTACTTAGTGTTAAGATAATGAAGAATATAGTAAAACTGTTCATCTATGTGTTACTTCAAGTGCTAATCTCCAAATTAAAAAGGAGATTCATAAATTTTGGCTGATTTTCGGAAAACTCAGTAATGACCTGTTACAAGACTTAATTCTTACATTAAAGACTTGGAAGTAGGTTTAAAGTGGACCTTACACTTTTTGAGCTAGCAACAATGTTCTCCCCTTAATATGCTTTTCTGTACAATAAATGGGTTGATGAAATGCCTTAATTTATCAGATATATATCATGTAATTTTGTTGGAATGACTTCATTGATCTAGAAGTTTTGTGATATCCTCACAGGTTTCTCTTACTTGTTTTATTTAAAAATTTATTTAAATTTTATTTATATAATGTTTTATTTTTTTAAAATCTTGTTTTATTTAGAATATATTTAATAATTCAGAAGATTATTCAGTATTTCATACCAGCCATTTTGTGAATCCCACTGCAGTTTTAATTTATTCTTTCATTAGGCGGGTAAACACCAAGAATATGAACAGAAGCTACTTCAAGAATTATATAAATTAAATCCCAATTTTCTTCAGCTATCTACGGGTTCAGTTGATAAAAATAAGAACAAAGTGACACCACTGCAGAGGTACGATACGTAAGTATTGATACTCATAGTCAGACATCTTACCTTCTTATCAGTTGATCTTCTCTTTTCATTTTAGATCTTTTTCAGGCAAAAGCCTTGTTGACAAGGTCTATCATTTATGCAGAATTGTTTAGCTGTATGGGAAATGTTGAGTCACAGTTTCTGGGTTTGAATGTTTGCTGGCTACTCTTCCCTGGTAACACTTCAGACTAGCTGTTTGATGGGTTCACCTTTCGCAGTGATGTGCAGACTACTCTGAGCCCAGGGAATACTTTCCTTGTTAAAGAGAAAATTAAGAGATTTTAGGTATTAAAAGGCTCTGATTACCTAATTGAGGTCTCTCTTGATATAATTAGGGGGAGAATACTATAAAAGGGAAAGTAGGTGTTATCTGAAGGAAGCCTTGTGTGTTGGGTACACAAATATTCAAGAATATCTAGTTCCAGGAATCACTAAAGTTATTTAAATCCCATAAATGAAGGGAGTATCCCATATTAAGAATCTTACTCATCTTAGACCAGTCATCTCCTATATTCCACCTCATCATGGTTTTGGGTAAACTATATTGTGTCAATGCTTAAATAAATTTATAATCTTCAGTTAGAGAGTCTCATTCTTTTATAGTGATCTTCATATCTTGGATTATATTTTGTTATGGCCTGTCAGAAAATCATATTAATAAGTATAATAATTTGGGGATTTTATTCTATTCTGAACTTTCATTAAATTTGATGTGTTAGGATATTTGTTATTTTTTATTTGATAAGTTTAACTTTTATCAAATGAATTTTAAAAGTAAATGTTGTAATTAATTTATGTTGATGATCTTTTTTTTAAATTCCAAAGTTAAATTTGTTTGAATGTTGTTTTAATGTCTAGGTGTTAAATATTATAGCCCAGTGTCTATTGGGTGCTAAAATAATGTAAGAACTATTTTCAAATATAGCTAGTAATAACTAAATGGATTATTGTCTGAGTCCATTTCTTCAAAAACACATTCTTGTCTTTAAATTTTGAAGTCTGTGTTTATTCATTTTGATAGTAAAGATTATTTAAATTATTAAAAACCAAATTATACACATAAACATATATGCACATGTGTATGTAAATATAAATAAATATAAAATAGACCACAAAGCAAAATATAAAGTTACTGTATAACAAACTATATAAAATTTGTTTATATCAAAGCTAAGAATAAAAGTTAAGTCAAAACAGATCTTTCTGGTTTGACAAGCTTTGATCTTTTCCTTTAATCTTTTGTACCCACCCTTTTCTAACCCTGTATGGTTGTTTTATGACAAACCATGTGCTATTATTTACCTTACTGGTTGCCATCTCTGTAGTGCTTGGTATAAGAATGAAGTTATTGTAGTAAACAGTGGTTTATTTCAGATGCTTTTAACATTTATGCACATCATTGTTTGCATGAAAATGTTGTCATTCTAAGTTAAGTCATGTTCTGGGTTTTATAGCCCCTGGTGATTTCAGAGCAAAAATTTAAAATTTAGATGATCTCTTTGAAATAACATTTGTTGTCTTCTGAATATAAAACTAATATGTTTTAATTGAAGGAAATATGAAAAATTTATGAAAGCATACAGAATAAAATAAATATTGCATATGATCTTAATACCCAGAACTTTTCACTGAAAGTGATTTGTGTATAGCATGCCCTCCAATAATGCCATTTCATTCAGTGTTGTTTTGTTACAATGTTGATGAGAAAAAAATGGATTCCCAGCTGGGGCCACTGCCTCTGTGGACTTTGCCTGTTCTCCCCATGTCTGCGTGGATTTTCTCTAGGCACTCTGGTTTCCTCCCACATCCCACAGCTGTGCACGTTAAGTGAATTGACATGTCCAAATTATCCCATTGTGAGTGAGTTTGTTTATGTGTGTGAGGGGACCCTGCCAAGGTTGATTCCTGCTTTGCCCTCTGATTTGCTAGGATGGGCTCTGGCCACCTGCAATCCTGAACCCCAATAAGTAGGTTGAAAGATGAATGCGTGAATAAATACAAATTATTGTATAATATAAATTTGTAAAGTGTTAATGTATTTTCTTATACACTAATTCCTTGCATTGTGTATTTTCTTAGTCTTTTTTCTTCTTGTGAATGTGTGTATACCATTATACACAGAGTACCTTGGTTTGTTACATTTGAAAACCTAATATATATTATTATGAATAATTTCCCCATGTCACTAAAACATAATTTTTTATGGCTACATAGTATTTCACTATATGTTCATATTTTAAATTTATTAAGTGAATCTTCTGCTGTTGTATGTTGTGTTGACTTTGTTATTATTTATAACCCTGTCATGAACATCTTTACATATAAATGTTATATGGTTGTAACATATAAATGGTTATAGCTTTGATTATTCCTGCAAATAGAACTGCTGAGTCAGAATATGAGAGTACCTATTTCCTTGAATTGGGTATTTTTTTTTTCCTTCTGCATACTTGCCAATTTGATAAACAAAAAAAGCTATCTCATTTTAACTTGTATTTGATTAACAGAGTGGACTTTTTATGCACTGTGAGTTTATATGTTTCCCATGTTTTATTTGTGTGTTTAAAAGTTTTATATGAGTTATAGAGATGAACTTCCCCAATCAGTTGATCAATTATTTGTGTTTCAAAATGCGTTGAATTTATAAATCGGTTTTGGAAGAATTTATATTCTATGACACTGAGACTGGGTCTGTTGGCACATGCTTGTAATCCCAGAACTTTGTGAGGCTGAGACAGGAGGATCACTTCAGGCCAGGAGTTCAACAGCAGCCTGGACAACAAAGCCTGTCTCTACAAAAAAAAAAAAAAAACAAAAACAAAAAAAAAAAAACATTGACTTCTCCCAACCATTAGCATAGCATATCTCTCTTGTGCCTTTCAGGAAAGATTTTCTTTTTCCTGTTTTATTGTATTGGATCTCCTACCACCTCTTTCTATTTGAAAAATCCTTAGGCTAAACAATGCAAAAACAGTGTTAGACTGGTAGCACTAGCAGGTGTTCTTGCCTCATACTTTACTTTTATGGGGATGTCTCTAGTGTTTTATTTACTCTTTAAGGATGATTTTGATCATTTACTTGAGATAGGTATTTTTAATCACAATATGAAATACCTTGTTATTCCTAATTTATTGAGACTTTTTTCCTTTAGATTAGAAATGAATATTGCAATTTACCAAAAGTATCTTTGGCATTTATAACAAGTAGTTAGCTTTTACTGTGTTTAGCCTGTTCTTGCATTGCTATAAAGAAATACTTGAGACTGGATAATTTATAAAGAAGAGAGATTCAATTGGCTCACAGTTCTGCAGGCTGTACAGGCATGGTGCTGACATCACTTGGCTTCTGGGCAAAGCAGGAGGCAGGCACATCATATACAGCGAAAGCAAGAGGGAGAGGGGGTTGTGGGGGAAGGTACCACACACTTTTAAATGACCAGATCTCCTGTGAACTCAGAGCAAGAGCTTAATCATCACCAAGGGGATGGCCCCAGCCATTCATGAGAGGTCCACCCCTGTGATTGAAATGCCTCCCACCAGGCCTCACCTCCAACATTGGGGATTATAATTCAACACGAGATTTGGTGGGGACATACATTCAAACTACATTATTTACTTATTTTCGTAATCAGTTATTAATAGATCTGCTAATATTTTATTGACTTTGCCTTTTATTATAAAGTATAGTCAGGTAGTCTATAGAGCACATCCATAACTGTGTTGGTAGCAGGAGAATGTCTAGAAGCCACAAGTTATAAAGGGGGAAACAGGAGGAAAAGAGGAAATATAAAACAAGTAAACTCATTTACTAATTTTGCCCAAAGCCAGTGCTGCAGAACCTCAGCTGGGGTCAGAATAAACAAAATTTTTTGAGAGTTTTGCTATCACCTAGGCTGGAGCACAGTGATGTGATCATAGCTCACTGCAGCCTTGACCTCCCAGGCTCAAATGATTATCCCACCTCAGCCTTCTGAATAGCTGGGACTACAGGTACACACCACCACACTCAGTTAATTTTTCGCTTTTTTGTAGAGATGGCGTTTCACCATGTTGCCCAGGCTGGTCTCAAACTCCTGGGCTCGAGCGATTCGCTCGCCTTGGCCTCCCAAAGTGCTGGGATTACAGGTATGAGCCACTGTGCCTGGCCAGAGCAAATTTTGACATAGATGTACATGCTTTGCATAAGTACATGATATAGAAACTTTTTTTTTTTTTTGAGGGGTGAGGTGGGGGGTGTTTTCTGTTTTAATGCAGTTACCCAAATTTATTAAGTGACAATTAATGGCCCAAGTTACAGAGAGTAAGCCTTTGTCTGGCTGTCAGTCATAGCGAAACGTCTGCTTTGATCTCCACTTCCACACTGCTATCACCCAGGCTAGGCATACAGAGGCAGTAGGTAGTCGGGATGAATTTTTAGATAAGATTTCTTCTCCCAGGAAAGACTTGCCAAATTAGAGTGATGAGCAATGTAACTCTTTCCTTCCAAGGTCCTACCCAAGAGATAGGTTTCTTCTTCTTCAAGGTAAGTTAAAACTTAAACTTGCTAGGAAAAAAACTCAAAGAAGGGTTTCATTTTCACATTTCTTGGCATTCCTAGATAGAGGGTAGCAGTTTTACAGAAAGAATTGCAAGAAAGCAAAGCCTGGAACCTTATAGATTGAGACACTAAGCCTAAAAATGTGATTTTCTCTTATTTTCAATTAAGCCAGAGTACAAATCTTAAGAGTACCATAGCTATTAATCCTCACTGAACCCTGACATGGTCCCTGTATACACACATATGTTAGTAAGTGAATTTTTCTATAATATATTTTGCTCCTGTTTCACCTAGTGAGCAGAAAATTCTAAAAAAGGAATTTGTCATCTGCTCCCCTTCATTATTTTGAATTCGAGAGTGTATCAGTCATAATGAGTTTTGAACTATGTATGTGCTATGAATAAGTTGCTTTGAAATGATGAATACTAGTAATGAGAGTGGGAAGTGATGAAGCCTTGCAGTAATGATGCTTAAAGACTGGCTATTTTATTATTTTTAAGTTTGGCGCTTTGAAATATCTTCATTTAGATTGAGATGCTATTTAAGTACCAGCTGTGAAAGGAATAGTAACTAGGTAGGCTGCTGTGCCCAAGACAGTAAGCAGGCCTAGTTACAAGAATTGTGGGGTATGCAGATCAGTCAGTGTAAATGGTTATGACTTGCTATTGTGGCTGAAACAAGCCATCATTGAGGAAATGGAGATGTTCAGCTTTAAACTTAGGTGGAACGAGGGTGGAATAAAGGTTTTGAGTCTTCTGTGTTCATTTAATATCCTCAGTAGGCCTGTGTGGTATATATATTGTTTTCTTACTACAGGTAAAAAAACTAAGTCTCAAAGAGTTTAAACAGTTTACCAGTATCCCACACAAATAAGCAGTAGACAAGATTCTGATCAAAGTCTCTGTGACTTTAAAGTCCAAGCTCATCCCTCATTCTCCCACTCTTCAGTCTAGAAGAGGTAAAATTCTTAAGAGCAACTCTTAGGAAAAAGTTTTTAAAACATAAATCAAATTCGCTTAAATGAAACTATGCCATAACTATGTAGTTTGATTTTGAAAATCTCTGGTGCTTGAGGCTTATTACCTGAAGACAGATGTAGTGGATGGATTGTAAATTCCAAGGAATCGATGTTATTTTTAGCAAAACTTCTCTGAGCCACAGATTGGTGGCAGTAATGGATTAGCTAGAGAAATGGTGAAAGTGAAGCTTCTGTAGGAATTTATCAATTGTTATTACATTTGAGAAGGAGTGTACATCTTTTAAAATAAAATTACAGCTATATCCTTACTGAAAATCAAGTATAATCTCTGATAGACTGAAGGTATAGTCAGAGTACCTTATTAATTCAGCAGAATGAGAGTGGTCACTGCATGAATTCTGTTCTCATACCCTGACATTATTTGGTAAAACTCTTGAGATTTAGAAAAGGCATAGTTCATAGATTTGTAGAAAAAAGTCTCAAGCAGAGATTGTTAGATTATGAATAGGCCTCAGGATATTTGTAAAACACTGAAATTTTATGTAAAATTTTGTACCTGTGCACATTTTTTGAGAGAGAGGACTGACCTAAAAATAGTTATCAATTAAATATTGGTGTAGAGGGCACTGGTCTGCTAATACCTCTAGATAGATTAGAGGTGAATTCAGGAGTGGAATAAAGCAGTGATTCTCAAAATATGGTCAGGTGCCATGAGAAATGGACTAGTAAATTAAGTAGGTGAATTAAAGTTTGCTAAGATTTTATATTTACATTAAAATCAGTGGATTACTAGATTTTTCTGAGTTTATATCTCAGAATCTTCCTTATTTCTCTTAAAAAGTTTTCTTCCTATGTTGTATTTGGCTATATACGGAGTTAGTGCACATGTGCATATACAGTGAAAAACTAGTAAATGAACTGGGATATCTTGCCCCACCTAACTAGAATATGGTCAAAAAAGAAGTTAGAACCACTTGTCTAAAGCATTTGTTCCAGAGGGTGGAGTGGAATGAGTGTGGGGTTAAAGGGCAGTTAAAGATAGGGTTCTATGTGTCCTTATTTACTAGAATAAAAGTAAAGCAAATAAGAAGTTTGTTTAGGTTTAACTTAAATGTAAATCTTTTAAAAAGATTAAGTGTATTACTGAAATACAGAATTTATGAATAAGTGGAGACTTGCTGTTTTTGAAAGGTTACCACATTTTGTGATATGTTTAGGATAGTAGATGTCCATATTTTGACCTTACTATTAAAAACAAGTTCTTTGTACTTAATAGTTACCAAAACATTTATTTTCATTCGTGTTAAGTAGATCATGGGATTATGAGAAAATTCTAATTAAAATCATATTTACACAACTACAATCATTCTAGGTTTAATGAGGCGTATTTTTCGTGCCCTTTTATTTTATTATTTTATTTATTCTAAAGAGACAGGATCTTGCTGTGTTGCCCAGGCTGGCTTCTAATTCCTGAGCTCAAGTGATCCTCCTGCCTCAGCCTCCTGAGTAACTGGGACTATAGGCACTTGGTGCTGCACCCAGCTTCTTATTCTGTTAATAGCTAATTATACCACTTAGATGTGGCCATGTTTTAGTAGCAAAGTAATACTTTAAATGTTAATGTGTATTTGAAGCCTGTGTCAAAGTATATTCTGTAAAGGCAAGTTTTACCTGTTGATAACTTAAATATATCCTTTGTGTTAGCAAGTGTTTAAATATATCTCAGAATTATTTAGGGACTGTGGTAAACGGTAAAATTAAGATAGATTCTTTGAAATGATTATCTGTGGGAGTATTTAATTTAGAAGCAACATGAATATGTATTTGTGTATACAGTAACATGACAGTGAAATTTGGAAATGTCTGTTATATTGACTTTTATCCTTATGTAAATTTTATGTTTAAAGTGTAAGTAAATTTTATCTTTTGTTTAAAATGTAAGTAAAAATCAGTAAGTCACTTTGACTGTTTTGCTTTTGAATTTGGTAAGCAGAAGAACTAAACCTTCTTTTTTTTAGTCCACCCTCCTCCTTGAAAATGTTTTTTCTTTGATTCTTCTACTATGTAATTGGTTTATGTTGCAAATGTTTTAAAGCAATCATCACTATTAAGGAAGTAGTAAAAGAAAGTAAAATTCAGGCATTGCCTTTGGAGCGAGTTAGAAGAAATCAAAACTTGGCTGAACATTTACAAATCCAAACTGAGACCCAGCTGTGTCAGTGACTACCTGTTTGCAGACAGTTTTGAATTTGATTTCTTTATCTGTAAAACAAAGTATTTAAATTTGATTTTAATGATTTCCTTCTACTTGTGAAATCTAATAATTTGAGAGACTTTCAGGAGTCTTGATGCTTTTTCATTGTGTTCCTCTTCTCTTCCTTTGTTGCAATGATCATCAAATATCAGATGCCTCAATTTAGACTAATTGAATAGAATTCCCATGATGGAGTCCGGATATATACTTTTTACTTTAAATGAATAAATATGTATATATTTTGTGCATATACGTATTTTAAAAAGCTCTGTTGCACTTATGGGTTAATTTACAAATATTTGCTCCTGAGAAATATGTAATCTCAGCCAGGTGCTGTGGCTCACACCTGAATCCCAGCACTTTGGGAGGCCAAGCCTGGCAGATCACTTGAGGCCAGGAGGTTGAGACCATCCTGGTCAACATGGTGAAACCCCGCCTCTACTAAAAATACAAAAATTAGCCAGGCATGGCAGCATACACCTGTAATCTCAGCTATTTGGGAGGCTGAGGTGCAAGAATCACTTGCATCTGGGATGTGGAGGTTGCAGTGAGCCAAGGTAGTGCTACTGCACTCCAGCCTGGGCAACAGAGCGAGACTCTGTCTCAAAAAAAAAAAAAAAACGATGGAGTCTTACTATGGATTTTTAAAACAATTTAGGACTGAAACTTAAAAAAAAAATTAGTGATATCGTTTGTATGAAAATACATGTTTTTGAATTTTTATATACAGGGATTTATACATACAACATTGGCTTCTGGGAATATCTTGATCGTGTTATGAGACTGGATTACCTTTTAGTACTTATTAGTCCCACTTGAATCCTGTACTTTTCAATGAACTGCATGGACTTGATTTCTCTTTCTCAGATCATGACAGTTTCAGTGTATGAGTGAAGTACAGGTGTAGTCAGTCTTCTCAACTCCTAGCCTTTTCAGAGATGGTTGTCAACCTCTGTTTTTGCCTCTCTCATTCTTTAGTTCAGTTTATATTATCTGCTTTTCTTTGCTTCTATCCTTGAGGATAGAATTGGTATCTTCAATTTTTCAAACACCTTTCTAGCTTTTTCCCTCACTAGGCAACTTCTGCCCCACTGCTTTGTGCTGTACAAATGTTTTTTTAAAAAAATGTCTCCCATTGAAAATGGAATGAACAGCAAAACGTTAGCTTCAAAATGGCAAGTAATTTTGTTTAGTGCAGTAGAAAGAGGTTGATTAAGAAAATCTGTAGGTTTTTTGTTTGTTTTTAAATTTAAAAAGCCTGTGCAATTTATCTTAGTGCATCCAAATTCTTACATCTGATAACATTGGGACCTGGCAATTTTTGAGCAGGGAATAGTCCATTTCATGGAATACTCTCTTCATAAGTAAATCTGGTATTTATTAAAGTTTTTATTTTCTTAGCAGTTACCCTCTTGGCATGATAATGGGTAAGTGGATGCTGAAAGTAAAATAAATTTATTCATATGACCACAGCTTAAGGAGACTCAGTGCTTAATGATGAAGGAAGTTCTACATCTGATGCCAGTGGAGTTGTGAGGACTCTGACCTGTTGGTCGTAGTCTCGAGATAACTATTTTCTCTCCAACCATTAGAGAAACAAGGAGTTCACATTTTTTGAAATTTGTAGATATAGTTTTTCTTTCTATTGGGGTTACCCATGTATTTTCAGGGATTCTTCTATCTTTCTTTTATTCTTTTCCACTGATAGTTCCAATTATTAATATAATACCAGGAGTAACTATAATTGACTTGTTAGAGCCCACATAGAAAATAAAATAATTTCTAGTTATATCTTTATTCTTTAAGCTTTTCATTTATTATTCCCTTAATTTGTTATTGTTAAAATAAATTGAGAAGAATATAGTAAAACTAAGTAGAACATACCTTTACTGGTTTCTTGCCATAATCCTGATTTTTCAGCAGCTATTATCAGATAGATAACACAATCTACAAATTTTAAAACATCTTTCATAAAACTTTCCCAGATAGAGCATAAAGTATTACGAATCAGTGCTTAGGAAATTGCAGTTGGGATGGTGGACAAGGTGATATAAGTTACTCTAATTAGTCGTAATCCAGAAAAATCCTTAAGATTTATTTTTTATGTAATATTTTCATATGTTGTCCTGGCCGTTAGCAAGACTGACCTCATTTATATTGAAAATTATTATTTAGTGCTCTTATGGAAGCACTAAATTGGATGGTGGCTGGGAAGATGAAGCAAGATCCAGACACTAGAAATTGTCCTTTGTAATATCTTTCTTTTAGCCTTTTGTTTCTATTATTACCTCTTTCTCTCAACTTGAAGCCCTTATTACCATAGTATAAGTATAGTGCAAGTTTATCTCAGATTATCGCTATTATGTTCCGCCACCGAATTAATCTTTCTAAAACACTGCTTATTTAGGTCATTTCTGTGGCCTCTGGAGCCTAACCTGTGTTTACCTTTCTGTCCTTACCTTCCATTATTATTCCAGCTATCCCATTTGTCAGCTAGATTAAATATTTAGCTCTCCCAACACTGTCTCCGACATTTTGACCCTTGACACAGGAGGTATTCCTGCCTTTAATGCTGTTCTTTCCCCTTTCCCCCGTTCTTCTCCTGCTGGGTAAATCTTTTTAAGGACCTACTTAAATTTGAACTCCCCTAGGAAACTTTCCCTAGTTGCCCCACTTGTAGTAGCTTTGCTTTCTTCTAAAGATTTGTGGCATTTTTGTTTGTTTGTTTGTTTGTTTAAACAGTTCATTTGATAGCTGATGTTTGTACTTAACCTTCTTTGTGCACTTATCTTCTTTCCCCCAATACTTCTAAATTTAGTGGGCTCAGGGCTATATCTTTAAACTGTTTGCATTACCGACATTTATTCATTGATTTATTGCTATTTTATGAATAGTAAGTAAAAATGCTCTTCAAGCAAATTTCAAATCTGTTTGCTTATGATCAAGAACATCTGGCATTGTCTGCAGAAGATGCACCTGGGACTCAGATTGGGTACTAGCCCTTGTTAGATTTTTTTTTAGAGCAATTAAATATGGTACCAGTAAGTTATCTATTTGAAAGGGGACTCCGTATATATTTTCAGGGGATAAAATAATTTTAAGAAATTTGGAATCTTAATTTTTTTCCTATAACACAGTAGCAGAACAACACATTTGAGTAACGATAGTCATGTACTGCATAACAATGTTTTGTTTTGGTCAACAGTGGATGGACCACATATACAATGGTGGTTCTATATAATTATAAATAACTTTTTCACTGTACCTTTTCTATTTAGATACACAAATACTTACCCTTATGTTACATTGCCTACAGTGTTCAAAACAGTAACATGCTGTACAAGTTGGCAGTGTAGGAGCACTAGGCACTATATAGCCTCGGTGTATAATAGACCATGCCATCTAGGTTTATGTGGGTGCACACTTTAATGTTTCCACAATGACAAAATCACCTGTCAATGCATGTCTCAAAATGTATCCCATCATTAAGCAACACATGACTATTTTTGTTCATGTGCTGACTCAAAGTTAGTTACAGGAATGATATCAGTACACTGTTGCAGCACAAAGTTATAGAGATTTTATTTTGTCTTTAAGTCAGACAAGATAAAATAGATTTGAAGTCAGTGATTCTCTTACTTTACCATGGTGCTACATTTTCTGTGTATGAAAATAAAATGTTAATGTTTTTGTTTGAATCAGTAGTTTGCCCAAAAATGTTTCTTTTGTCTCATTTGACATGCCTTCTCTAGGGTTATGATTAGTGTATAGAAATATTAAAATAAAACATTGCTCTTAAAAACCTCTAGAGAATATTTAAATAACTTTTATGCCCTCTGTCAAACACCTAGAAAAATGTCAGTATTATTTCAAAAGCTGAAATGGGGAATATGTTTATCACATGCACAAAAATAAATGGTAGATTAGACTTTTGATCTATTAATTGTAAGCAGTGCCTTTTTTCCCCTATAAGCTATTGTTGTACCCATTGTTGTTGGAGACTCTAATTAGAATGTAAGTTCCTTAAGGGTAGAGATTTTATACAGGTTGAGTATCCCTAGTTCAAAATTCTTGGGAACAGAAGTGTTTTGGATTTCAGATTTTTTTTCTTTTGAATTTTGGGATACTTGCATTATACTTATTGGGTGGACACTCCAAATCTGAGAATCTGAAATCTGAAATGCTGTAGTGACCAATTTTCTTTGAGTGTCACATCAGCGTGCAATAAGCTTCAAATTTTGAAGCAGTTCAGATTTTGGATTTTCGGATTTGGGATGCTCAACCTCTACTTCTTTGTGTCCTCAACATTTAATCAATGTTTTACTTCCCAGTACCTCAGTAGACATTTGTTAAGATGGTAAAGTGTCTGGTTTGTTTTTTTTTGTTTTGTTTTTTGTTTTTTTGGCTTTTGAGGAGTTTGTTTTTATTGTAGGAGAAGGACTTTATTCTGATTTTATTCTATTTGTTTTCTTTTTACAGCCCCATTGACAAACCTTCAGATTCTCTCAGTATAGGGAATGGTGATAATTCCCAGCAGGTAAGATCTGAGTACAGTATCACTTGATTTATTTGTCATACTCTGAAAGCAAGGTATTCTATGCAGGCGAATTTTCTAAAAATACTTTACTGACACAATTTAAAAACACTTTTGATGCTCATCTTTATTAATCATATTATAATTAGCCTCTTTCCCCCAGAATATAGAGAGCACAGTTTAACACTTTTTTAATGACTCAGAATTATCATTATGACCAGATATTATTATCTTTAGAGTCTACTAATGTTATTGGTCTTCTTGACCCTGTGCCAAATGGTCCCAGACTAGCATGCCTTCTGAGTTCTTGCTTTTAAGAATTGTATTCCTACACTACATAGTCCCCTTGCCCCTTGCTGTCTACTTTAATTTTCTGTTTCAGTCAAGTGTATTTGTTCCTAACAGTTTCCCTTCTTATTTCCCCCAAATGACTTTCAGCTTTGAAATGATAAGCCAGATAAGCTGTTCAAAGTTGAATCTACTGTGAAACTGAGTGGAGTGCTGACCATTAGAGCATGCTTTATGTCATCTTGTCTTATTGCTCAGGGACCTTTTTTTTGCTAGTTTTTCACTTCTTGAGTTTCTATACATTTTCTTACATTGGTAAAATAAATGTAATTTAGTCCCTTCCATAAAGAATAGCCAGTCCTCCACAGTATTTGTGAAAAACTTAGAGATCTAAAATATAATGCTTTTCCAAATGTTTTCCTGACACATTTTGTAAAAGAATGTGGAAATATGTATATCCCCTTGTATATTTTAGTTGCACATTAAATTTTTTTACAGCTTAAAAGTAGTTGCAAAGGGTGTAATTTCCAGCATATTAGAAATACTGGTATCTGAGAAGTTTAATGTTTTGATCATAATCATGTTTTATTATCCTGTCATCCATTTAAAAAAATACACATACTCTCCTTTAACAATCAGACGTTTTACATTTTTTTCTCTGTGAACTAATTTTTCTCTGTTATTATAGAGTTTTATCTTAATGCAGTATAGTTTTTGCTTGAAAAGCATATACTTCTCTTAAAAATAGGCATATACATTTTTGAATTGAAATAAAGATTTTTTTGCAGTCACAGACTTCAAATGCCAGTTTTTGTCTTTGAATTTTATTAGTACTGTTGAGATGACACTATACATAAATGTAGATTTTAATTTTAAAAACCATGAAACAAATAATAAATAGTAAAATTATATTGAAAATTCATCTCTTAATGAAGAATAGGGCCATTTTAAAATTGGTTTTTGTGTATCTCTAGATGAATGTTACCTATTGGTAAAAGAGCCAAGTTGCAGCAGCAGTCTGGTCGTGTTTTTTATTTTTCTAAGATGTGTTGAGATACTTTGTTCATATAAATAGGTAGATGGAAGGAGGAGTATTATATCAGTATCACTCAAGTCTTTCAATTTCTTCTGAATTAAATACCTAAGAATCATAGAAAGATTTATTATGTAAAATTATTTTTAATGATGTGTTTGGAAACAACTTAGATTTTTCTTTAATTTTCTTGAAAACTAAAGTATTGAGAATCACCTAGCATGTTAAATGATCTAGTCATTACAGTCAGTCACTCTCTTATCACCGATCCATGTATTTCTAATAATTTGTGTTTGGTTTCTGGAAAGTTTTCACTCTTGAGCAAAATACTATAGTAAAATCCCGAATGAGAAGTATTATTTTCTTGGTAGTGAGAGAAGTAAGGTTGTATAAAGAGAGGAGACGGCCGGGCCCGGTGGCTCATGCCTGTAATCCCAGCACTTTGGGAGGCCGAGGCGGGTGGATCATGAGGTCAGGAGATCGAGACCATCCTGGATAACGCAGTGAAACCCCGTCTCTACTAACATTACAAAAAATTAGCCGGGCGTGGTGGCACGCGCCTGTAGTCCCAGCTACTTGGGAGGCTGAGGCAGGAGAATTGCTTGAACCCGGGAGGCTGAGGTTACAGTGAGCCAAGAGTGCACCACTGCACTCCAGCCTGGGCAACAGAGCGAGACTCCATCTCAAAATAAAAAAAAAGAGACTAGTTTAATCTTTTCAGGCAGACTAATTTTTTTAAAGAGTATATATGTAAGTTAATGATTTAATTGATTTTTCTGAAACTTCATGCTTTCATTAAAACATCTTCAAGTACCACAGTTTGCAAAGCACTATTCTAATACATTTAGTTGCAAACTTTTTAATTGTGGCTTACTAAAATGTATAAACATGTAGTTATTATTTGTTTTCCTTTTTTATTCAGATATCTAACAGTGATACGCCTTCACCACCACCTGGTTTGTCAAAATCCAATCCAGTCATCCCCATCAGTTCATCCAATCACAGTGCACGGTCCCCTTTTGAAGGGGCAGTAACAGAGTCACAGTCGTTATTCTCAGACAATTTTCGCCATCCCAACCCTATCCCAAGTGGGCTTCCTCCTTTCCCCAGCTCCCCACAGACATCCAGTGACTGGCCTACAGCACCAGAACCACAGAGCCTCTTCACATCAGGTATATAACAGTAGTACCAAGTATTAGTAATTATGCTCTTAACATATTGTTGACAGACTAACATGAAACTCATTAGTGGATATATTTTTATCTTTTGCCTCTCTGTTCTCTTTTAATAAAAATGTAAATATTTAAACTACATGGAATTAGGTGGTTAGATACATAGTTGTGTGACCTAGAAATTACTCTATTAAAAGATTTCTCCAGAAGTAAAGGGTTATATTATTTTACCAATAGTAAAAAGCTTATTCCTTTGGGAATTTTTATTTTTATTTTTACTTTTTGGAGGTGGGGGTCTTGCTCTCTCACCCAAGCTGGAGTGTAGTAGCGTGATCTTAGCTCACCGTGGCCTCACACCCTGGGTTCAAGTGATCCTCCCACTTCAGCCTCCTGGTTAATTTTTTAATTTTTTGTAGAGACAGGGTCTTGCTATATTGCCCAGGCTGGTCTTGAACTCCTGGCCTCAAGTGATCCTCCCACCCAAGCCTTCCAAAGTGCTGGGATTACAGGCATGAAGCACTGCACCTGGCAAGGACTTAGATTTTTAATTAGATAGGTATTTTTATTTAATTAGATTTGTGTTTAAGATTTCCCCCCCCAGATGACAAAGATGTAAGTTATTTAGTAGTAACAGTTATGTTACTACTAAATGGTATATTTGAACCATTTCTATTTTTATCCATTCTAAATTCTCTTATTACTATGAAAGGTGGCATAAAAGTAATATTGACAGCAGCACCTACAGAGCAGAAAATTCCAAAAAACTATAAGGATTAATATAAATAATTTTTAATTAAATTGTATTTTTTCTTAGTATAGAAAGCATATATTCAAAATTATTTGTACTTTGATAAATACGTTTAAAAAATAAACTTTACTAATTAAAATCTGTTAAATTATATTTATTATTTTATTTCATGAAAGTGACTTAGGTTGGTTTTGATTATGAATGGTTGAGAGTATAATTGGAGTGTCAAGTACATTTTTTCCTTTGATTAGCAAAATCAGTCTATATCATTCAGTTTTTGAAGCTAGTAGCTTAAAAGTTAAGTAACTGCTAGAAGTATATAAGGCCTTTTGTAATTCTATGATCTTAATGTGCTAAGAAGTCACATAGATTTTGCACATACTTAATTTGTAATATGACATGTTTAACTTTCAGTAGTGTGGGTACTTATTAAGTACGAAAGTGAGCTGTGTATCTGATATTCATCACTATTTTTCTTCCCAACAGAAACAATCCCAGTATCATCCTCTACAGACTGGCAAGCAGCTTTTGGCTTTGGTTCTTCTAAACAACCAGAGGATGACTTGGGTTTTGATCCCTTTGATGTCACTCGAAAAGCCTTAGCAGACCTGATTGAGAAGGAACTGTCCGTTCAAGACCAACCTTCCCTTTCACCCACATCTCTTCAGAACTCCTCTTCACACACTACAACCGCCAAAGGTCCAGGCTCTGGATTCCTGCATCCTGCTGCAGCTACAAATGCCAATTCTCTCAATAGTACCTTTTCAGTCTTGCCCCAGAGGTTCCCTCAATTTCAGCAGCACCGAGCGGTTTATAATTCATTCAGTTTTCCAGGCCAGGCAACCCGCTATCCTTGGATGGCCTTTCCACGCAATAGCATCATGCACTTGAACCACACAGCAAACCCCACCTCAAATAGTAATTTCTTGGACTTGAATCTCCCGCCACAGCACAACACAGGTCTGGGAGGGATCCCTGTAGCAGGTAGGTTCGTTTAAAGCCTTTGAGAATTTTTGAATAACTCATATTTTCAGGTTGTTGGGTGGATAGGGAAGGAACTGTTGAATAACAGAGTATTAATATCTTGTAAATTTCTATGAAAGATTAGTCTTTATCATAATCTAAAGTATATTTTTCATTAGATGGATGCCTTGTAATATTGAGCTTTATAAGGATGGTGGAGTATTATACTTATTGTTTGGAAGCATTTTACTTAATAGGATAGTTACCAAACTTTCATATGGTATTTAAATGAAAAAGAAGAAAATGGTCTCTGAAGTTATGGTACTATAAAGTCCAACACCATGGTGAAAATTAAGATTTTATATTCTAAAGTAAAATGGTTAAAAACTTTTTTTTAATGATAATTAATGAGAGCATGAGGGATAAAGCCACTCTCTATCCACTTTTGGCAGTTACTTGTTTTGACTGATACACACATACACACACATCAAAACTGAGCTATAAATAAAGTACTTGAGAACTCTGATTATTAATGTTTTACAAGCATGTCATATGTCTCAGACATACACCTTTTGTGAAAGAGAAATTGTTCAAGGAAAGATACTTTCCCATTTGATCTGCCATGTTTTTATTTCTAGGGAAAAATATGAAGTATATATAAGGTAATGTAAGTTTGATGCCAAAATACTTCTGGTTTTGTACTGCTACCCTTGAAGGTTTCAGAACTTTTGGGTTTTAAGATTCTATATAACATTTTTTAGATGAAGTATCTTCTTTATCCAAGGGAGTCATTCTTGTTAATAGTGTTCTCATTTAACTTTGGTTTTAGAGACAATATTAAAAAAAAGTTTGTTCCTGTCCTGATTCTCTCAAGTGAAATAGAATCATGATTCTCTCAAGTAGAGTACAATAGTTTCTCACTCCGTTAGAATATTTCTTCACATAATTCATACAATTTATTGTTATCCCTTGTCAGGTATGGCATGGCACAGTATTATCGTAATAGGATGCTTTCATCAGCAGCAAGGCGTTTACTCTCTTGTTTTTAGCAAAGCTGATAGATGAATTTACAGAGGTCTATCAAAGTTCTTTATCCCTATTCCCTTTGGGACTGACAATATTTCATGTTCTAGACAAGTAGCTAGGTTAAGAGAGTATAGTCTGTGGCTGTTGACATAGTGAAATTAACCATTGATACAGTGAAGTTAATTTACATAAGCCTGGTAGCACCTAATGTAGTGACTTGCACAGTGATGGGACTCTTATTTGTTCATTTAATTAATGGTAGTAGGTAACCCAGAGTGACATTTTTCAGTCCTCTTCTTCTACAGGATACTTGTGAAACAATGTGTTCAGTTCCAAATACTCCTTTTACTTCCTTCCATTCAAGATAGCATACTAGAATGTAATTTTCTTTCATTTTGCTTTAATCATTTAGAAATGTGGCATTTTAATTACTAGTAGTGTTTCTCATAATCAATTATGACATTCATTAAAAGTTAAAGTTAAGTTCCCCCAAATCATCAAAACATTTAAAAATTAGACCAATTACAGTGAATATGAGGGTTCATATTTGCCCATCAATGAATTAGGCCATGTGAGAAATATTAAAGATGTTTAAGATATGGATAAAATTTCCACATACTTATAGTTGAAGAGACTAAAATAATGTATGAAAGTGGTAACTATATGTATGATACTGGAATCTGAGAGACATCAATGTACCCTGTAATTCTTCGGGAGGCTTCACTGAATAAGTAGGAATTGATCCCTACTATCGTATCTTAGATTTGGGTTAGGAGCAGGGGAAGAGAAAAGGCCTTTTATGTTGATGGAAACCTCCTGAGTAAAGGCATAGAGGCAGGAATTAATATGCCATTACACTGAGAAGTAATACAGCTACCTCCTATAACACTAGGTGCTTCTTAAACTGTATAGATATAATGGATGAGAAGACGAGAAACTCTTCACAATGAGGCAAAATGGCATGGACTTGGAATGATAGGAAGTAGGATGCCTTTATGGGATTCTAGTTATTAGCTGTCTTCTTTTTGTGCTTTTATTTGACTTATTACATGATGATCTTTGATTTTCTCCCAATTTCATAGTCATCATATTATTCCTTAGCACCGAAGAGTAGTTTTAACCCTTATATTTCAAACCAATATTCTCGGAATGCCACACTGGTAATGAGAAATCACTGATTAGTAAGTTTAGTTGTCCTTGTGTTGGTCATTTAAAATCTTCATCTAAAGTAGATGCTTTATGGGAAAAATGTGGCATTAAATTATGGTCCTATCTTTGTGGATTTTGTTTTGATTTTTAAAATTTTTACCATATACTCAACCATAGAGCATTAAAAACTTTTTTTTTTTCAGAGATGCTAAAAATGTAGTTACCAACTTTAGGTTCTGAATCATTGTTCTATTTGGTAGGGGGTGGGAGAGTTTATTTTGGATTTTCATTTCAGGCTATGCAGACTTTCTTGGTATTTAAATGGTGACTTATGGTTAAGCTTATTATAAGGTTATTTTTAAGGCTCTGATGACTAGAGAAATTTTAGTTTTAATATACCGACATTTTAAAGTTTTTTATCAAGAGTCTCACTCACCAGAATCCTCTCATGGATTATAAATATTTGGTAGATGCCTCAGGAAACTGAATGTGCTAAGCCTCAGAGCAGAATAGCTATGTAATTGTAGCCAGAAGATTTAGGATTTTCAGTAACTGTTATAAATAACAGAAAGTGAAAACCTAGAAAACTATATACATCTTAACTATGTCTAATTTGAAGCAATTTAATACCTAGGTAACTCACTTGCACCAGTTGTAACTCACTTGCACCTGAGTTGAACTATTGAAACAGATTCAACTTTTTATCTTCTAGCAGTTATCATGATACCTTACACAGGGCAGCTGTCACTAAATGCTTCAGTAATGGAGAGAGTACATACTTGTTTCAGTGGGACCTGCTACTTTAAGATATACTTAGACAATATTTTAAACTAATTCTACACTCTGGAAAGGCATGTATATTTATTCTCTAAATATGTAGAGCAAAATATGGTCTCTGACCTATACGAGCAAATCAGAGATGGCAGTCACCTACATGTCATACAAATACAATGTCTACTTATTATATATTTGTACTTAAATTTTTATTTTTGGTTTGTTCAGTGAATTATTAAAGATTGATATATCTGAAACCTATCATGGGAAAAACAGTTGCCAGAGGTTTGACAGAAATGCAGCTTCCCCTTTTTTTGGTCTAATGGAAAACTTTTTTTGTGTTTAAAATTAGTAGTTATTTCCTTAATTAGGTGAAACCTTTTTTAGCAGCATTTGGTTTACTAAGTTTAGAAAGATTTTTGAAATAAATATTCTTGGGGGAAATTTTGATTCATGGGCAGGTATGGTGAATTCATTCAGATCTTTTCTTTATTATTGGAACCATGTGCTTTCTTTCTAAAAAGTTATTTACCTTGTCCTAAAAAGTGACTTTATTTTGTCCAGTTCCTTCATTTTAGGAATAGCAAAGCTGTGTTTCAGAAAGCTTAAATAATTTGTTAATGGTCACATACTCAATTACTAGTGGAATTAGGATAAGAACTTAGATCTCAAATTCAACAATGGAAATGTTTTTGCACTACAATGCTGCCCTCCTTTATAAATGAAGATCACTGGCATGTGCTTTAACTTGGCTTTCTTCCCGTGGTAATTGATTTTTGCTCTCACACACTTGCAAGTCCCTTTTTATCAACAGTATCAACTCATGAGACAAATTGGCCCAGCTCAGGGGTGTATGGCCTATTGTTACAAAATAAAGTTTATCGACTTGATGGAAATCAGTCTCTTTCTTAGTCCTTATTAATATCATTTTCTCACTAAGAACTCTAGTCTAAAATTTGCTTTACACAACCTCATTGTTATGTACTTGGGGTTTATAAGAATCTTTGCCAATTTACTAAAAAACTACAAAATCACCTGTTATATGGATTGACAGACTCTTTTTCTGCTTTGTCAGTTATCTTTCCAAATGTAATTTTGCAGATTTGTTTAAAAAAAAAAAAAAAACTCTGCCAAGTTGTTTTTATTCCATGATGTTAAAAATTATTTGGAAAACATAAGTTAGTAAGCATTGTTGTTTCAAGATATACCTCAAAAAATACTTGATAACTGTTTAGGATTTGATTTTTTTTTTTCATGTTTTTGTTAATTTAAACTTTGAGAGGGCATTTTTCTTTAAATTTTCTTTGTTTATGAACTGTTTTAACAGTGACTTGATTGAATTTTGAGTCATGTGTGAAACAAGTCACTTGTAGTCAAATAATTATCAGTTATAATCAGGAGAACTGATCTCATTCATCTATAATTCTCTGACCTAGAAGTAGTCATCTCATTTTCAGTCAATTGGATCCTTGTACTATTTCAGTCAATTGGATGCATTTTACTATCTTTCAGTTACTTCAAAGGTAAACTTGAATTTTCAGATGCTGTATGTTAATTTACTAAGTTAATATTTATAGGTATTATTTCATTTTTTTCTAGTACATAATTTATGCTTTTAAAACATGAATTTATAATTTTTCTCTTTTAAAAATCAGTTTTCACTTCCTAAAGCAAGGTTTAATTTTTTCACAAAATACTATTAATATTTACCATTTATTAGGAGTATCTATAAGAGGTCCAATTGGCTTGGAAAAGAATGGCTTTCCTGGTCTTTTTTTTTTTTTGGTAGTATATTTATACTAAATCTATTATATTTGTTCTTATCTCTGGCACAATATTACTCAGGATATATTTAGAATATATACTTTCCAGGTACTTGATAAGTTTATATTTTAAAATTCATGTCTTGTTTCACACCTGGATTCCAAACATTAAGCATGTATTTTATATATGTATCAGCATTCCAAATATTGAAATCATTTTTAAAGGGACTGTTAACAAATCTAGTCACCCATAACTAGACCATGACTGACTTTTCCACAGGGGAAGAAGAGGTGAAGGTTTCGACCATGCCACTGTCAGCCTCTTCCCATTCATTACAACAAGGACAGCAGCCTACAAGTCTCCACACTACTGTGGCCTGACAACAGAACTGAGAGGAGAGGATTAGACTCTGGGGTGCTTGCATGGGCAACTGGATTTTTGCATGATTCCTTTATGATTTTGCATTTAATGTATACACCCAAAAGAGCCAATATAAACGTTCCTGATGCCTACAGCTAGCGTGTTACCTCATAGTTGCTGAAGTATTTCTTCATTAGGCCTTTAACATAATTTATTAGTGTAATAATTTTGGCATTGTTTCTCATGAGTGATACTATTTCTAACTCATAAAAACAAAACTTGTAGTACTAAGATCCCAGGTGAGATTAGCTAGAATTGTTCTTATTTTGGCTCTATTATTGAAAAATTATACAAAGGTAATGGTAGTACCTTGTTTTCTGGTTTGTGAAAAAATAATATCCTAATCTCCTGAAAAATTTGAAAATTAACAAGATAATGTCTGTTGCATTCTTTGAATACTTGAGAAGAAAGAATACATATAAAACAAAATCGGTGGTGTCATTTAATGCTCAGAAGGATATTGTTGGCGATTGTTTTTAGTTGTCTAGATTTATATCCTATAATATGCATTACATGTGTAGAAACTGTTTTGTTCTCTCTCTTTTGCACTTTTGCACTTTCTTTTTGAATGGTTGTTAATTATGCGTAGATGGTTAAAAGATAATTATAGCCTAAATGCAATATAATCTCTTTTCTAATGCACTGTCTAGTATACCAGGAAATGCCTCAAAAACAGAACTTCAGTTTATAGTTGACTTATCTGAAACTTGAATACCAAGTAAACATTGTATGTGAAAAGCAACCATAGTAGTGTAACATTGTTACTGAACAAACAGTAATTCTGTGGGTTATTGTTTTGGAAATTTCATTGTTTAATAATTAAAATGTGATAATAAGATAATACTATAAGTACCTGACCAGAATGAGACTAAGGCAGAAGAGAAGAGATTGGATGTCCTCTAAAATTAGGCCACCTAAATTGTAACAGATAATTTTAATCAAGAGAATAGTGGAGTACTTTATTAGGACATAATGTGAAGTGATATTTCTGAAAACACATTTCTTGAAATAGTTTTAAAACTGATAATAAAAGAAAAGAAACTGTACTTAGTTCGGAACAATGGACAAAAGCTGATTCAGAAAACATGGCCATATTCTGCCTAAATGAAGCATCTGGGAAGAAAGGGAAAGTCACACCTCCTCTTGATATTTTAACCGTTGTGATAAAAGGTATGCTTTAATTTGTTTAAAAAAAAAAAGTATGAAAGGGGATAATGTGAATACAAAAAAAGAAGCCTGGAGATTGAAAATAATAATAGAACATGTTATTAGGAGATGGTACTTAATGTCATGTTGGAGTTTTCAAGGTTACCTCTGTATAAAATTGGATTACTTTCTACTAGATATAATGTGACAAATTAAATGACTTTATCCCAAGGTACAGTGAGGTAAACAAAAATCTATTCTTAGATATCCTTAGATTTGGTTACCTGAGGCTGTAGAAGCAGCGAATTGTCTAGCCATTTAAGTTATTTTTGTAAAATTCAGCGTAAATATCAATCGCTAATTTCTATCTAGAAATGATTACAAGAACATTGCCAATTTGGAAAATACCAATAAAACACTGTAGACTTATTAAACATCAGCCTTTTACTATAGCTTAATTTAATTATGGTTTTCATTTTTTACTGTAAGAGGCCAGGACTTCATTTATGTCTCCTGTGGGGCTGAGGCTCCTGGGCCTTGTTATTATAACAAACTCTGGCTCCTTATAATGATGCTTACTAGCTCAAAGCTTTCTCCAGCCTTCAGTGTTAGCCTTTCATTGCCTGGATCTTCTTACAAAGCGATAGCAAGTGGTTAGTTCCATTTGCTGCTTGGTGTTGAGAGATACACCTGTTAAATGAGGCTTCTTTCCTTTCTCATTCATAGCCAGTGTGGAAAAATCATCAGGTAGTTTGCCCAGATTTGCCAGAGCCCTAAATAAAATCCCAAAATGATCTCCCTGCCTGCTTCTCCTCCCCACTCCCACTTACATGCACACCATAAATCAGGAAAATGCTTTTTGGGCAATTAGGCTTTGACTTCTAAATTTTTGCATAGAATGGTTAAACATGATCTTTTGACTCACTTTGTAATCCCTAGACCTTCCTTGTAAACTTCACCTTTTTGCTTACCTAATATTTTATTTAAATATGGTTTTTTCTAAAAACTGAACTCTTAAAATCATAGTCATAATTAATTTTACACTAAAGGACAGAAGAAATTGTACAACACATAAAAGAAGCCAGCACTTCACATAGCAAGCAAATGGAAACCACAATGACAGAAGAATGACAAATTCTTTAAAAGCTTCAGGTTTTGTTGTTGTTAAATTCCTGCATGATGCATCATGTGCAAGGCAAACTTAATACACTTTTATACCCTTAACCTTTATAAAGTGACTAGCTTTTCCCTTAACATAGGAATTTTTAACCTGGAGCACAGACTTTTGAGAGTACATACAAAATTGTGGGTTTGTGTGCATGTACGTATGTCCATTTTTTTCTGGGGAGAAGATCCATAGTTATTAGATTTGTGAAGGATTTGGTGACACGCTTCTCCTATCAAAAAAATAAAAAAGAACAGCTGCCTTGAAATGTTTTTAGTGCCACTTTAGGGATTAGAGTCCTGTACTGAATGATTTTCGTTGTATGATGAATTATAAGTGCCTCTTTATTTTCTCTAAGATTCCATTAGAAAATAGTTTTTCTGACTAATAATGCTTTCCTTTTCATCCTATTATTGAGTTTTCGTTTTCCACATGCCACTTTTGTGTACTCTCCGCTTATTTTGACAAAGCATTAATTAAATATTTGAGTACCTATTCTGTATATTGACTTGAACTAGATCTTGAGAGATATAAGGTTGAATAAAATACGGACCCTATCATCAAGGATAATTCTAGTGACAATTATATTTCACATTATTTCTATCAGGTCTTGATAATATTTTAATCACAGAAACCACCATAGCAGTCCAGACTCATTTAATTATTTATCATCTCTCAGTAACTGCTCTGATAGTGGCAACAAAGGGTATTGAATACTTATATTTCAGATTTTAAAATTTATGATAATTTGGAGGGAGGTGAAAAAAACCTTGCTAGGAAAGACATACGTTCATTATTCCACGTGTGTGTGAGCTCATGTCTCTTTCTCTTAGCATCCTGGGAATTAAGTAGAGCCTTCTGTGTAGGTGTTCCTTTAAAGAAAACAACTTTAATGCACCTCTACACATTTCCACTGACATGGCTCCTATTTGTACGGTGTTCCAGGCACTGTCAAGACTGCCAGAGCTCTGGTCTGCTGTGACACAGGTCCATAGGTGCTCCCACAGAGGCATTGCCTCAGAAAGACAAGAGAGAGGAACAAATTGCTGTTGCTTTGAAATCTTACAGTGGCCTGTAGGGGTTGGGATAGGGCAGTAAGGAGATCAGTTGAGGTATTCAGGTACAGGTAAGCTTGGATAAGTATGCTTAAAGCCTTGAAAACCAGAAGAAGAGTTTAGTCTTGATGCGAATGTGGTCGGTGATAGAGAACTATAAGTTCTTGGCAAAAATGTAGCTTGATCATAGCATTTTAAGAAGAGTAGTTGGGTAATAGATTTGATTGCAATTAGGACTAGTTATGCCATTGCTGGCCAGTGCAAATAAGTTGGCCTAGACTAGCACAGTAGTAGTTGGAATGGAGAAGAACTATGAATTAGAAATTGGAAAGCATAAGAGCTGAGAAAAGGCCTTCAGATATGGTTAGATCTCTGATGATCTTTAAAACTGTAACTTTCAGAGAAAGGTACAGAATGGAAGCCCATCGTTTTAGGATGATTGAGGAAATGCCAAGAATATGTATGCAGCAATCAGTGACTACTTAGTGTTAAGACATTTGACAACAAAGTTGAAGAGAAAAATAAGATGCTAACTAGGTGGATGGTAGATCTTAGAAGGCATTGCTTTAATATAAGGGAGAAGAAGAACCTAAATATTTAAAGGCAGACCATACAGAGCCAACTGAGAGGAAGAGATTGGCAGGGCCGAAGAGAAGATAGCTCATTCAGTAGGATAACAGATGTCTTTGGTGGGAAGAGATAAGCTCCTGAGAGGAGCATGTGGGTTAGCTTAAGAGAGGTGGGCAGCCAGGCACGGTGGCTCACGCCTGTAATCCCAGCACTTTGGGAGGCCGAGGCAGGCGGATCATGAGGTCAGGAGATCGAGACCGTCCTGGCTAACACGGTGAAACCCCATTTCTACTAAAAATACAAAAAAAATTAGCCGGGCATGGTGGCGGGCGTCTGTAGTCCCAGCTACTCAGGAGGCTGAGGCAGGAGAACAGCGTGAACCCAGGAGGCGGAGCTTGCAGTGAGCAGAGATCATGCCACTGCACTCCAGCCTGGGCGACAGAGCGAGACTCCGTCTCAAAAAAAAAAGAAAAAGAAAAAAGAGAAGTGGGCTGTATCTTCCTCTGTGACTTGTAAGAATAAGAAGAACCTGGAGAAAGAGAAAGATGAGAATTGAGGAAAGGGCTCATATGAGTAATTACTAAAAGGCATTATTGTTTGAAAACGGGGGTGAAAGTGGAATTGGAAGCTTGTTAAAGAAGGAGATGTAAAAAAAGAAAAAAGTCTTCTGTGAGAATAAGCCCAGAAATGCATTGTAAATAGTTGCTGTATATTTTTATATAAAGCAAGATAAGAGTCAGCTTAAAGATCTCTCAAGTTCAAATATATATGGTTTTGTATGTTCCTCTGGTTTAGCACAAAGCATGAGTGGAAAAAGCGAATATTGAGAGTTTGGTTAAAAGGGGAAAAAGACAAAGACATAGAGACATTCAAGAAGACCACAATGAAATGCATGATCTTGTGCCAAGAAGAGTCTATTAAGGCAGTTTCCTGTGAAGAAATGGTGTGAGTGATGTGGAAGGGAGTTGAATGATTTTAGATTTTGACAATGACAAAGAACATGTTAGTGTTGCTAAGGGAATGATAACTGGGAGACTGTGGTCACTGTGATAACCACTCAGTGCTAAATGGATGATTGAGAACCAGAGAAAGGAGAGGGCTGGAGGTTGGAAAGAAGCTTGTCTTTTGTAACCCTTTATACTCTCTCCTCCAGTCTTTTCATGAGTGTAGGAAGTCAAACTATGTGAGAGAGAGTTGTAGAAAGCCTGGAAGCAATTCCATTCATCCGCAGTTGGGCACCTGGGGAATCCTGGGTCAGGTTTCCAGTGAGTTGAAAATGATGAAAGGAAAACTGCCTTCCTCAAAGCATGGTAGGAGGACATGGAAGCAGAGTGCTGGGGAGGACCAGGAAAAGCCAGGGATGAGATGAGACAGGTGTAAGTAATCAAGCCCCAGTGAGTGTGAAGGATTGGTAGAAATGTTACTTATGATGTGAAAGATTTAGACAGAGGGTTTAGGTATGGTGTATGATGAGTTTGGTAGTTGTGGAGCCCTTATTACAGGTAATACAGCTTCTCCCAAACTCACAGGCAAACTGGAAAGCTTTTTTAAAAATGGGCTTCCACCTATGAAGGGAAAGTATCTCTTCTTACATAGTTGGTTTAGGTAGGTCATTCTGCTTTATTTATATATCAAATAAGAATTAAAAGTAAGGTATTGGTGAACAGTAGATATAAATTAATAATTTTATTGTAACAGGTTATAAAAATATTTTGATAATTTCCCCCAAAGAGAATGTACTATATGAATAAATAAAATCTACAAAATATTGGGCTAATTTACCCTTGTTTCTTATGTTTTGTGTACTTAGGAGGTGACCTCTAGGAAAAAACTGCTGAAGAGGTAGTAGAGCAGGGTGAAGATACTGTATACTGTTATCCCTAGGTATCTGTAGGGGATTGGTTCCACAGATAGCAAAATTCTCGGATTCTTAAGTCCTCAATATAAGATAGTGTAGTATTTGCATATGACCTGCACATATATGGGAGGCTGTATATTTTAAATAATCTCTAGATTACTTCTAATACCTATTACAATGTAAGTGCTATGTAAATAGTTGTGATACTATATTGTTTAAGAGACTAATGACAAAAAAATCTGCATGCTTAATAAATTACACAGTTTTTAAAAGGATATTATCTATTCGAGGTTGGTTGAATCCACAGATGTGAAAACCCCAGCCCAGATACCTGGGGTCAACTGTGTTTTTTTTGTTTTTGTTTTTTTTCTCCTAGTCTGTTAATAGCAAATATTCCCAGTTTGGAAGCAACCTTAGTTTTCTAATAAAGTATTTTAAAACTCACTCCATATATGTCAGCTGCAATACCAACTGTGACATTTAAAAAGGATAATGCTTCAAAGTACAAATCATTGCTCAAGAATACTGTTTGTGAAACCTTGCTGATGGATTGAGAAGCCACTGCTCCTTGGACCTCCTTACCACCCTGTGATTTGCTTCTGTGAGTTGTAATCGAGCCACCTAACATTGCTGGTCATACTAGCCTTCCACTTCTTAGTCAGGGGCTATTTCCAAAGAATCACTCTTGATAATTCAAGAAGCATTAAGAAGATTGTACTCTGTTTTTTGGTCTTTTAGAGAGTCTTCTCTGGGTTTGAGTTATTGAGAAATCGAGTTTAGGTACCTAGAACTGAGAACAAGCCTAAGTAACCTAAGCCACTTGAGAAATGGACTGAAGTACCCAGATGTTCCATAAAACAGGTTGAAGTTGTTGACCTTGAGAACCGTTCCTTTTCTCCAGGTTCCTCTTGACCACACTTCCTAAGGCAGCTATTGACTTCACTGTCTTAGCCCACTTTACCTTTATTCTAAAGGTTCCTGGAAGCTCCAAGCTGACCCTGGAACATACTGTGCTTATAACAATTTTGTTATTCCAGCTCCTGTTGGGTGCTTAGACCCACTATTGTGCTGTTACAAAGCAACATCCCAAAATGCTTTTTCCTCTTATATAATTTATAAAACCTTTAATGCACCCATTACCTTTCTTTCTTTTTTATAGTGGGTGAAATTCACATAACATTCAATTAATTATTTTAAAGTGTATGATGCAGTGACCCAGTACCATTCTTTAATTATCTCAATGGTAAAAGAGCAGAATAAGTAACCTACTCTGCTGAAAGAATTTTAGTCTGTTCCTTGTTGGGGCTGTGTGGTAATAGCTGCTTCTAGACTCTGTTTTACCCAGTAGGCTAAAAGGCAAATATTAAACCTTAAAATACTCCGTATTTCTGCACAGCAGTACTACTGCACCTTAAGCTTGTGAATCAAGCAACTTTTATACACCCTTTTAAAAAGGTGGTGGGGGGCAATGCAAGGAGCTCAAGGCAAGAGACACTTAGGAGATTTGCTTTTCTGAGTGGTAAAAATGTTTGAAGCAACTCTAAATAGCTTTGAAATGCTAGTAACAGTCTTACTGTCTTCATGACATTTAATTAGCATTATGTAAGAAAGCGTTTGTTTAGCAAAGGTAAACCATAAGCCTAGCTCTCTGTATGCATGTGCAGTTGAATATGTGTGTGTGTGTGTTTTGTTTTTTTTTTGTTTTGTTTTTTTTTTTTTTTTGAGAGGGAGTCTTGCTCTGTCACCCAGGCTGGAGTGCAGTGGCCGGATCTCAGCTCACTGCAAGCTCCGCCTCCTAGGTTTACGCCATTCTCCTGCCTCAGCCTTCCGAGTAACTGGGACTACAGGCGCCCGCCACCTCGCCCGGCTAGTTTTTTGTATTTTTTTTAGTAGAGACGGGGTTTCACCGTGTTAGCCAGGATGGGCTCTATCTCCTGACCTCGTGATCCGCCCGTCTTGGCCTCCCAAAGTGCTGGGATTACAGGCTTGAGCCACTGCGCCCGGCCGTGTGTGTGTTTTTATATAAAGCAATTTTCAGTTAAATCCTCCACTTAATGAATGTAGCAGAGGAAGATGTCTCAGGTCATTTCGGTGACCTATGACCTATGTCTATTCATGTATTTATTCTTGCTGTGTCCCAATTAATTCATATCTTCAGGATAAATGCCATATTTTTATTGTCTTTCTCCAATTATTTTTTGAAGGAACCAAAGACCTTATTTAAATGCAATAAGGTTGTAATACTGGTGCCCACTTCACCGTGGTCATGTTTTTTCTGAACAGATATTTCATAGCTTTTCCTCATCAAATTCCAATCCCACCACTAAGATAGCCATCTATAACACAGTCTTTGGGAAAACCCAAGGAAAGGATAATTTAAGAATGATTTGTTTTGGAATCATGACACTTCAGAGCTATGAATAAATAAATATAGTCTTTAACAATCCTTTTAAAGACCAAGTAATAACAATGATGATAATAAACAAGGCTTCAAAGGATTGAGATTTGTCTGTAGTCACATTCTAACAGTTTCTTTAGCCCTCACCATGTAAATGTGCTTTCATGCTTGTAACTCAGTGGAGGAAAAAACTTTTAAGATTCAGAATCTGTCTCTTCTGTAAACATTGTTGTGTCTTACAGTTTAATTATAGTAGTTCTCTCAAGTCAAGGGCTTACAACTGTGAATATCATTGCAAACAATGAATTTGAAGGCTTTCAAAATGACCACCAGCTGGCAGTTGTTGTCACAGATCCTGTAGGTTTTCAAAGCTGCCCTGTGTTAAATGTGGCCCAGTGATCTTAGAGTAACTTTAGCAGGGGAAAAAATTGTAACCTTGCAGGTACTCTTAAAATAAACTTATGGTAACTACATAATTACCAGTGTTAGAACTAAAAGAGTAAAACAGGTGAAGTTTAATTTACCCAGGATTTTTCTGCAGTACCAAAGAGAATTTAGGGGCCAACACACATAACCACTAGACTGGTGACATCTCTAATATTACAAAATGGAAAAAAATTTGTAATAATGGCACTAAAATGTATTACATACACACTAAAGGTGTGATCTCAGATTCATCTTTGAAGAAGAGCTATCCTGTGCTACACCATGTAGAATGATAGCATATCTTTTGATTTTTTTTTTTTTTTCCTAATCAAGGAAGTAGTTGTTTTCAGCATAAGGAAAACAGGCAGAGCTCTCCACAAGGATTTAAAGATGATAATGCTGTCACCATCTCCAAGAAGAAATGCAAGAAATCTGCAATCAACTTTTGTAGCCTAGCACTGTTTCTTAATATAGTGAGATCTTGGCCCAAGGACTGCACTAGCGTTTACACTCTTATCACACTTGCATACTGAAATAATGTATCGATGGAACCGAAAGTAGTGATCTAGAACTTTAGTGGGTTGTTCTAAAACATTGTCATGTTATATGTTGCCATTTGCAAGAAGTCTGACAACTATTTATTTATTTTTATTTTTTCCTTTATTACATCTGTATGTTTAGTATCCAGCTAAAGGTAAAAGATTCCCTGGGTTATGACTTCATCAGCCAAGTAGGAAGTTTTATCATTGACCTTAAACTGAATGTTTGGTTACAGCCATAGTTCCACTTGGGTTTTCTCTGTTAAAAATGTTAGTTTCTAGTAAAATTCATGATTATGGATGTCTGATATACATATATATACACACACACATATATACACACACACACACATATATACACACACATACCCTACTTCCCCCAGTCCCCATTTAGAGTAAGATTTGCTACCAGATAGGTTTCCTTTTCCTTCTAAACTTAACATTTACTAATTAATCTACCCGTAGTCTTCCCCTGGTTCCAGACAATTGTAACATATCTTGGTTTCTAGTCTGCCCAGTGTTGATAGATGTAAACTCGTAAGACCTCACCTGCATTTTAAATGGTAGTGACTAATTGAAGTGCATATTATTAAAATAAGCAAGGATTTTATATAATCTCCAAATAAACACACAAAGCCCTGCAACCTTTGTTTTGTAACTTGCTTTCAGGTTTTAACTATTGACTATTACGAGTCTCCTGATAGCTTGCGTTCACCTCTCCAGTTTCTTTTTCTTTGGTCAAAGAAATTTCTTTCTCCATGTAATTTACCACAATTAGCAAGGAGATCATGACTAAATCTTAATGTACACTACCTGTATGATTTTCCTACTGGATCCCTGACAGGCCTGAATTTTCCCTTTTCTTCTTCTTTTTTTTTTTGAGACAGGGTTTCCCCGTGTTGCCCAGGTTGGAGTGCAGTGGTGCAAACATGGCTTACTGCAACCTTGACCTCCCTGGCTCAAGTGATCCTCCCACCTCAGCCCCCCAGGTAGCTGGGGCTACGTTCACACACCACCACGCCTGGCTAGTTTCTGTATTCTAGATAGGTTTTGCCTTGTTACTGAGGCTGGTCTGAAACTCCTGATCTCAAGTGATCCATGCGCCTTGGCCTCCCAAAGTGCTGTGATTACAGGCGTGAGCCACCGTGCCTAGCCAGTTTTCCCTCTTCAAAGGAGAGAGGTCTCTCCCCATCGGTCTACTAAGTGTTTTCTCAGTCTTTTTACTCAATTACCAGAGTCAGCAGACCCTGTGTCTCCCCAGTAACTACTCTTACTCACCTTTCAGCTTATTCCAAACTGCCTTTGATCCTACATGAGTGTATATATATATATATATATTTTTTTTTTTTTTTTTTCCCTCCTTCTGTCTTTTTTATTTTTATTTTGTTTGAGACACTCTGTCAACCAGGCTGGAGGGTAGTGGCGTGATGTTGGCTCACTGCAACCTCCGCTTCCCAGGTTCAAGTGAGTTTCCTGCCTCAACCTCCCAAGTAGCTGGGATTACAGGTGCAGGCCAACATGCTTGGCTAAGTTTTATATTTTTAGTAGAGACAGGGTTTCACCTTGTTGACCAGGCTGGTCTCAAACTCCCAACCTCAGATGATCCGCCTGCCTCGGCCTCCCAAAGTGCTGGGATTACAAGCGTGACCCACTGCGCCTAGCCCTCTCTCTCTTTTAAATCAAAACAACACATTTAAACAGAAATCATAGTCTGGATTTTGGAGCAGATCGGGGAATGACCACGGCACTGTAAAATTCTGAATCAATAAAGATTTTTGACATTGTAAAACTTGGGCATTTTTCAGTTCCCCCAACTTCTAAGATAATTCTAGCTCTTATAAAAAGTCAACACTGCTCAACAATATGACTAAAATTCAAAGTTTTACAAATGTGGTTTTTAATAATTTTTTTTCAGTAAAGCAGTTCTAATTCAGTTTATAGCTCTAGCATATCTGAAGTAAGAATATTGCAGTTTCTGATTTGTATTTGAAAATATTTTCATCTATTCTTCTTTTTTGCCTTTCTTCTTTTGAAATAAGATTCAACATTGACTGAGAATTGGTTCTGTCAAGATTGTCTCTGGCAATCTGTCCCTAATTCAACTATAAATTATAGCTAAGGATGAACACTTGAATAATTATATATTTTAAATGATTTTTAAACTAAGGCCCCTGAGTGATGTGATGAGCATATGAATTTTTGAATGCAGGGTCTTTTGAAACTCTGTCTTCCACAGGAGTATCATCATATAGGTCTGGAAAAGATGTGTTATTAAGACTTAATTCCTTTTAGATTGAGACACCATTTGCAAATTGAAAACAAAAAGTTTGTATTTCCCCTAGTATGTGAATATACTGTAAGGAGGAATAAAAAGCAAAATAGTCTTTTTAAAAAACAGACTATTGTTTAGAGCTATTTTAGGCTTACAGCAGAATTGAGTGGAAGGTACAGAGACTTCTCATTACATTACCTGCCCCTGTCACATGCACAGTGTTCTCCATTATAAGCACCCCCCCACCAGAGCGGATATGTTATAGTGGATGAACCCAATTGATGATCTGGGTGATATATAGGTGGCACACAGAGGCGTTTCAGGGTCGTTTTTAGAAAGTACAGATTAGTTTTAAAACTAATGTAGCTTTTTCAGATTGTCTTCTTCCACTTAGTAATGTGCGTTTTAGTTTCCCCTAGCCTTATTTTTTAATCACACATTTTGCATAGCTAAAATAGTTGAATTTCAGAATATAAATGCTTATTTTAAAAAACAGACATTTGTTTTAAAAAAAATCTGAAAACCTTAATAAATGTCTCTTGGTTTGGGTAACTAGCACAATGGGAAAGAACTCTTAAAGATGTATGTTTGGTCTGTTGTATTGGAAATGTTTATCACCATGACTATATCCATCTCCTTTTCATTTAGTTTTATAAAATAATGAAGTTATATCATTTTCTGAAATAATTTTTCTTCTGAAATTAAAGTAAATCATCGTTTAATGCCTAAAAAGTACTCTCTAAAAATGAAGCTTATAACTGGATTATGAAGAATCTGTCAATTAAAATGATGTTTCAGAAAAGTGAAAATTTTATTCTTATTTGGGATAGAATTTGTTAGAATTCTTTCTAAACTAATTCTAAAGAATTAGTTACTTTGATAGAATTTGTTCTTTATGAAAATTCATTTGTTATGTTGATTTAAATGCTTAAGACAATTTGATGCTGATAGGAGCCATCTTTTAGAAAAAGATAAGACTGACTGATCTTCACTATTGAAATAAAAGTGTGCTGTGTAATCAAATGCAGTAAAGAACTGGGTTTGATGTTTTAAATAACTTTTAGATAACTTGAGGGTCTTTTAATTTGGAAAATTATGAACATCAGCAATCTCAGGAATTTCAATAGTTATATAACCATAAAGAGATTTGCTATATAGGAAGCAAAATACTTTCATCTGAATGTAAGCCTGAAGAGAAACTTCTGCCCCAATAAAAATATTTTATTGCCACTAAACAATCAAAAGCTATTACTGACTTCATTTGGAATGGCCAGTCCTGAGTGATCTGCTAAGAAATAAGCAGAACTTCACTTGACTAGCCTTAAAAAATAAAAAATGAAGAACAGCATGGCTTTTAGGAGGCTGTTAGAGAATGTCATAGCATCAAGCTCCAGAGAAAATAGTACAGAGTAGACATGCAATAAATGTTTGTGGAAGGAAAATTGATGGTTGAAAGTGGTGTCAGTTCTGGAGGCCTGCAAAGCATGGATCTGTTTTGTGTTAATCTGGACTTTTGGAAGCATTCGGTCAGATTCATTTGCATATGAGTTATAATTCATTTTTTGGTTCTATTCTGGCATTGTGGTGGTCATTGTTAAGATTTTGCCCCCTACACATCACCCACTCACTATGTGATTAATTTTTCTTCTTCCTTTTTTTTTTAACCTCTGAATTTGGGAAACCTCAGCTCTTGACTTTTCCTTATTTTTCCAACATCCCCTGTACACACATACACACACACACACACACACACACACCCCTTTTGTTTATTTTTTGAGACAGAATCTCACACTGTCACCCAGGTTGGAGTGCAGTGGCACGATCTCAGCTCACTGCAACCTCCGCCTCCCAGGTTCAAGCGATTCTCCTGCCTCAGCCTCCCAACTAGCTGGAATTACAGGTGCCCACCACCATGCCCGGCTAATTTTTTTATTTTTTAACAGAGACAGGGTTTCACTATATTGGCCAGGCTGGTCTTGAACGCCTGACCTCGTGATCCACCCACCTCGGCCTCCCAAAGTGCTGGGATTACAGGCATGAGCCACTGCGCCCAGCCCTAACACATACCTTAAAAAAAAAAAAAACTAACATATTTTTCTTATCAAGTGATTCCTCATTTGTGATACCCATAAATCTATATATAAATATTGGTAAATCTTCCGTGAAACACATATACGCAGTTCAGAAAGTCTCTCTAATACCTGCTTTTTCAGAATGCTTCGTGTGTACTCCTGAGGTGTTTTAGGAGCTTCGTATTTTGCTAGGTAGGGAGTTCTTTAGGGCAAAATTGTTAGAAATTTTTCGTCTTGGTTAAGCCAAAGTCTTTTCCAATTGTACTTCTTAGGTGCATTTTGTTAAACACATGAAGACCACTTGTCTATTAACTTTTGGATGTAGATCAAACAGCTTCACTTCTTTGAACCATTCCACACTCAGCATGATTTTGAATTCTCTCAGTCTGATTCTCCTTTACACACATTTTGACTTGATGTTTCCTTTCGTAAAATATGAAGCTCACACTTGAATATAATCACATATGATCAGATAATAGATCTCTTATTAAAATTTGTTACTAATATTTGTATTTTCCCTTATGTTTACAGAGTTCTTTTATAAAAGTATCTTGTAGGGTAGTTATCTCCATTTGATAAATGAGAAGCAGGGTGGTTATCATTTGTGATTTGCCTAAGGTCATACAATTGCTAATTTAGACATTGTACATCTATTTATATGGTCTTAATGTTACTTTTTTAGGCATTCCATTACCCAGTTGCCATACCAAGTATCATAAGCCTATTAAGCAAAACCACTTGACCTTTTCCCATACACGCTACTGGTTAGATCTTTTCCATTCTGCCCTTTCTGAATGCATTTTTAAAAATCTAATTATCTGTTAAATTGTATGTGTTTGGATTTGGTATTATTAGAATGTATCCTGTTTATATATCCCCATCTTACTAGTTTGTGTTATGAAAGAACTATGTGATTATAAAATGATAGATGCATGTTATTAATAACACTATTAATAACATTTGTCAAAGAATGTAAGAGTTTTGAGAATAGTTGTAGTTTCTGCTATTCTGTCATCTGTAGAACTGGCTTTCTGCTTGCATATTTAAATGAACTTTGTGGGTTTTGTTAAGTATAATAAAAAGCATGGGGTCAAATATAAGCCAAGAGTATTACAGAGACTTTTAGGCTGACTCAGTATCTCATATTCTGTGTAGATTCATCTAAACACTGCTGTTATCCATGCTGTACTTTACCATGTTATCCCAAAAGGGAACCATCAGCAAATTTTACCAGAAACTGCTGAATTCAAGACATATTCCAGATATATTACACTTCTGACATCCTAGGAAGCCTATCCAAAGAATAAATTACTTTGATAGAATTTGTTCTTTATGAAAATTCATTTTGACCCTCATTGATAACTTTATTCCATTTTTGGGGAGGATTGAGCAATCAGTGGGATGGGAACAGAGCTAACTACAAAGTCTTTGAGTTTTGATGGGCAACAGAAGGGGAAAGGAAGTGGGCTGTGGGATATATAAGGACTTTTCCAATGGAAAACAATTGTTAGTGGAACCTCTATAACTACTTGTTCAATTTCAGAATTAAATTTCCTGTATATTTTAGGTGGAATCAAGCTGAGTTCTGGTCGAAATGCTACACATTATTTCCCATGAAAAATACCCCCAAACACAAACAGACCGAACAGTGATTGATAAACCTATCATATTCATTTCTAAAGAAATCATCAAGCCCAAATATTTTAGAATTTTCTGAAGAACTAATTCTAGACTGGGCATGGTGGCTCAGGCCTGTAATCCTAGCACTTTGGGAGGCAAGGCAGGCAGATCACCCAAGGTCAGGAGTTTGAGACCAGTCTGGTCAACCAAGGTGAAACCCCGTCTCTACTAAAAATACAAAAAATAAAATTAGCTGGGTGTGGTGGCACGTGTCTGTAATCCCAGCTACTCAGGAGGCTGAGGCAGGAGAATCGCTGGAACCTGGGAGGCGGAGGTTACAGTGAGCCGAGATCGAACTATTGTACTCCAGCCTGGGTGACAGAGCAAGGCTTGGTTTCAAAAAATAAAAATAAAAAAAAAATAATTCTAAGCATGTTGCTTCTAGAGTCTGCCATTTCCTCCATTTCTGGTACTTGTTTAACAGTGGTTTTGTGCTCTCACCTGTGAAGATTAAGAGCCTGGGATAAAACTCATTTTCCGTCTAAAGATTTAAACTCATTTGAATTGAGTAGATGCTTTTGTGATGTCTTTGTGTCTCACCTGACTTAACAGTTCCCTTCTTCACATTACTAAATCTGTCCTTTTGGTTAGAAGATCATGCTCTTATCTAAAGATAGAAGGAAGCAAAATGAACATGGAACTACATTGCCCTGCCTTTTCTCCTGTCTTAATATGGCATCAGGCTGAGCAGTGGCCTTTCTTGATATTCCCCTTATTCCAAACATAGCTTTGTCTTGCTTTCAGCATTTTTCACTTTCCCCAGATCATTATGTATTCTGACTTTAATCCATAAGAATTATACTTTTATATACAAGTAGGTTATATACCTCTACCCATCTTTTCTTTCTTTTCAAATCTAATCCCATCAGATTCTCCCTGTGTAACAACCAACTTCTTTAGATTTCCTCTAATTTTCTTTTCCTTATAGATTTATATACTACTGCATAGTCAAAATGTCATGTTTTAGCATCTTCTGTGGCCTGTGAATCACTGCTCTCTATAACCATGGGATCACTCCCACCCATCCTTTTCCCTATCTTTTTTGGATAGTTGTTTTCTTAAAAAACCTGGAAGCAAGCTGGGTATGGTGGCTCACGCCTGTAATCCCAGCACTTTGGGAGGCTGAGGCGGGTGGATCACGAGGTCAGGCATTCGAGACCAGCCTGACCAACATGGCAAAACCCTGTCTCTACTAAAAATACAAAAATTAGCCAGGCGTGGTGGTGCATGCCTGTAATCCCAGCTACTTGGGAGGCTGAGGTAGGAGAATTGCTTGAACCTGGGAGGCGGAGGTTGCAGTGAGCTGAGGTTGCACCATTGCCCTCCAGCCTGGGCGACGGAGCAAGACTCCGTCTCCAAAAAAAAAAAAAAAAAAAACTCTGGAAACCAATGTTCAGGGTTATATGTTTAGGAAACATAAAGTACCTGCTGAAGTTCAGGTTCAGGCATTGTTTACTACATAGAAATGATTAAATCAAGGTCCTTTTTCTAGAGGAGCTCAAAGTCTAGTCGTAAAAAGTGAACATGTAAACAGATGATTGTAATACACTGTGGGTGGTATTTGCAAAATAGCGAGGATGCTTGCCATCTAAGAACTCAAGTATAATTATTCTCATTCGCTGCTTTTGTAAATCCTAAAATTCTGTCACATCCTCCTAGGGTTTCTGTTGTTTTTGCAGTAGCCAACCAGTTCTTCGTCGGTCAGAATTAAGTCCAGAATAAAAGTTGTCTTCCTTACTTTCACCTTGGAAAAGAGAGATCGTCAGCAAGGAATGTTTTGTCAGGTTTATTTTCTTCTAGCCGATTTAGACTTCAAAGATGTTAGGGTGGTTGACACCCTCTATGTCTCTGCAATTTTGTCATTTGTTTTGGGGAAGTAGTGTTGGGTGAATATTCTGGTGATCTGTGTATTGTCTCCTTGTTTTATGTTCCCTTGACCATCTTTGGAACTCCTCACAGGGCTTTGTTCATGGTCGCTGCTCAGTTTTGTGCTGACTTAAATGCTTCCCTCCAGGCTGCTGCTTTGATGTTTTACAGATCTTTTAAATGAATCTTTTTTGTCCCTTGCCTTCATTTAGCATTGCTTACATACTCTGGTTCAGGTCTCATCTGATCCAGTCTGTGATGCTTCTAAGGGTGTATGTATCTTTTGTACTAAAATTTGTTTACTTTTTCCTCTTTTTTTAATATAACTTTGCACATAAATATTTTTGTTTTGTTTCTTAGATTCTGATTCCTTAGATCCTTCAAAAAGCAGCCATCTAGATTCTTCTTGTTCTCATTAATCTGATTCTCCTTCAAGACAGATTTATAGATCTTTATGGGAATATTTTAGAAGAGAATAATACATATTATGCAAAACACATCTATTTATATTTTGAAATGTTCCCACTGTATTTTCTTATTTGCTGCCTGTGGCCTGTGCGTCCCTGTGTTCTCTATGGGATGTCCTTTCCCTCTTCCACATCAGCTGCTTTTCCTCTGATGTTTTCTTATTCGTCATTTATCCTACATGTAGAATGGAAGAATTATTCACTTCCTTCTTTATGCCCCACAGGTCTTTGCTCATACTAGAATAGCATTTATTATCCCATGTTGTAGTTATTTAAACACATTTGCCCTTCCCTTCTAATTAGCCCATGAGTCCTGCCCAGGACACAGACTTGTTGGTAGTATGTTTGATGGCAAGAACAAATGCTTTGGAGTCAGACTGATTTTAATTGCTGACTGCAACACTAACTCTATAACCTGGGACAAATTCTTGGAACTACAGCACCTAGTCAGTCTCCTCATTTGTAAAATGAACCTACTACTAAACCGTATTGGATTGTTGATACTAAAGTAATTGAGTACATAAAGTGCCAGTGAGTGAAGGAATAATGGCTGGAGTAGAAAAATGGGTAGAATATATCTTAGAGACTTGTGTTTAATATCTTGTACACATAATACTAGAATATTTGTTTTTAATAAAGCATTCCTTCTTTAAACAGTTTTGATGCTACAAAAGTGTATTTGCTTGTGTTTTGGCATCTGAAATGCTATTAAAAACATATCATCTTAGTGGCTCATTTTCTTCAGTTTACATGCAGAGAAGCCTCTTGGACCCCAAAACTTAACTTACTCCTCCTGCATTCAGAAAGCTTTGCATCTTTTTGGAGAGAACCATCTGTTCACAGCATTATATAGATATGAATTAAACAGATTTTGTTGGGGAAAGTCACTTTCCAGCTCTTCTCAAGTCAGACCCTCAAGTCCGTGGATATTTTGATGCAGGTAATATTTCTAAAACACTGAGCTACCTGCTGAAGAATGTACAGGATGTCCCCATCAGGCTTTTCAGTGGAGTTGTGAGAGGGTGAAGTATGAGTGCATGGAAGGGTGGACAGTAACTGCAGCTGATGGCACGGCACAGTGTGCTGCCAGATGAGTAGTTCAGACCCTAAGTGCTGTCCAGTGGAAGAGAAGAGACTTTGACTTTTGGAAGATTGAATAAAAACTACTTGAAGAGAACAAGAAAGCATTCTAGGCAAGGAGAATGGAGGGAATAAAGTTTAGAAAGCACAAGTCATATGTAGCAGCGGATCTGGATTTTTCTGTTTATGTCATTTTTGCTTCTTTCTACTAGTATAAACAAATTTTGCCTTTTTTGTTGTTGTTTTGGCTGTTACTTTGTTCAGGTTCTTTGTTTCTGCTCAGAACTCTTTTTTTCATTTGGGTTCTTAAGATTTTCCACTTAATCCAAACTCTACTTTCAGATCTATTAAACCCTTAAGATTTTGTCTGTGACCTAGTGCAGTATTGGTCTGTCTTGCTTTATAATAAACATAGTTCTAGAAATTTGAGTGTAAACTATTTAACTAGAATAACATTTTTCATAAACTGATTTTATAATGTGTGTCTATAACAATTCATTTACTGAGAAGTCATTTTCTCTGCATATTTTAGTTAATAAATTGGAAAGATTTTTGTGACTGCCCTGATGTACAGTATGCTTATATTATGAAGGCTTTCTTTTAAATTTCAACATGACAAATTTTGTTTGCTCTTTGAAGTTTAGTTCAGCATAAATCATTTGTATTTGAGTCACTTAGAGATTCATTGTTGAGGTTTGAGGAAGTTTAAACTTTGTTCAAATCAAATACTGATGAAGATGCACTCCATCCCAAAACTGGGAGGAGATCATCTGTAAGAGGGAGGGGTGTGGGGGCAGGAGCTAGGACAGGTTGTTCCCTATGTCTTTCTAAAAATGCACAAAGATTTGAAAGTCTAACTGGCAAAGAGTTAATCATAGTAGGAACCAGGTTTCTGTTGTGTAGCCACTTGCACCAAGAAAGATTTAAGTAACCTAACCATTGGAGCATGTGGTTTTGAACTGTAAAGGACAAGAGTGAAGATGGAAGACAAAAGGTTTTTAGAAAAAATCAGGTTGTTTCGAGCCTTTTGGTAATGACCATTAAATGTGGCTCACAAACTGAAGTGCAGAATAAACACTTTTAGGTGTATTTTGTGACTGGGTCTCTCAGTGAGAGACATCCTCACTGAGGATAAATACACCCAGTAGGGGTATATCTATTGTTCAATGAGAAGACCTTGAGGAGGTGGTACCAAAATTAAAATAGAGGCAAGAATTCCAAGAAGGCACAATATCCTGATTTGGTGGCACAAAAATATATTCGTGGAAACATATCCACTGGAATTGTCTTGTTTGGGGGCTTGTTTTACATGTGTTTTATCTCAATATGTCGTCATTATGCAGAGGTCTTCTATGTCTTTACCCTTTTAGCAGCAGATCTTATTTTTCAAATTAAATTTTACATAGTGCCCTAATATGTAAACTACATGAAATCAAGGTGGGAAGGAAGGATGCCTTGTCCTGGTACCCTGCCCCCTCAACTTCCATTCTTTCAGGTGAAGCTTTTATGCCAGCTGGGAAAACTCATTGGCTTATTGCCAGTGACAGGTTACTGTTATGAGCAGATTTGCCCACATTTTGCTATTTATAGTTTTACATTTCATAATAATTAACATATTACAGTTAACCTGGAGAACAGAAAGGGGGATACCCACTCTGTATGCTGTTAATGCTAACGGTGTGTGCTTACCCAAGCAGTGTTCTGTGAAAGGTCTGATGTCAGAATTCATTCTGAAGTATAGTCTATAAGATAGTCATTGTTTAAAATGCCTTTCTGTGTACTTCCTCGTAAACAGTTGGACTAGTACAGTGTTATGTAGAAATACTAAAGATAGTTTCAACCTGTTGTGAGATTTTCAGGTTTGGCGTGGGAGGAGGGGGAGAGCTATGTAGTAACTAAAATGGCAACTCCACGAATGCTACTGTTCTTCACCCACCAACATGTTCCCATACGTGTCCCAACTGGCCTGTCTTTTTACTGAACTTATGTAGCGTATTTTAATCATATACCACCCTGGGCATTTCTTCTGTTGCTTTTTCAGATGTAGTTGTTGAACTTTTCATGTATTTTCATCGTCCCACTGTCTAGACTTTTAGCCCCTTAAAAACAGAGGTCATGATTTAAGTGCTTTTATGTTCCACGCACACTGTAGGCACTCAGTAAAGAGTTGCTTTGATTTTTAGCTTGGTGGTCTTAATCTATGCATTTTATACTGATTTTTTAAACTTGTTGTTGCTAAAAACTAGATTTGTCAACTTGTTTAGTGCATCATGATCGGCTTACTATGGATTCTGCTACCTTGACCAGCAAAGTAGCAGAATTTTAACTATAATTTCTTCTTTAATAGGTTTTCTGAGGCAGGCAAACAAAGTATACTGATACTTCTTACACAGTAGAATATGAAAGTGTGGCACATGGCATCTTGAAAGTACTTTAAATTGTGTGCCTTTGAGTTCTGCACTGAAAAATAGAACTACTACCAACAACTTGACCCCCTTTCCTGCCCTCAAATTGTTTAGAACTGAAAATAGTGTTCTTTTGTACATACTTATATGCCATAAAGTAAAATTTTTTAACATCAGAAAACATCTAAATATATTATCAATTCTTTAAGAATAAACACTCCTTCCCTGATGTATTATACTATTACTAATTACTTTAAAAATAAAATTAATATTGTTTTTAATATAAAATGTTTGGTAACTTGATTTTTATTATACTTTGCTTGCTCTTTTCACATCTTATGGTAAGTTTAAAGTACTTTCTGGTATCTTTGTAATGTTTTAGCGATGAGAAGGCTCATTATTAGATTGACTTCACACTACCGCTGAGAATGATGGGCGCTATTCCTAAGTTCCTAAAAGGAGAGTTGTCCACAGGGCTAGTTCCTGGCAGTAAGAAATACTTAGCTTCTTGGAAAGTTTATATCCATTCAGTATTGACCACCAGTGGAGCATTTGTTGTTAGGCATTTAGCAAGTAATAAATGTGCTCCAAATTGCATTTCCTTCTTTTATTTTTATCCTTATGAGAGAGTAAGGCAGGTGTTATTTTTACTTATGAATTAGGGGTCCTGGGATATACATGGCTAAATTATATTGACAGCCAGTTGTAGAGATGCCTTATACAACCTATCTACGATGTTTTCTCTATGAAACCCACTGACTTATACACGTTGAATTGTACTCCAGTGTGAAGTCCTGTATAAATAAAAGAAAATGAACTTGCATCAAGTTGAGTCAGTGGTCAAAGTCCTGGTACTATTCAAAAGGAAAATGTGCATTCACGTGAGATCATTTAAGAGCCCTAGAAGCAAAGGAATCGACTTCCTTTGTGTCAGTGGTTCTGGTTCTCAACTAGATGCAATTTTACTTCCCTAGAAGACATTTGCAATGTCTAAAGACAATTTTGGCTATCAAAACTGGGGAGTTGGTACCCCTAGCCTCTAGTGGGTAGAGGCCGGCAATGCTGCTAAACCTCCCACAGTGCTTAGACAGCACTCCACAACAGAGAATTATGTAGTTCAAACTGTCAGTAGTGATGAGGTTGATAAACCCTGCTGTATGTATTTCAAAGAATGGAATTGCCAGAAGCCCTTGCAGCCAAGACAAATTTGGGTCATTGGGAGGGAATGGGGAGTCCAGGAAGTGACTTCAGGTACGGCTGGACTGAGATGAGCTATTTTGATGGGGTTAGGATTAAGCTGATTTCCTTTCTCTCACCTTTTCTTTGTGCCAACACGGCATAGCAATAGTGGAAAAAACAGTGAAATAAACTTCTTTTCTTCTAAGCTAGATGGAATATGGTCCTATTCCAAGAGCTAAAAGCATCATTCTACTTCCCTGTAACACTTGCAGCTTTACTGTAAGCCACACACCCATGCTCTCAGGCTCCCAAAATGTCAAGGCACATGGTGTTTTGGGGGGAGGGGTGTAAAGATTGTTGCATTATAAACTAGCTAATTTATTTCCCCAAGGTATCCTGTAATCATAGTGCACCTGGGAGGATCTAAATTTCTCACTGTTTCTGCATCATGTGCCATATGTGAATTTCTTTGGCTAACATACTCTTGCTTGATTTGATTAGTCTACAATTACAGGAACAAATGTCCCTTAAAACAAACTTTTTTAAGAGTAGTTTTCGGTTCTCAGCAAAACAGAGTAGGAAGTACAGAGAGTTCTCATATAACCCCTCTGCCTTTATTGTCTTTTGACTTTATTACTGATTTTCAAATAAGATTTATGTAAATGCAAGTGTTATTCTGTTAATGCAAAATTAAATGTTCCTCAATTTCATTGCTCACAAATGGTAAAGCAAAAGTTAGGAGCAGACTGGTCTGACTTATGGGATATTCTCTCTCTCCCTAGTCAGTAGAAGAGGGAGGATCATCATTTGCCTGGACTTCTTAGGGACGTTAGCCACTCGGTGTAAGAGCATTTATCCTCCTGAACATTGTCCCATGTAGTTATACATCATCTTTCTATTTCTGGGGGATTTTATTTTTTTTCCAGGAAGTTTTCCCTGTTTTGTTTTTGCCTAATTGGAAGCTATTTTAAGTTATTCAGCCTGACAGTTTGACTGCTTTAAAAGTTAGAATGTTGCATAGCCGTAAACCTTCCTGTAATTGAGAGTGTTCTAGGACTTAAATTTGTGATCTTGTTTGTGTCAGGGGAGCCAGGGGGAAACTAATGATTGTATTCTTGATTAGAATTTTTTTCTCCTGGCCACAAAGTCCAGTTCCTTCCTTGAGTCACAATATCTCTCTTCAAATCATGACCAGTGGGCATACTATAATGCTTCTGTGTTTCTCTCTTGCCTCCTTTCAATCATGGATCTTCCCCTGGACTTTCCATTTAATATTTGACCCTTTAAAAAATTAAATAGTCTGTACAGAGTAGATCGAGAGAGAGTAAGCTCACTTGCCTTTTTTTTTTTTTTTTTGACAGATAGGGTTCAGGTTCAAGTTCTCAATAACAAGTTTTGTGAACTTGGGCAAATTATTCCTGAGTCTTTTTCTTTATCTAGTAAATGCAGATTATTTATCCTCCTTTGCCTACCTCTCAGGGCTGTTGTGAAGATCAAATGAAATAATTGACTATTAGAGTGACTTGTAAACCATACAACTGAATACAAATGTAAAATAATATGCAAATATAAGAAATGTGAGGTTTAGTAAATTACATCAATTATGAAATGAAAGTAGGCTTGGAGAATTTATTTTCCCTTCTGTTGTCTTGTTTTGTGTAGCCTAGAGAGCTTTTTCTTCATCTTAGTAAGTTCAGAGATGACCTTTGTTCAGTTTAGTTGTAGTTTTTTATCTTTTTCTAAATAAGGTCAATGGAGTTAAATGCTTCACTTGTTGAAACATGATATAATTTGGCGTAGATCAGTGGTTGGTGGAAAGCAAAATTACAAAAAGAAAATCCTGATTTTGCTAAACAGCATAGATGGTGCCTGATAGAACCTCCTCCTCCTCCTTCTCTTCCTCCTCCTCAGCGTTGATTGCTAATCAGTTCTGTAGAATCAGAAATATTTTTCTATGCTTTTTTCAAAAACTGTAGTTTGTAATTTGACTTACATTCATATTTTCAATAAAACAGCTATCTAAGTATTTGTTAAATAAAACAATTATCTAAGTAGTTGTTATACTTCACCCTTTTCCCCCCAGCCAGTTAGTTTTAGTATGTGGATTCTGGATGGTAGTAGATCAAGTTAGTTTAGTCACAATTTATAAAAAACCTTTTTTATGTTGCTAGTGTCTTCTCATGTTTGATGCTATTCATAAATAGACCCAGAAAACTGTAGGGCTCCAGGACTCAGGCTGTGAATGATCGGTCGAACTGTTGGAGTAGGGCAGGCAGACTGTGTTGGACATTATTCCATCTAAAAGGTGTCAGCTCCTGCTTCCTTGGCCTTAGTGACTAAATGGAAATACATTCTTTTCAAATTCAAAAGCCTGTTCATTACTGCTTTTCTCTTCTGAAACACATTGCCAGTTTTATAATCAAGAAGGACTTAATTATTTTTCTTTTTCTATTGCTTATGTTTATTCTTCATAAAATGACATTTCTTCCATTTGATGGGCTGAGAAATAAGCTCCTATATTGGACTTTGCAGACTTGGCTTTTTTATAGCGTAAATCAGCTCAGCTGGCTAAATGCCTCACTAACTGAAACTTCATAATGTAGCTGGAACTAAACTGTGCTCTGGAGCATTGAGTCTTTAAACTGGATTATTGATTTACAAACCCATAATGGCGAAGAGGCTATAGAGAGACAAGAAGCTCCCTCTCCTGATCCTTGAGCAGGTTTTTCCTACTTACTTCAGGGGCTCTGAGCTCACGAGCAAAATCCTAATGAAGTTTATCTTGCTAGGACAACCCATTTTAAATGCTCAATAAAGAAAGAATAATTCTTCTCCCGCTTAACCACTAAAGAACAACATATGTTTCTAACGTAGCTTTTTATTTTTTTTTATCTTTCATTTTTTTGTTGGTAAATCTCCCAGACAACAGCAGTTCTGTAGAGAGTTTAAATATGAAGGAATGGCAGGACGGGCTAAGGGCACTTCTACCCAACATTAACATCAACTTTGGTGGACTGCCCAATTCTTCTTCCCCCTCCAACGCCAACCACAGTGCACCAACCTCCAACACTGCCACCACCGACAGCCTGAGTTGGGACAGCCCTGGCAGCTGGACAGACCCAGCCATCATCACAGGTAACTTTCTCACTCCCTTCAGCTCCACTGACTGCCAACAGTTTGGTTTTTAGCACAGATAAAATAAAAACCGAGATCTCTTCAACATAAGCTTCTTTTCACAAAGCTGCAAGTGTGGAGTGGCTTGTTTCGTTCTCAGGGGTCATGCAAGTCTCATTTAACCTGTCGGCCTAGTTGTGTATTAATAAGAAGGCATTTGGTGCCTAGGTTGCTTCTTCTGGTTTAAGTAGGTGTTAACGTCTAGCAACGTGTATTTTGTAGGCCTCAAAGTACAAAAGGATCTGACTTACTCTTCTTATAAGGAACATACTCCACTTTTTGTTATAAAGCTCTCTATTATAAGGCTGTCTTGTTACGCATCCCTGTCAGAGGAAGAAAAGCATAATTGGGAAATGCCGTCATGCAGTTCTGGGGAATGGTGTTTTGCAGCTGTGCCTCTGTGACAGTGGGGGACTAAGTCTAGTTCAAGAGGAGGCATGGGTTTGTGTGACAATAAGTCTTGGTTGTTGGGGGAGGATCAAAGGAACAGAAGGTTTAAAAGGTCTCATGTGGAAGGAGTTTAAAATTGTAATCTCTTCTGTGTTTCCTTTTGGTTTTGTTTTCTAAATTTGTTTGATGACCTTATTCTTTCCACACAAACTCACCATTTTCCCTCTTTTTTCTTTTCTTTCCTTAGGTATTCCAGCATCTTCAGGAAACAGTTTAGACTCTCTTCAAGATGACAATCCTCCACACTGGCTAAAATCCCTTCAGGCCCTCACAGAGATGGACGGCCCCAGTGCTGCTCCATCACAGACCCACCACAGCGCCCCCTTCAGCACACAGATCCCGCTGCACAGAGCCAGTTGGAATCCCTACCCTCCTCCTTCAAACCCTTCCAGCTTCCACTCCCCACCCCCAGGCTTTCAGACGGCCTTCAGACCCCCCAGCAAAACCCCCACAGATTTACTACAGAGTTCAACACTGGACCGCCATTAGGCAAAGAGGAGCAACCATTAGAAAATGCAGGATTTGTCCCACTTTGTTTTCTCCCTCTCAGCCCACCACCCACAGCTCCCTTCTCATTTCTTATGTTCTGAAGAATCCAGTACCTGATCAATTTTTTTTCTCCCTACCCCCAGATGCAATGCGATCACAGGGTCATTACCATCTCTTTATTAATTGTAAAAGTTTTTGTTGATCCAGCATTTGAGTGACACTGTTGAATGTTTCTAAAAATGCCGTTTTAAGGAGAGAAAAAAAAAATCAAAGGGCAGTCTCAATACTTAGAAAATTATTGTTTGTCTGTTGCGCATAATAATGACATAATCTGCTTAGCAGAAAATGGCGATTAATCTATAGGAAAGGTCAAGTAAATGCATTATCAACTGCAGAAGTTTGAAAACCAGGTTCATTTACGTGAGATTGCTAAATGCATGGGGGGAAACAGTGGTCCTAGCATCCATCTTGTATTCAGCTTATCATTATTGCAGGGAAAATGCTTTTAATTTTAAATTAATTTTTAATTATTTTGGCAAGTTGATGGCAAGGACTTGATTGTGTTGTTAAGCAAAAGAATATATTGGAAGTTGATGGAAAGACAGATTCATCTGTAGTAGTAACTGGCTGATTGCTAAAGAGTTTATAAGGAGGTGAGAAGTAATTTTTTTAAAGGAGAAAATTTTTTTGGCTTTAGATTTAAAGTAAATTGAAATGTTTTAAAGAAAAAAAGTATTCACAGATTTAATACCTATTAATAATATAAGAGCTGAAATGTAAGTGATTTCTTCAGTCCTCCTCTGTCAGAATCTTTTTTCTTTTACCGTAAATTCACCTGACGAGGGCACTCTGAGATAGCACTGCTCTGGGGCCGTCTGATCACCATCAGGAGCAAATCTCTGACCTCCTTGCCTGCAGCTTTTACTTAACCCTGTAGTTTCTGGACGTTTGTGCAGTATTGAAAAGACAGGAGAAAAGAAAACAGAAACCTGGTTATAACCTGACGCTAAAACTAAAAACAAGGAAATGTACCTCCTTCTTCAGAATTAAAACTAAAATCTTAAATAAAACAGAAAACTTGATGATGACACTTGGGTTGTTCTTGTTTTTGTTTTTCCATTTTGTTGCATGTGAGTTTGAAAGATTTTGTGACAAGTAGCCATCAGACTTTCCATTTGATTTTACATCTTCAACAATAGGGAGGGAGGATGGCTTAGAAGAAGAAAGTGGAGGATAAACAACCATTTTATTGTCAGTCAGTGTCATCCTTGAAGTTCAGCCCACCTTGTCCTCAAGAATCCCTCTTCCAGTGGCTTTCAGTAGAAGATTCCTCTTTCTGCTATTGTATTATGCAGGCCAAGCCTTCCCAACTGAGAAGCCTCATGTGCCAGTAATGGAGAGGTTATTGACATGCTGAGATGTTGATTCTCTTTAGGGAGACCTGGCGGGAGCAGCAGCCACTGTGTCACACAAGTGGCACCACTTTGTGAGTGCCATGATGGGAAAGAGATCGGGAAACACTGATGTAGATGATCCACAGACACATCTGTTATGACTGACCATTTTAGGAAGTACCTGATGGTGGGGCGATGATCGCACCACTGACCAAAAGAGGGTAGGGGATAAAAGTTACCTGTTCCCCAACAGGACACCAGGATCTGTGTGGTTTGTATGTCTTGCCTTGGGATGCATTCAGAAGCTCACAGCAGGAACTGGCATATTTTCAGCCATGTCCGTTAAGGGAAGCTTTGTCGGATCAACTAAATAGATAGAGATTATACGTTCTGTGTTTTCAGGTGGGTTTTTTTCATCCTTACCTTTACGCTGTACTTCAATTTGTTAAAAGTTTCAACACAATTTTTAGAAACTTAAACATGGTATTTTCAAATAAATGTCACCACAAACAGATGGTGACCAAGTGGATAGTAAATTGTTTTGTAAAATTAACAAAATTTCCCTGGGTAAGGGGAGAGGACTAGAAATGACAGGCTCTCTTTGCCCTTGAACTTCGCTTCAGTCTCCTGAACCTCCACATTGTACTGCAAAATGATGGACCAATGCACAAATAATATTCAGATGCCAGTAAATTGTAATCAAGGCTTTTTGCGGGATGGGGAGGGAGTCCTGAGATGGGCATATCAATAAAAATGTTGCTTTTTCTGTAACAAGAGGGAACTTCCACCTTATAAGGCTGTGCTGTAATTATGTGTATGTTTAATTGGTCATACAGAAGAGTTAATAGAAAGCATGACTTTACAAAAAGTATGAAGAATAAAAATAATAATGATCTGTGTGCCTACCACCGAGGTTAAAAATAGAGGCTGGGTGCGGTGGCTCACACCTGTAATCTCAGCACTTTGGGAGGCCGAGGCAGGCAGATCACCTTAGGTCAGGAGTTCGAGACCAGCCTGGCTAACATGGTGAAACCCCATTTCTACTAGAAGGAAAAAAAAAAAAAAAATTAGCCCGGCATGGTGGCTCGCACCTGTAATTTCAGCTACTCTGGAGGCTGCGGCAGGAGAATCACTTGAACCTGAGAGGCAGAGGTTGCAGTGAGCCGAGATCGTGCCATTGCACTCCAGCTTGGGCAACAAGAGCGTGACTGTCTCAAAAAAAAAAAAAAAAAAAAGAACCTCGGTATCTTAAAAGCCCACCATTTGCCCTCTCCAATTAGACCATTTTCTTTCCTCCTCATCTACAAATTTTATTTTAATTTCTGTGTTAATCTTCAAGAGTTTTGTCAGCTGTGTATCTGTGTATCTATCCTTGAGTAATACATTGTTTAGTTTTAAAACGCTGAGTAATAAACCCAAGCCTAGCTGTGGAAGGAAAGGGCAATGTTGTCACTATTAGATTAAGGCTTTTAGGAGAAGATAAACTAAACAGCTTCTGGGGCATAGTTTGGCTTTAGCATCTCTGATCATTTATGAAAGCCTCTTCTGAGAAGTGCAGTGGCCAAGGTTATGCGTGAGTCCTGGAAAACAGGGCTTGCCAGTTGGGGTAGGTCTTGTCATGTAAGCACAGTCCCGGTTGCCTGGCAGAAATATGGTCTGCAGGATCAGTCTGCTGTCCGTTTCCTGTGTCAAAGCTCACCATGGCTTTTCACCAGTCCTCTGGAGTAGATCACAGACACTTCGTGAATTAAGTGTCTTAACCCTTTGGGGTGAGGGGTGGGGTTTAAAACAAGTGTCAGCTGATTAATTCATCAGGGCTTGGCAGGGAGAACAGAAAGTTCATTAGGCTTGGTCAAAATCAGAAAGTACAGAAAGCAGCCTGAACCAAACTGACTTAGGCGGCCTGTTGGTATAATAGCAGTGGGAATCTTGGTACTGACAGCTGTCATGGATCACAATACTCAGATCTGGTACACAGCAGTCATTTCTAATATTTCCCTTTGTTCTCTCTCCTTTCTTGGACCTTCTTCCTATATTCCTAAATCCCATACCCTAGTTTTTTGTTTTGTTTTTCCTAAATCTTATTTTGCTGGAGTGACACCCTCCAGTATTTCTTAAGGAAAGGTACGTGGGAGATAAATATTTTAGTAATTTGCTTGTCTGAAATAATATTTAATTCTACTTCTCAGTTGATAGTTTGGTAGCTACAGGATTCTATATATTTTCCTGCAGAAATTTGAAAGCTTGTTACCTTCTTGCTACCAGTTTTGTTGTCGAACAATCCAAAGATGCTCTTATCCTCTATATGTAATCTTTCTCCCTCTCTGGAAGCTTATAGCAAGTTTGTCTTCCATGTTCTGGAACTCCACAATGATCTGCCTTGGTGTGGGTCGATTTTGTTTCATTTATTATTATTTATTTATTTATTTATTTATTTATTTAGACGGAGTCTCGCTCTGTCGCCCAGGCTGGAGTGCAGTGGTGCAATCTTGGTTCACTGCAATCTCCGCCTCTCAGGTTCAAGTAATTCTCCTGCCTCAGCCTCCCAAATAGCTGGGATTACAGGTGCCCACCACCACGCCTGGCTGATTTTTGTATTTTTAGTAGAGATGGGGTTTCACCATGTTGGCCAGGCTGGTCTCAAATTCCTGACCTCAGGTGATCTGCCTGCCTTAGCCTCCCAAAGTGCTGGGATTACAGGCGTGAGCCACCACACCCAGCCAGGTGTGGGTCTATTTTAATTCGTTTTGCTGGACACAGTGGACATACAGTATGTTTTTAAAATCTTATGACTCATTTTCTTCAGTCTCGGAGATTTTCTTCACTTATTAGTGAATTTCTTGCACTTTCTTTTTCTGTTCTCCGTTTCCAAAAATTCCGTTGTTTAAATACTAGACTTTCTGGACTTCTGCTTTTTAAAATATTTTCTCCAATTTTCTATCTGTATCTTCACTTGGGCTCTTCTTTCTAGGAAGTTTTCTTTCAACTTTATAGTTTTCTTCTCCTTGTGCTGTTTCTCCAAGTTGCTTTAATCTGTTTGCTTTGATTTCTATCTTCCTTATTAGAGTTTTCTACATTTGATCTTAGCCAAAAGGCCAAGAAGTGATTATATTAGAGACTCTTTAGATGCTTGGTAATCCTTGGTTATCTGCTCATGAATGAGACTGGAAAATCGATGGGGAGTTTTGAAAACATGAGTAGGGCTTGCCAACTTTGAATTCCCCTATTGGAAGATCTGGGTGGTCTCTTCTAATGGGTAACCTCTGTTGTCATTGTCTTTAGCACCTGTCTCTTGGCCTTGGCTGGTCAGATTCCATAGAGAGGAGTCTTACAATGGCTGGCCTAGCTGGTAAGGGTCTGACTGCCAGGGCTTCAGAGCTGTGTTGGGTCTCTTTATGTATTTAATATTATACTACATATAATCTCCCCGATGCAGTCTTTACCTCGCCAGAGATTAACTCTCCAAATATCTGCCCATTTATGAGAAGAATAGCATGGAGTTGGGGAATGAATCTAGGGAGTTAACTTCTTAAAACAACTTTCTTAGTAACCTTTATTTAGCCCCACTCCACACACTTTATCTCTGGTTTTAGCAGTATCTAGTCCTGTCAGTTCCTGTGCCCTTGAGGATTTTGTGATGTAAATTGGATTGGAGCTCAGTTTTCCCCGCTGTTAGCTTAAGGTTGGCCTTTCTCAAATGAGGTAGGTGAGTCCACCCAACCGTCTACTTTCTAGATCCTTAGATTTTTATTGCTGTCATTTCCTCTTGTTATCCCTGTTTTTCTTTTTTCTGTTACTCGAATTTTAATGGACCTTTAGGAAGAAATAAAATTAGATATGTAAGTTCAGTCTACCATCTTAGCTCAGATCTGTGCTCTGATTTGATAAACTAGTAGGCATAGTTTGTCTGCCAGTGAAGTAGAGGAAGGACTATCTTTTTGCTATTGGCTAATGAGTGCTAGTCACCATGTTGTATATCCCTTGGTTTGAATAGTACCTGTTTGTTTCATTTACCTTGAAGTGGTTTCTCTTTTTAACATCCCGTTTTCCAAAGAAGCTCTTGGTTTACAGTCAATAGTTTGTTTTTCAAGAGGTAATCACACAGGGGATAATTTTAATGGTTAAATTTTAGGCTGGATGTTAAAGGCAAATTTTACTGCTGTTTCAGGGTCGTTTGCAAGTCAGATGGATGTGGGTCATTTTTTAGGCTTAGCTGAATTAGAACAAGTCTAGAAATTGCAGAGAGGGAAAAAATAACCTACTCTTACCTATGTATGCTGTGTAAGAATTGTGTTTTAGGGATGGGTAGTAATAACTGTCAACAATGTATGTCTACAGAGATTATGCTATGGTATTAAAATACAGAGTTAAATTCAGTTAGCACTCTCCAACAAGGTTTGCTTAAACTTGAAGACATAAGGTATACTGCACATGGCTTTCGAGTTTTCTATTAAATATTAACCATCATTTAATTTTATATCCTTATTATTACAGTATGTAAACTCTTAAAAGTTAGAAAGCTTATATATCTTAAACATAATTTTGAGATATGCCCTTTGTCAGATGTATTTACTTCTGCCCAAGTGGCCTATCCAAGTGAAAGGTGACTGGAGGTCATTAGCATGAACTATTTGGAGAAATCAAATATTTATCTTGTCCCCAAAATCAGTACTCTATTTTTTGTGCTTGTTCAGTAATTATTAATTTAGTTCAGACTTAGACTTCAGACAGTCATAAGCGGTTTTCCAGCAGGAAGATGTGCCTTTGAAAATACTTTTTTTTTTTTTTTTTTTTTTTTTTGAGACAGAGTCTCACTCTGTCACCCAAGCTGAAGTGCAGTGGCGCAGTTTTGGCTCACTGCAACCTCCGCCTCCTGGGTTCAAGCAATTCTCTTCTCCTGCCTCAGCCTCCCTAGTAGCTGGGATTACAAGTGTGCACCACGAGTCCCGGCTGGTTTTTGTATTTTTAGTAGATACAGGGTTTCACCATGTTGGCCAGGCTGGTCTCGAACTCCTGACCTCAGGTGATCTGCCCTTCCCAGCCTCCCAAAGTGCTAGGTGTGAACCATCATGCCTAGCCTGAAAATACATTTTAAAAGTTGTTTCTGAACATATTGATTTAAGGAAAATAAGTAAATTATTTAATAAATTCCTTTAAGGATAAAATAATTATTTGTATTGGTGATAACCCAGATGATTTGGGAAAGAACATGCATATTGGCCCAAATGTTCATGGTACACCTTGGCCATTCTCAAGAATATATTCTGCATTTGGTCCATCTCTGAGGGAAACTGAGGGTATGGCAGGTGTTAGTAGGTGTAGTCATTGGACCTCCTTCCATGGCTTCCTTTCATGGGTGAAGGAAGTAAGTGTACAAATCAATAAAAATGAATAGGCCAAATAGATATTTTTGGTGGTCTGAATGATTTAAAAACTCTAAGAAATAACTCAAGAGCATTTAAAGGGAAACAATCATCTGTGGCTTTCTTATTTTCAGCTTTAGTATTTGCAAAGCTAAAGTACTGTTAATAAAATGCCTGGCATATGACATCGAGTCCAGAGGCACTTTTTAATGTTGTTTGTTTCATATAATGAATTCCAGTGCTCTTATCAGATCCCATCATGTGGGAAAAGTAGGGAAATAGGCTCAGAGACGTTAAGGTTTTGTCCTGGGTCACAGGTTTTATAGCAGAGCTAGAACTACTTGTTACCCATCCTCACCTACATTTGCATGACTTTGGTTGTCCTTCCTTTCTGTTTCAAAGTTGCAAGTGCTTTTCTAGCTTTCTTGTTTATGGAATTACCAAGATGAGGTATTATTTGTCCCTCCCTTATATTAGCTAGGTAGTGGTGGGTGAAAGGGTGTGGAGAGTTTCTGTATTTGTTCATCCCAGATCATAAGGTATGAGTCAAAGTTTAGTTGGGAAGTCCCTTAGGGACGTCTTGATTATTTTGTGCTCATATTGAGTTGTATTTACATACAGTTGAACTATCAAGTTAGCCAGTGTCTTCTGGATTTTATGCAGATAAGGAACAGGGTTGAGGTACTTGTCTTCCAATGTTTGAAAGACAGTTATGTAGAAGAGGAAATAGGATGAAGGATGCAGCTTGGACTAAGACATGGAAGAGAGATTTGGGTTCGATTTAGTTTTAATAATTTTTGAAAACACCTTTAGGCTTAGCATTATGCCAGGTGCTTCCGGGGGTACAAAAGTAAAATGATCCCTGCTCTCTAACTGAAAAAGTTTGGATAGTCAGCTCTAAAACTGAAAGTGAGTGTGAGAAGTGGGAAGTGCCAAGGTCGCTCAAAGAAAGAGCTTTGGACAAACTTGAGACTTGGTTGGAGGGAACACTGAACAAACAAAGACATCAACATGAGCCTGTCTGGGGCATGTTTAGGGCTTGCAACTTGGGGTTCCTGTAGGGGGCTTGTGAGAAATAAGGCTGGAAGGGTGAGTTGGACACTGCTTTTGTTTCAAATGACAAGTTCTAAGTAGGAGAAAGGTATGATAGGATTTTGCTTTAAGTCCTAAGTGGGAATGATGAAGATGAGAGAGCCACTGGGGTAGGGTTCTTTGGGTCAATTAAAGGACCCAAAGAAATCTAAAGTTTGGCCACAAAGGGACTACCAGTGACCCTAGAAATTGTATGCAAAAATGGTATGTGCATTAGTGTTTTATCAAATTATTTTTAAAATGTGCATGATGCAATAAAGTCTGGTAAGCTAGAAGAATAGTTCAGGTGAAAGTTTTGGGCTGATAAAGGGATTGGGAATGGAAACAAGGAGAAAGAATTCAAGAGAGATTTCAGAAGTTTTAGAGATTTTTGCAAGTTACTGGCCATAGTTAAAGGATGAAAGAAAAACAATTTCACAGCCATCTTAGATTTCTTAGATCCTCCACTAGACTGTAAGCTTTTTGAGAGCAGATAGTACAGCTAGCTTGTTAAACATTACATTCTCAGAACCTAGCTGGCACATAGTAGGCTCTCAATAAATATTTCAGTAATTCTTGCCTGGAATTACTGAAATAGTTGCATATTTCAATATTGCATATTGAAATATTGCAAGTTTTGAGCCAGATGACTGGAATCATTGTGTCATGCTGAAAACAAATGTGGACTCATGAAAAGGAACAAGTGCAAAAAGATGAATTTGTTGACTTGAGGTTCCAGCAGGTCATCCAGCTAGTGGTGTCCAAGAAATACTTGGAAATTTGTGGGGATACAGAGGAGAAATACAGTGTTGAAGTCATCTTTATAGGGAGAGAGGTGAGATGGGAGCCTTGGGAAAAACAGATGCTAGAAGTCTAAAATGAAGGAGATCTGAGTGTATGGTGTCGGTGTAGAACAGTTTCTAGGCAAGAATTACTGGAAATTTCATGCTATGTCAGTCAGGGTTTCATCAGGAAGCCAGGGATTTCACAACCACCGGGAGGGCTTGGAGAAGAAAGGTCAGGAAGACCTCTGTTGGCTTTCAGGAGCTCCAGAAGTACAGGAGTCATAGAAAAAGCCTCTACCAAAAAGCCCTCAGCTGCCTGCAGCAGCAAGTCGGCAATTCCCAGGAAGACTCTGGGAAGTGGCTACCCAATGCCCCATTTGCCAGGGGCCACCTGCCTGCCCAGAGAACACCTGTAGAATGATGGCTTTTTCTCTTACATCTTTCAAATTGCCCTAAGTACCTCCGATTAGTAGGGTCTAACCTGGGATCCTATTGGAAGGAATCAGAACTGTGATGCAGAAGAGAGTAGCAGGGATGGGGCTGATGTCAACAGACAAGCTAGCCCCTGTGCTTTAGAGCATCTCACAGGGCCATGTCACCTCCTTGTCAAAACTCTCCAAAAACATCTCTCCCCCAATACTTTCATAATGAAATTGAAGTTTGGCTGGTGTGGGACCTGGTGCCCTCTCCCCTAACAGGAGGAGATTCTTTATTTCATGCGACTGTGTCTCTGTTCTGTGCATATCTGTTTTCTCAGCCTGGAATGTATATATTATTTCTATCCTCACCCTGGCAATCTGCTTCTTGCAGCTTTTTCTCACACCTCTAGGCAGATTTAGGTGGCCCTCCCTGCCTTTGTGTCTTATATATGCCTTCATTATGCTGCAACCTCCTTGAAGAAGGGATGCTTCTTTTCATCTGTTTATACACAGGGTTTAGCACAGTTCCCAACATTCAGTTCGAATGAATGACAGAAGGAAAGCAGTTTTGGGTGGTGGGGTGCAATTAAGTTTTATCGGCAGGAGATCAGTCATGAACTTTAAGGCACTAGTTTTAATCCAGTGGAGGTACTGGACCCAATTGCAGTATGTTGAAGAATGGAGAATGACTAGGAGTTAAAGAACTGGAGATAGTATACTCTGAAGAAGTTTGATAAAGGGATAATGATAACACAGTTTCAAGTAAAGGAAGGTTTTTTTTTCCTCAAAGGAAATCATAAGCCTTTTAGAGGAGACAAAATTATTTGAAAAAGTAAATTTGAACAAGAAAGCTGAGTTGAAGGGAATCAGGAACATGCATGGATGCTTCCCTCCAAGGTAACAGCAAAGAAAATAAGAGAGAGGGTTTTAAGGTAAAGAAAGGAATATTAAGGGAACCCTTTGGCTCAGCATAATGAGGTAGCAGAAGGTGGAATAGGAATTTGGAGCTTGAGAACATAGAAAATGTGCAATACTTTGGAGAATGTAACAGGAAGGTAAAAGAATGTGTTAAATGAGTAGTAAACAAGTAGCAAGGGCCCAGTTGAGGTTACAATGTACAGAACCAATCAGAATAATTCGATGTGGCCTTGACTGTTCATCAATCTTAGAGAGACACAAAGGAGGCATGGAGATTACCAGGAGCTTCTGACCGACAGAAATGGTGGAAAATCATGGGGTTGAGGCTTTGGGAGGGGGCGAAGCTATCAAAGTGCTCACCATGGCCCATAGTATGAAGGTAAGGGCTCACCATGGCCCGTAGAAGGCCAGCAGTAGGGGACGCTCTTCAATCATGCTGTCAATCTCCTGGAACTGGATTGGTGCCCACAGCTGGGCACAGAGAAAGTACACAACCTATTGTCAGAGCACACAGCCATACAGTTGGACCCCTCTATGATCCCTAAAGTTTCTTTCAACATTTCAGATTTTATGATAATTTTGAGATTACTGCATAAATTACCAATAGCCAGAATTCAAAATTAAGTGTAAAATTTAACAATGTGTACAGAATGCATTATTTTATAAAACTCACAATTGCCTAATTCACATGGCGAGTTTCTTCCAGCGATACCTGTATTTTCTTGTTAATAATGTCCACATCATTCTTCTTTTCCCCATCTGCTCAATAACCATTTTTTGAGCATGGAGGTACTAGACTGTGATATGCGTTAGGGACGCATTTGGGAATATAACAGTCGTGACTCTCTCTTTCTTAGAGCTCAGACTTAGGTGGTGAAGATGATCATTAAACAATCCAGTGAATATACCTAGTCATATGAAAATGCAGAAGAATATATTTAGAAGTATGTGTAAGCAATATCCAAAATACTAGACCCCCCAAAAAATATTGACTAACACCCTAAATTTAAGACTTCTGTAAGACAAAATGCCATAAGCAAAATTAGATCAACAGTGGACTGGGAGAAAATATTTGTAACCCATGTAATAGACTGAGGATTAGTATCCCAAATATATAAAGAATGCCTACAAATCAATTTTTCTCAAAAATACAAAAAGCCAAAGACAACTAATAAACAATGATTACTGAGAATGTTTTGTTCTTATGATTAAGAAAAACAAAAAATATTCCTAAGGGTATAAGAAAATGGGTATCTTATGTACTTTTGCTATGATTATATATTGGTACATACTTTTATGGGGTATGAACTGACAATATGAAATTGCCCATTCACTTCAACTGAATAATTTCCCTTCTTGAACTCATACACAGAGAGGAATATATAAAAGCATTCATTATAGCATTGTTTATAAGAAGAAAAATACAAAATAGCCTGAATGTTCAGCAGTTCATTGGTAGGCAATACTACAGAACACCATGAGAAGAATAATTACATGTATTTCCGTATGCAAAATCTACAAGTCACACAATGAAAAAACTATATGTAACTATATGGGTTTTTTGTTTGTTTGTTTATTTGTTTGTTTGTTTTTGAGACAGAGTCTTGCTCTGTCACCCAGACTGAAGTGTAGTGGTGCGATCTTGGCTCACTGCAACCTCCGCCTCCTGGGTTCAAGCAATTCTCGTGCCTCAGCCTCCTGAGTAGCTGGGATTACAGGCATGTGCCACCCCACCCAGCTAATTATTTTGTATTTTAAGTAGAGATGGGGTTTCGCCATGTTGCCCAGGTTGGTCTGAGCTCAGGCAATCTGCCCCCCTTGGCCTCCCAAAGTGCTAGGATTACAGGCATGAGCTACTGCACCCAGCCTAAATATACTTTTAAAGTATATCTGCAATATTTTCTACACTAAGCACACAGGAACTAAAACTACATATTTGTATGTGCCTATGTAAATGGCAATGCATAGACAAGACCCGGAAGAGTTCATGCCAAAATGATGATAGCAATTACCCCTATGAAGAGGAGTGATGTGGGGTTGGGGCTGGCCAGGAGACATTAAGGAGAATTTCTTGCATGACTGATACTGTTTGATCTCTTTAAGCCATACAAATGTGTTAATATATTATAAAATGAAAATACTGATATAATTAAAAATTATACTTTGAAAGGAAAGTATAACATACAATAAGTGTGCAATGAAGAAACTGCTTTTCATCAGGGCATCAGAATGTAAACGCACTTGGAGAGCAAACAGCATGTTTGACTTTGTTTTTGTTTTATTTTTGTTTTTGAGATGGTGTCTCTGTCACCCAGGCTGGAGTGCAGTGGAATGACCATGGCTTACTGCAGCTTCAACCTCCCCAGGCTCAGGTGATTCTCCTACCTCAGCCTCCTGGCACACCACCACCCCCAGCAAATTTTTGTGTTTTTTGTATAGACGGGGTCTCTCACCATGTTGCTCAGGCTGGTCTCGAACTCCTGGCTCAAGGGATCCATCTGCCTTGCCCTCTCAAAATGCTGAGATTATAGGCATGAGGTATTGTGCCTGGCTGCATTTGACTTGTTTACTCCTGTCTACCCAGCAAAGACATCAGATGGATGGGTGGGCAGATGGATGGATGAGAAAGCCTCACGAAGAAAGTGACTTGCCAATCAAAAGAAGAACAGGGAACCAGCGCTGCCAACTTCACCAGCAGGAGAGCAGTGTTTGTGAGCATGTGAAGAGACCCCACTGCGGGAACCTGGGCATATCCAGCTGGAGGCACAATGAATGAGGAGGAGAATGGTGTAAGATGAAGTGTGTGAGTTGATCAGGGGCCTCAGGGCTCATGGCTTTAGTAGCTAGTCATGAGGAGTTCTATTTAGTCCAAAAAGTGATGAGTATACCCTGACAAAGACTGAGGTGTCTCTATGGAATGAGTGTACTTGCTGAGAAAAATAAGTAGCATAGTGTGATTTGACTTGCTGGCAGTCACAGTGAGTGGGTGATGAGGATTAAGACTTGGTTCTTAGCAGCCAGTGCAGTGGCTCATGCCTATAATCCCAGCTTGAGGCCAGGATTTTGAGAGTAGCCTGGGCAACATAGTGAGACCTCACCTCTACAAAATATTAGGAAAAAAAAAAAAAAAAGACTTGGTTCTTAGAAATACCAGCCCACATTCTGTCCATCTAGCACATGAAGCTTTTTTTTTTTTTTTTTTTTTTCTTTAACTGGAGGTAGGGGGAGACTCTAGAGAAAGAATAGAAAAGGGTTTATAGTTACAAACTCAGACTGCCTGCATTTAATTGCCAGCATTACCATGTGCCATCTGGATGACAACGGATAGGTTACACAAATCTCTAAACTTCAATCTCCTTTCCCTGTATGTCAAATCAGGTTAATAAAGTGTGTACTATTATCTTAGAGTTATGGTGAGGTTTAAATAAAATTATCCATGTTCAGGACTTAGCATTTTGCCTGTCCAATGGCTTGAGGGATCTGGAACATTTAGGCCAGAAAAGAGAGGAAACTACTCACAAATATTTGAAAGTTTTGCTGAGAAGAGGAATTATATGTTATTTGCATGTCCTATTGAGGACAATGAAGAGTTATAAGGAGAAATTCAAGGGCAAGGACAACCCAATGTAAGGAAGACCCAACACAGCCAAGGATCAATAAAGGGAATTCCTTGCTTTTATTGAGACGTTGGACTAGGTGATCTCCAAAAGTCCTTCCAAATTCATTGGTCAGTAATGGCACCAGATAATCTTGGAAGTGAGTATAAAGTCATGTCAAGTCCTGCTGTAATCAATTTACAATGAAGACCTCTAAATAACCTCAGGATTCTCAGGCGTTAGCTGAGAAACCCCTAATATGAAACTGCAAAAAGTATTACCACTTACCTTACGACCTTGGGATGGCCACAATACCACTTCTGGCCTCTGCTTCTTCATCTGTGCACTGACATCGTTATACTCATGTGGCTGCAAGGCTTAAATGAAATATTGCAAATGAAAGTGCTCTGAAAACTGAAGTGCAATACAAATGCAAAGAATGATTGCTGTAATAATTTGCTGCAAAATGTTTTCTTCTCATGAAAAAGTGCTGCCATACTTTACACTGGTGGCTGGGGATTTGGGCATAAGCTGTTAGCCACATGGATTTCTTTGGTGTCAATGGAGGTGCATCTGGACAGCCCCCACCCTGCCAGGCCACATTGCACTCTGGACTTCCCTCCTCCTGGGAGCAGTACCCACAATTTCCCATCAAGAAGACCTTCAGTTCAAGTGGCTTCCAGGTTTGAATTATGCTGAACAGCCCTTCTGGGGAAAGGCAATGCTTTGGGTTTGATTGCCTCAGACTATCAAGATGACAACTTTGAGTAATTACCCTGATTATCTTTGACACTTAAAGAGCTACTAATCTTTTTTTTTTTTTTTTTTTTTTGAGACGGAGTCTCGCTCCTCCGCCCAGGCTGGAGTGCAGTGGCTGGATCTCAGCTCACTGCAAGCTCCACCTCCCGGGTTTACGCCATTCTCCTGCCTCAGCCTCCCGAGTAGCTGGGACTACAGACGCCCGCCACGTCGCCCGGCTAGTTTTTTGTAGTTTTTAGTAGAGACGGGAGTTCACCATGTTAGCCAGGATGGTCTCGATCTTCTGACCTCGTGATCCGCCCGTCTCAGCCTCCCAAAGCGCTGGGATTACAGGCTTGAGCCACCGCGCCCGGCCAAGAGCTACTAATCTTAACCAGATGTTGTGATACACTTGTTATCCCCAGTTTTCATTTTGGAAGAAGATGCTCCTTTGTGGTATCTGGCAGAGTTTCCAAATGTATTAGGTTGGTGCAAAAGTAATTGCAATTTTTGCCATTACTTTCAATGGCAAGTACCATGATTACTTTTGCACCAACCTAATATTATGACATCCTGTGCTCAAGAAGCCTTTTAGGGATACCTAATATGTCCTTATGCCCCCAGAGAAGGCAGCATTTTAACCCAGTATAGATGGATGAATATTTTATTGATTTATTTATTAAACATACAGTTATTGAGTACACAACAGCCAGAGTGCCAAGAATGAAAAGACATGTTCCTGACTACTTAGGAAATCACAAACTCAAAGGGGAGACTGACATGAATATTTCTTAAAGCTTTCAATTGTGAAATATAAGACATAATGAAAACTACATAAAGCCAAGATGTGCAGAGTGTTGTAGTAACATGTGGAGGGAGGGATTAGTTCGGTGTGAAGAGTTGGGGCCAACTTCACAGGGGAAGGAACATGGAAGCTGGAATATAAAGGATGAGCAGGGTTTACCAGGTGAAGCCCAGAGATTTGGGGTGGGGTTAGCAGAGGGGATGGAGAGGATATGGCATTCCCAGCCAGAAGTGACAGGTGCAAAGACAGTGAGAAAGGCGTGAAAGTGCTTACCAGGTAGTGGTGTGATTGGGCTATTGTTGGAGGAGTAGCAAGAGGTACTGAAAAGATAGATTTAAGCCAGACTTTTAAAGGTCTTGACTGTCATGCTAAGGAAAGTAGGCTTCATATTGTGGTTGACATGGAAGACTAGGCCTTCTCGTATCTTGGAAAGTTACCTTGGATTGTACTGTGGTTTCAGGGGAGCTAAGAGAGGAGTGTCATGGTCAATTATATCAAATGCCATGGAGGCCAAGTAGGACAAAGACTGTAAACAGTTCATAGAGTTGGAAATTTGGAGGTCACTGATCACCTTTTCCAGGGGGAAGGCAGAAATATGATTATAGCAGATCAAGAAATGAATGGATGGTCTCACTTCTATGTGGCATCTAAAAATGTTGAGCTTCTAGGAGTAGAGAGTAGAATCGTTGTTACCAAAGGCTGGTGAGGTGGAGTGGACAGGAACAGGGAAGACAGCAAAAATGACTGGTGGAGAAAACAAACAAACAAACAATAAACACTAAACAATAGTGTGTGTGTATGTGTGTGTGAGTTTGGATTAGTGTAATATCAACACGCACACACACACACGAAGTAATGAAACCAGTTTAAAAGCTATTGAGAAAAAGCCAGACACAAAAAGACGAATATTGTGTGATTCCACTAATATGAGGTACCGAGAGTAGTCAAATTCCTAGAGGAAGAATAGTGGTTACCAGGAGCTGGAGGGAGGGGAAAGGGGAGTTACTGTTTTGTGGGTACAGAGTTCCAGTTTGGGGTGATAGAAAAGTTCTGGAGGTGGATAGTGCTGATATTCAGGCAACAATATGAATATACTCAACATCACTGAATTGTACACTCAAAAAGGGTCCAGGTAGTAAATTTTATGTTGTATCTATTTTACCACAATAAAACAACAAAGCTACTGCAGTAGTCCTGGTAAGAAAGTGTACCTGAATCTGAATTATGACCATGAGGACAGACAGGAAAAGAGTAATTTAATTTTTTTCTTTTTTTCCCCAAGAGGAGTAACTTAAATTTTAAGAGACATTTCTGATCCATAATTGACAGGACTTAATCTGTATGAGAAGGTGGAGGAAGAGAAAGTGATGGAGATGACTGAGGTCTTTGACTTGGACAACTACCTGCATGTTGGTTTAAGAGAGAGAATGATGAGTATGAGTTTGTGTGGTCTAATATGTAGTGAAAATATACAAGTATGTATACTATACACAAGCGTGTGCGCACACACACACATACATAACTAGAGCTCAGCAAAAAGGACAGAGAGATACAAATTTAGGAGTTGTCAACATGTGGCTAGTATGGAACTGAGATCACTTAGGGAGGAAAAAAGGAGCCATAAGTGGGATCTTGGAAAACATCAACTGGTGAGACTGAGAAGGAACAGAGGAAAAGGAGGGACCGGGAAAAAAATGGTTGCATGGAAGCTATGAGAGAAATGTCACGGTTAACTGTGTCAAATGCACTGGAGGCCAAATGGGACAAAGACTGGAAGCAATTCATAGATTTGGAAATATGGAGGTCACTGATCACTTTTTCCAGAGGGAAGGTAGAAGTGTGATTATAGTGGATCAAAAAATGAATGGATGATCTCACTTCTATGTGGAATCTTAAGATGTTGTGCTCTTAGGGGTAGAGAGTAGAGTGGTGGTTATCAGAGGCTGGCCAGGTGGAGTGGATGGGAATAGGAGAGACGTCGATCAAAGGGGACAAAGTTCCAGTTAGACAGGAGGAATGTTTTAGTGGTCTATTGCACAGCACAGTGACTATTGTTAATAATAATGTGTTGTATATTTCAAAATTGCTATAGCAGACTATTCTAAACATTCTTACACCAAGAAATGACAAGTATGTAAGGTGATAGACATTTAATTAGCTTGATTTAATGATTTCACAGTTCATAAATATGTACTCCATAAATATATACAATTATTATTTGCTAAATAAAAATTAAAACTGATTTTTCTTTTTAAAAAAAGGGAATGGGATACAGCAATGAAAAGAAATGAGCGATGGCTATGCAACAATATGGACTAGTCTCACAGCATACTGCTGGGAAAAAAAAGAAGCAAGATGCAAAAGAACATATAGAATCTTATTCCATACCTGTAAATATTTAATTTTAAAAACCTGTGAAAGAAAACTACATAAGTGATATTAAGAAAGAGAAGAGTGAGCGCAGTGTTATTAAAAAGTGAGAAAGTTGCTTACTTCTAGAAGAAGGTGGGGGTTATGATCAGGGAAGCCATGGGGCAGGGATTCCAAAATATTGTGTATGTTGATACTTCTTGACCTATATGACTACAAGAGTGCTTACTTAAAAATTATCCACGATATGTGTATGAACAAATTTGATGTGTGCATCTTTCTCTATGTAGATTATACTTCACACAAAATATAACCAAGTCAACAATCTTATATCTGCTTCTGAAAGCAAATTTTCAGAAAAAATTTCAGAGAGCAAATTTTCAAGCAGCAAACAAAGCTTTAGTTTGGGGTGCTGCTTTAATGTAATTACATCATCGCCTTTGACCAAATCTTCCTGAAGAAGAAGACATCCTTTCCTTTAGTCAGTTTCTGTTAATGAGGAAGGCAAGCTTAATAACTTTGTGGCAACATCACTCTTGCTAGCACACTTTACTGGCAAGGTGAGCATCAATTTCCTATTGGAACTGTGTAGTATGGTGAGCAGAGAAAAAATATAGCATCTAAAAGTGCTGAGAAATCAGTTTCCACACTCTAATGTTAAAATTTGAATACTGTACATTCTTAACTCTTCATGTTGAACTAGTTTTAGTATTTTGGAAAGTTGCAAAAACAGTACAGAGAATTCCCACATACCCTTCACTCAACTTCTCCTAATGCTAACAACATCTTATGGAACTACAGGACAGTGACCAAAACCAGGAAATTACCAATAGTGCAGTACACACACACACACACACACACACACACACACATTTAGTAATAAAATTATTGAGAACCTTTTAATGTAGTTGGCAGTCATTTGGATTTTCTTTTCATGAGGTCTGCTTGGATTCTTGGCCAATTTTTCTCTTGGGTTGTCTAATTTTTTTTTCAAATTGAATTTGTGCTTTTCTGGTCATCCTCATTCAAGAACTGTTGTTGGGATATTTATGTATCAATTCATTTAGGGTGACAATAATAAACCCATACATGTTAGCACAGTTAATGTATTTTATGAGGAATACCTATATTTTCAGAAACAAGGATCAGTGTAGAGGATGGCACTATTTTGCATTTTTGCGAGTTTCTTTAATGTCTGGCTTGGTGAAGGATAGCTAAATTCTCATACCTACTTCCTCATTCCATTTGTTGGGGTATTTTTTATTTTTTTGGCTTTTATTCAGTGGTGTTGGCATGCCAGAGTTTATTCAGCCATTTTCCAATTGGTAGGCATTTACTTTTTTCCAGTTTTAGGATTTTTGTGTTGTTTTTGCTACCACGAATAATGCTGCAACAAACATCCTTGCATGTTTTTTTTTTTTTTTTAAAGTGAATGGGAAGTGAAGAAATGGAGGTAGTCGGTGGAGACTAACATTTTAAAAAATATGTGATTCTTCATCTCCTTTGCAAATAACACTAAAAGTTTTATTATTAACCCTCATCCTTCATCTCTTTATGTGTTCACTCTTAGTTTCCTTTAAAGTACACTCTTACTTGTTTGACTATTAGTTGTTACTATCTTCAGCAAAACCTCATATCTCTGTTACACCCTCCACCCCTCTTCTCCGGTCTAAATGTGAGGCTCTTCAACTAAAGAGATAGGAAACCACTCGATCGAATATTCTCTTATAATTCCAAATGGTCCTGTAAAGATAACTCACTCTTCAGTGGACAGCTCCCTTCGTGTCCTTAGAGAATCCCTTCAGTGATATCCATGATACCCTCCTCTTTGTAGATGAGGATGGTTTTCTTGACCAGCCGTCAGGACTTAAACGTCACCAGTGGATGGGATACGCACGGTTGACATGTGACGCACTCGATGTTAGGAAACCTGGAGCCCACTTCTGTGGGATCTCTAACCACCTGTGTGAACACTGAATACCTATGTCACTTTGCTTTCTGGGCCAGTTTCCTCATCTATAAAATGAAGGATTTGGAGTAAGTAATTTTGAAAATTCTTCCCTGTTCATTCTTACTTCAGTACCTTGCAACTGTGGCATCCATTTGCCAGATGATTGGCCAGGGCCACGGCTGTCGCGTATGACTGGGAATGTGGCAAAACTAGCTGGTTCATACTGGGACTTGGCTTACAACTCACTCATGCAGAGCGCTACTCAGTCCTTTTCCCTGGGGTAGGGGTGGAGGGCTCTAAGGCCTCAAGGCTTATCCCAATCAATGAAGCCCTTCTCCCAGGCTGGCTTCTTAGGGCCATGGTGTTGGTTGATGGATTAGTTAAGGGCAGGAGCTGATCTGGAAACCCTGGGAGGGAGGAGGTGGGAGAAAGATATGGGGCCAAAGAGCCCTAAAAAAGTGACATGAGATTCTCCTGGCTGCCTCACACAGACAGCGTCCCTTTTCCTGTTCCACGATGGTGCCCACATTCAAGTCACACATGAGGACAGGCTGGCTGGCTGAATGACAGTGGGCTCCTAGTACAAGCCCCTTAAAATAGCAGAGGTAGGGCTCCACTCCAAAACAGTGACAGTATCAGCAAGTTAATTAAGAGATCTGCCAGGGACGATGCGAAATCTGGCATGTGGCCCATTCAGATCAGCACTGCTCAAGATGAACTGAGCGGGTGTTTGTTTGTCAGGCTGAGCTAAGTCAGGCTGACAGAACAGCTCCCCGGAGAAGGTTTCATGTCAGATATTCAGAAAACTTCCCTTCTCGCCGGTACATATGCTCTCAGATCAGATGACATTTTGATGGAAAACTGTGTAGGATTTCCATTTAAGTATCCAATATCACAGCCGGTTTGCATCATGCCTTTTGATTTTCTTTTAATGTAGCCTATCTAAATTTCATGATGTTTCATTTGGAAACTGGTCCTTGTAGGAGGATACTGCCCATCGTTAGGCTTTAGATGAAGTAAGGAAAGTGCAGTTGCCTTCTCGGTGCACTGACGGTAGAAGAAAGGGAAGGACGTGTAGGGCAGGGGTCCAGGGAGTTGAGCAAGTGGTTGGGAAAAGGTGAAAAGTGAGGAGGAAAAAGAAATGGGGGGGAAGTGGGCCTGCTCCTTCATGGGATGTAGATCCCTGGCCTGCGTGTGAATGCTGGTCTCTGGGCCAGGGGCTGTTGGAGGAGGTATAGTTCTCCCCCAAATCCAGCCACTTTTTCCCTATGGGCTGCAGTCCTGCATGTCCAGCTGCTGGCTGGCTATTTCCACTCACCTTCCCTTCACACCCAATATGCATGAAACCTTCCATTTCCCCCAACACACTCTGCCTCTCTGCCCTGTTTCTAGGCTGCCTTGGTCAGTACTGGCGAGGTGTGGAAGGGTGGTGTGGGCAAGCCATGGCCAGGGAGTGACCCTGGGCTCTAGTCTCCATCTTACACCGAGCTGGGCCTCTCTGGGAAGACTCCAGACCTTTTCGGGTTGGGAAACACAGGTGGAGCATTACCATTACCTGTGTGAGCTGCCTGGCAGTTCTGCCTGCGCACCTGAGAGCATGATATTGGACACATGCAAAGTTATCAAGACTCCGTTTGGATTGGTCATGACAGAAAACTCTGTTCACAAATGCCCACCTTAAAAGTTTTTAAAAATTTTTAACTTCTTTCAGCACATGCCCACTGTAGCCAGACACTCTGTACCTCCTGCCTCCATGAGCTGACAAATACAAACTTTCTTCTATCGTTGCTACTGATTACTTTTATCTGGGTTATTATAATTTAGTAGCTGTGCACATTATCCATATATATTAGAGATGGGGTCTCACTCCAGGCTGGAGTGCAGTCGCGCGATCGTAGCTCACTGAAGCCTCAGACTCCTGGGCTCAAGCAATCCTTCCACTTCTGCCTCTCAAGTTGTTGGGATTACAGGCATGAGCCACTGTATCTGGCTCTTCCAATATTTTCCTATTGCTCCTCTGGACCCATCTTCCAGCCTTCTCCATCCTATGATCTGCCCTGGGAGGCCAACCTATCTGGGCTACACCAACAGGTTCCTATGCTGTCTGGCTTTGGTTGAGTTTGGCCAATGGGGAACACAAGTCAAATATTAGAGGAAGGAAGGAGAGTGAGGCCATGATCTTTAGTCTCTTGGATCCCTACCTGGGAGGCAACCGGATCCCCCTCAGCCAAAGGTCACACATTCTCAAGTTATCTTCCTCAATGTGACTCTCTCTTCTTAGGGGCCAGTCCCTCTTCTCTCCTTCGCCCTTGGATCTAAGGGTGGTAACAGTGCCTTCACTGTTACTAGCCCTGGGGTACTGGATATCCAATATAGTTCTCCCATATTCTACCTCCGCCTTTGTAAATGATCTGATTTGGTTGTTGGGAGTCTGAGTGGTGGAGCGTTGCACAATAGGGGCAAGAGGAGAACTTGGGAGGGGACTTGGAGGCACTGTTTCCGAGGCTTGTAGTCCTGCCTGCTAACCACCTGTTAGTAGCGGAGTGAGTAGCTGTGCTGCCCTACCAGGATCATCCTTAGGCCTTGCAAGAGGGGCCCACTCTGGCCCTTCTCTGGGTATGCCCTCTCCATGGGGCAAGGAATCTGGGGCCAAAGGAACATTCCAACCTGGACCCCCCTGTACAGACCACAGTCTCATTCTAAGATTCTGCCACTTGCAGACCCTGTGCAGGCCTCTTTCCCAGGTGTGCATTCCTAGGCCCCACCGAAGAGTAACCAAGCGAAGGTGTTGGGGAGTGGAGACATGGAAGAGCTCAGCTGTTAGGACAGGGGTGTTCATTTGCACACACCCAAGGACTGTTGTGGTGTGGAATGGAGCAGGGGGTGGGCTGTAAGCTGAGGTGTGTTCTCCCTGTGCCACCCCATTTGAACACAGAATTCAAGGAGTATGCATTTCAAATGCAAGTCAGCTACCAGGTTGTTATGAAGGTGTATTCATCAAGGTTGGGTGATGGAGTATATTCATTTCACAGTTAGCTGGCCTTGTAACTTTTCAGTCCATAGACACACAGTGTGTAGTATGTAAGCCTTCCTTTGGATCTGTGCCTCAGGCCTGCAAACAGCATGGGTGGGGGTCTTCAGAGGAGTCCTGATTGCTCCTGTTCTATGGCAGGCAGCCTGGCCCCTTTCTAAAGATTTCCTCATTAACCCTTGCAGCGAACTTCTTATGAGGTTCTCTTCCTTAAGTCCAGCTCCATTAGGAAACAGATATGGTGACTTAGGAAGACTTTCTGACAATGAAGTGAAGGCCATTACGGGGACCGAGCTTGTGATCAGAATCCCAGTCAGGAGGCTTGTACTTTCTAGCTCGAACAAGAAAAGGCAAGGATTGGGCCCCTTGGAGGAAGAAGACAGAACGGATGGCCATGAGTGACAGTTCTCCTCTCTTGCCACAGAATCTGGAGGGGATGCCTCCTGCGGAGGGCAGTGTGCCCCAAGTCACCTCTGCTGTACGCGGAGGCCCATAGCAGGAGCCCAGGCATGTGAGCATCTTGCCCCAGCTCCAGGGATTCCAGCCGTGCCAGGGAAGCTCGGTGGGTGGCAGGCGGCTGCTGGGGGAGGCTAGTGCGCGGGAGCAGATCCTTGGCTTCTGGAGAAGGTGGACGCATGTCGAAGCTACTGATAGGGCACCTGGTGCAGGCACTTTTGAAGGTGACCCTGGTCTGCCCATTGGCTCGAGGAGGCTACCCCAGACTGCTGCAGAAAAGGAGAGAAGAAGGAAGGAAACGAGAGGGAGCCTGGATGTGAACAGGTTAGAGCTGTGGCTGGGCTGGATGGGGTTGTGCCAGTTTGCACCGAACCTGCTGTCTTGCTCTTCAGACATGGATGCTCCTTCTGACTCCTAGGAGAGCGTGGGTCTCTTTTTCTAGTGTTCTGTGGCTGAGGGGATGGACACTTTATCTTGTGACAAGCCCTTCCACTGTTTTCTTCCTGCTTCCCCTAATGTATAGATGACAAGTGCCAACAAGGGCAGAGTCCTGCTCCCTGCTGGAGCCATTTTCCAGCCACATTTCTCCTGCCTCCAATCACCATCACCAGGAAGCTGCCTATCTAACTGCAGGCCTTGACCGGCCATTGGAGTGAGGTCTGCATTGTCTTGCTGTGTTTAAGGCAAATGAAGTCCAGGTAACCAGTTCCTGGGCAAAAAAGGGGAGAAAAAGAAGGCGAGGTGGTACCTGCTTCTGGTGACACATGCTCAAGGCCCAGATGTGTCCACTCTCCCCCCCGCACCATGAACTTGGCTGGAGAGGGGAGCCAGCGAGGACACCCAGGCAGGGCCTGATGGGGAGGCAGGGAGATGATCCAGGGAGCAAAGCCCTCCCTGCAGGGAAGGCTGGGTGTGTGTTAGGGCTCCGGCACCTGGAAGGGAGACGCTTCATGGAGACCTGGAGGGAGCTGGCAAGAGCATGGCCAGAAGAAACTTGAGCGTGGTCCTGAACCCAGCATCTGGGCCACACCCGGCATCCTCAGCTCAGGGTGCTTCTGGTCTGAAGCCACCATTCAAAAGTAGGGGCTCAGTTTCTGCACGACCCATACTGCCACCTCGCCTGCTCATGCTTCTGGGGCCCTGGGAGTCAGGCTGAAAGCCTGGCTGTCAGCCGGTGAGGGTGACGAAATAAATGGCACTGTGGGGCAGGGAGATGGCTCTAGGACCCCTACACATCCTTCTCCCTGGGTCCTAAGTGCCTCTAGGTGCCAGGCTCTTCCTCTTGGGTGGGGCTGCTTCCCTGGGTGGTACCTGGGGGCCAGAGGGTCAGGCCTGGTCCTGGAAGGGGCACTTTGACAGCCACGATGGCTGCGTGGGCTTCCCACCAGCACAGCCTGTGCTTCGGGGCCCCTGAGCCTCCGAGCTTGAACTTCAGTGTGTGAAGGCACCTCTCCTTCACCACCAGCTGGCAGATGTGGGGACAGCAATGAAGGGGTTGCCCAGCTCCCACCTGTTTACCTAAAACATCACAAGATCTATACATTCAGAAGAGGAGACTTTATTTTTTGTAAAGGCTTACAGCCTGCAAAGTGCCCATCCCACGGGCTGGGAAGTGCAGCCCCCAGCCGAGGCCAGAGACAGGCCCTTAGGAGGAGGAGGAGTTGGGGCAGGGCTTTATGCCGAATGGGTCGGCTAAATGTACGTATTCAACAGGTTACAGGAGGAACTATGAATATTCATGAAGGTGGTCCTGACGCACATGGATTAAACATGCATGTAACACGCGACCCATGTTCACCTTGGGGTAGAGACTTAACATTTAAATGCGCTACAGTTAGGCCCTAAACGTCAAAAGGTAAGCAGAGACACAAAGGCACTCAAGTGTGCAGCCTCTGTAAACTGGCCAGAACCAGTCCGTGGTCAGTGGCCTTCTTATTCAGGAGAGTTACTGCAATCAGCCTCTTGTCCAGTGAAAGCTGTGGTTATGGCTGGTAGAACAGGAGGTTAGTCCATGCCTGTGAGCTGCAAGTGTTATAATAGTTTCAGTACTGCTTATCTTGAGACCACTGCTTGTTTAGTGGCTGGAGAAAAGGAAGACCCTTGTGGCAGTTGGACATAGTTTATTCTTTCAGTGTAGGGGTGCACGACTTAACTATTCTCTGGCATGGTCCTAGGTCCTGTTGATAATTTGGTATCTTATTGCCACAAAGAGTCTGTTCTGTCAGGCTTATGACCTCTGTTGTAGCATTAATGCTGGTCAGTCATTGTGTCTAAACTGCAAAAAGGAGGCGGGTGTAAGGTGTGTCTAATTTCAATTCCATGATAGCCAGGAATTTAGTTTTTCAGGATTCTCTGGGCCCCCCTTGGCCAAGAGGGGATCCATTCAGCCAGTTGGGGGGCTTAGGATTTTATTTTTAGTTTACACACCTCTCCTGTGTCTATTCCCCCCAGGGTCAGATCAGGGCCCTGCGTGACACAGATCGGCCCTGCCAGTCTTGACGCACTGGTCTGGCTCATGTGGCTTCAGTGGTCCTGTCTGGAGGGAGCCCAGCCAGGGGCTGTGCTGCCAAAGCAAGGCATGGAAGGAAGGCTGGTCCTGGCCCCCAAGGGCCCCATCCCCACTGCTTAGTGCCCTTTTGCCTGGTCCTGGCTTCCTCTTTCTGCTCAAGGACCTCACTCAACAGTTCTTGAATCAGGTGGGACCACAGTGACTGGAACCTTAGCCCAGGAACCCTAACAATGTGGTTCTCCCCTTCTTCCAGCTGCTGTTCCTGGACTGATCTGTGTGCCCTTGAGGCAGGTACTTTGAGGCTATTCTTAAGACGTTATTGTCGGGCAAGTGGCCTCGTGTCCACTCCTCATGCCATCCTCTTTCTCTGGGCCTTCTCTTCATGCCTATGATGTCAGTGGCCATGTATGCGGAGTGGACTCTCAAAGTTGACATCTCCACCTCTCTCCTGGGAGACCCTCTGTATGTACCTATGCCTCCTTCACATTCTCACTTGCATGTCTCAACTCACCCTGAACTCAACAACTGCATTTATGTTCATCCACTCCAAACCTGGGCCTCTTCCAGTTTTCTCTAACTCAATACAAATCCCCACCTTCCATCACGTCAAAAAAACCCCAAACCCCATGTCATCCCTAATACTTCCTTCTCCCTTATTCCACCCAATGGCCAATTCATCACCAAGTTCTGTTGACTTTGCTTCTAAACATCTCCCCTTCCCATTCAGTTTTGCCCATTTTCACCTTCACCTTCACCATCACTTTGGTCTGAGCCACCACCTTTTATCATCTAGACTCCTGCAAAGGCCTCCTCCCTGGCCTTTCTGCATTCATTCTTCCCCTTTCTAGTCTGTTCTCTACATAGCAGCCAGAGCAATCTTTTTGGAACATAAACCTGCTCATGTCACCTCCCTAATTAAAGCATATCCATGACTTTCCATTGCTCTTCAGATAAAAGACAAAACTCTTAACATGGCCAACAAGGCCTTGCATGTCTGGCCCCTGCCCACTCCTCCAGCCTCAATTTACAGCCCACTCCTCCTCACTCCCTGAACTCCAGGCTTCTTTTAGTTCCTTGAGTGTTTTTGTGCCTTTGCACAAGCTGCTTCCTCTGCCTCAAACCCTCTCAACTCATCTACCTATAACAAAGCACAGTCATTATTTTCTCAGGAAAGCTCTTTCTGGCTTCCTTGACTAGGTAAAAAAATCTTCTTGTAATAGTCTCACAGCACCACTTGCCTTTTCTTCATAGCAGTGATCACATCTGGAATTATGGATTGATCTGTAGTAGTATTTGATTAATGCCTGTATCTTCTCCCAGACAATGAGTTTCATGAGGGCAGGGACCTGTGGGTCTGTTTTTGCTCGCTGTGATATACCCATCACCCAGCACGATGCTCAAAACATACCAAGTGGTAGTAAGTGCTCTAGAATGTGTTGAGTGGATGAATGGGAGGGTGGCTGGAAGGAAGAAAGCATGCAATGAAGGAAGGGATGTCTGTTTCCTAGGCATGCTCTAGCAAAACCCCACAGCTAACATTCTCTGTTAGGTTTCTGTTATTAATTGCAAAAGCTTTATAGATTGGGAATGACATCTTTTATCTCCTTGCCTTCTTTTTGTAGGAGAGAAGAGGAATTGACCATTTGATAAAGGCCAGGACTTGAGCCTTGCCTCAGGAAAACAGCATTAGAAGCTTGGGAGGTCACCTGTGGTTGGTGGCTGTGTGAGCTGTGGCCTTAAAGTCCCTGAGACAGCAGACATGCGAAGTCAGGCCCTGCCATCGACATCCCGTCTGGCCCACCCTTTCTCCCAGCCTAGGATGTCAGCACCATGGACAGGACCCAAGCCCAGCCCTGGAAGGTGGGGTCTGTGAGGAATTCTGGTGAAGCAGAGGGCAGTCCCGTGCCCATCTCTAGGTGGAAGGGAACTGGTGTACATATCTCCACTGGGTGTCACTGCTGCCCTTGTTTTCTGTCACCTGAGGCTCTGGCAGGCTGCAAGGTGATGAATCAAAGGGCGCCCCTCCCCCTCCTCCAACAAGGGATGGGGAAGGAATTACCTGGATCAATTTAGAGAATGCTGGCTTGGGGCCCAGTTATAGGTTTTAGTTTTCACATGCTACTTACCACACAGTGGCCCCATTTGACCCCAGTGGTAATAGAGTTGGGGAAAACTCTCTGATGGAACAATGTGAGGCTGTTTCCTGCAGCCAGGACTTCCTATCATGTCCATGTCATCTCCTGCAAACATCTGAGCAGGGTGGTGGCATGAACACTCCTGAGAAGGTGGAGGGGTACAGGGGGCTTGGTGCCCCTGCCTCCCTGTGGGCCTGTCCACTCATGGGGTCAGCACAGGCCTGTGTGTGCTCAGTGTGCCTGGCCCTTGGGAATTTCCATGGGCCGGGACAGGTACACAGAACGAGCAGCTGCAGAGCTGCCCTGTGATACCTGCTCCTGGAGGAAGCACAGGGCGAAGAAGATGGAGTCAGCTGGAAAGATGAGAGAGAGGCGCTCACTGCTCTGTAGAAGCCATCCTTGGAGGGCTCAGGGGTTACTGGGACAAAGATGGCTTGAGAAAGTGAAGGGGCAGCTTTTGTGGTGGTTCCTGCCTCCAGGGAGAGCCTCACCATGTGTTGGGGTGGTGTGGGCTCACCCTCCAGGACTCTGAAGAGCAACACTCTCCCCCTCGGGACAGGCCAGTGCTGTGCTGCCTGTTGGCCCCCAAAGAAACTTCAAGAAGCAGGTGACTCAAACTGCAGCAGCTTTCCTCAGCGCTAAGCTACTTTGCACCCACTTCCCTCTGAGACCTTTGGCACCCTCTCTCTTCCTTCTCAGCTCCGAGGTCAGTTTATTTTTCCTGTCAAGCGGCAGAGATTGTTCAGGAAGTATGCGTGGGAGGGTTTTATTTAACGCTCTCCATTCTCTCTCCTAGAAGTCTTCCTTTGCCCTTTTCCATGGACCTTTTTATGGAAGAAGGGACTATTGAGGTCATTGCAAAGGGGATGGGCTGGTGCGCAGTGGCTTATGCCTGTAATCCCAGCATTTTGGGAGGCCGAGGTAGAAGGATCACTTGAGCCCAGGCATTCAAGACCAGCCTGGGTAACAAAAAGAGGCCTCATCTCTACAAAAAAATTTAAAAATTAGCTGGACATGGTGGTAGCACACCTGTGGTCTCAGCTACTCAGGAGGCCAAGGCAGGAGGATCACTTGAGCCCAGGAGGTTGAGGCTGCAGTGAGCCAGGTTTGTGCCACTGCACTCCAGCCTGGGTGACAGAGTGAGACACTGTCTCAAAAACAAAAAACCCAACAAGGAAAACAAAAACAAAGGGGATGGTGGCAAAGGTAAGACTACTGGTTGACTGCTGTGGTGAGCAGGTACTGGTGAGAAACCCAAAGTCTACCCATCTAGCATTGTATTATCTATCTTCTGGGATTTGGGGTTGTCTGACTGGAGACCGTCTGCCTTTCTAGAGCAATTCTTAGAGTGTTTTTAGTGGTAGCAAATAACTTCCCTGCAAGCCTGCCTGTCATTTGCAAACTAACCAATCCAGAGCCCATACTCTCAACCACTTCCTTTATCAGGCAAACCACTGTCTTCATGCCAGAAACACCCTAGGGCCAGGTGGTAGACAACTAGGGATAGCCCTATACCTTAGAGCCTGCCAGAATTATTCAAACCAGCCAATCCTAAGCCTGCTTAGCTGCCTAGCCTGGGTCACCCATACTTCTCCATGAAAATCACAATCAAGGTTTTTGCCTACACTTTCTCCCCAATCCTTCTGCCTTCTGATGACTTTGGTGCTTCCCCGTATGGCTCTGCATGGCATGGTGTGCTCCCTCCTCTTGGGAACTGTGAGTAATAAACTATCTTTTCAATGGCTGTCATGTCCTGATCTGCTAGCCTCACCATAACCCAACAAAAACAAAATCCCAGGTATGTTTTAAAACTAGCAAAGGAGATGAAGAAGGACCTTGGTAAAGCCATGCCCCTTTCTGAGGGACCGTTTCACCCTCTGAAATGGAAATCAGATTTCTAAAGTTTTAGAGAAAATCCCATCCTGTGACTTCCCCTGTGGCAATGACAGCAGCAGCTCCTGCTTTGGGGGTCTGCCCACTGAGTGGCCAGCCTCACATTGTCCATCCTGAGCGCAAGCACAGAGGAGCAGAACACAGCCTGTGCTTTCAGAGATCCCCTGTTGTTTTATAGTCAGAGCCTGGGACAGTGGAAGGAGGGCCCTGAGGCCTACCTCTTTATGGACAAAGAACTGGCCCAAGAGAGCAGAGGCACTACTCAATGACTGACACACGCTGAGTCAACTTGGATAATCTGAGCCAATCCAGTTGCTATTGGCTGTGTACGTACTTGTGTATGAGGTGCTGTGTGGGAGGGGAGTGATGAACAGTGAGGCTTGGAAGAGCCAAATCAGGTCATGGAAGACGTCATAGGATGTGCTAAGGATTAGATTTACTTTATTCTCAGGGTATGGGGGAGTCAGGAAGAGTTAAAAAAATTTTTTTTCCTTTGTCTATTTATGTATTTATTTATTATTGATATGGTTTGGCTGTGTCCCCATGCAAATCTCATCTTGAATTGTAGTTGCCATAGTTCCCAAGTGTTTTGGGACAGACCTGGTGGGAGATCATTGAATCATGGGAGTGGTTCCCCCATACTGTTCTCGTGGTAGTAAGTCAGTGTCATGAGATCTGATGGTTTTATAAGGGTTTCCCCTTTCGCTTGGCTCTCATTGTCTCTCTTGCCTGCCATGTAAGATGTGCCTTTCACTTTATGCCATGATCATGAGGTCTCCCCAGCCACGTGGAACTGTGAGTCCATTAAACCTCTTATTCCTTATAAATTACTCAGTCTTGGGTATGTCTTTATCAGCAGCATGAAAACAGACTACTATAATCTTTTTTTTTTTTTTTTTGAGATGGGGTCTCGCTCTGTTGCCCAGGCTGGAGTGCAGTGATGTGATCTCGGCTCACTGCAGCCTCCACTTCCCGGATTCCAGCTATTCTCCTGCCTCAGCCTCCTGGGTAGCTGGGATTACAGGCATGTGCCACCACGCCTGGCTAATTTTTTGTATTTTTAGTAGAGACAAGATTTCACCATGTTGGCCAGGCTGGTCTCAAACTCTTGACCTCAGGTGTTCTGCCTGCCTCAGCCTCCCAAAGTGCTAGGATTACAAGCATGAACCACTGTGCTTGGCCTACTACAATTATATTTTCAGAGACAGGGTCTGGCTTTGTCACCCAGGTTGGAGTGCAGTGGTACAATCATGTCTCACTGCAGCCTTCAACTCCCGGGCTCAAGCAGTCCTCCCACTTCAGCCTCCTGAGTAGCTAACAGAGGAGTGTGCCACCATGCCCAGCTAGTTTTTGTAATTTTTTTTGTAGAGATGGGGTCTCGCTATGTTGCCCAGGCTGGTCTCAAACTCTTGGCCTCAAGCAATCCTCTCGTCTGGGCTTTCCAAAGTGCTGGGATTACAGGTGTGAGCTACCATGCCCAGCCAAGAGTTTTAAAAGGGAAGGACATGACCAGATTTATGTTTCAAGAGTTTACTCGGACTTCTGTGCATAAAATTAATTAGTGGAAGAAAATAGGCTGTGATGTGACACATAAGGAAGCCACATAAGGAATGAGAAGTAATGAAGGGGCTTAAATGAGGTTAATATATTTGCTACCATCAGACAGAATGGAACACACATGAGATATATCTAGAAAGGGAATTCAGTGGAATTTGGGAAGAGTTGCATATGGTGGACCAGTTTACAATGCTGACGCTCAAGCTGTGGCTTGGGTGGTTTGTTGGATGTTGGATTAACTGAGACAAGGAGACTGACCAAGTAGATTCCCTCCTTCTCTGGGCTTTACTTTCTTCTATAGTTCCTTCCTCCTTTCATAGTCTAGATTTCTACTTCTCAGAAAATTTCTCTGCAAGAAGGTGAAGGCAAAATGTGGGAAGGGATGTTGACATGAATAGGCCCTGTTAGTCTCTGAACATCTTGCCAGGCTGGCCTTCAGCAGAGGACTGAGGAAAGTTGGGTCTTGGTCAGACCCACCTTGGGCAGAAACCACTATGAGAACCACCTTGCGTGCTTCCCAGGAGAAGCAGCGGCCCATTCTTCAATTCATAGCCCAAGCCAGTGCTACTCAGTTCCCTTAGAAGCAATTCCCTCAGTTCCCTTAGAAGATGAAGATTTAACTGTGAGCAAGATATATTTAGGTCAAACTCCTATCGAGAAGAATTGAGGGGAGAAAAGGCCTGAAGCCAAAAGCACCATTCTTTTCTTATAAAACCAACCATAGGAATTCCACATGTCAGATCTTAGAGGTCTCTGGCCCTGGGCCCCACACTTCCCAGTTGCAGTTGATTCACGTAGAGGAGCCAGTGCTGCACGCTACAGTGGAAGGACATTGTATCAGTCCATTTTCATGCTGCTAATAAGGACATACCTGAGACTGGGGAAGAAAAGCAGGTTTAGTGGACTTACAGTTCCGTGTGGCTGGCGAGGTCTCACAATCATGGCAGAAGGCAAGGAGGAGCAAGTCACATCTTACGTGGATGGCAGCAGGCAAAGAGAAGAGAGCTTGTGCAGGGAAACTCCTCTTTTTAAAACCATCAGATCTCATTCACTATCACAAGAATAGTGCAGGAAAGACCCACCCACATAATTCAATCACCTTCCAAAGGGTTCCTCCCATGACGCATGGGAATTGTGGGAGTTAGAATTCAAGATGAGATTTGGGTGGGGACACACCCAAACCATATCAATCATGCAGGAGCCAGGCGCTCCTCAGCCCTGGGCTCCCACATCCCTCAGCTACAGTCAATCCTGTCTAGTGATGGAGCTGGGTGCCAGGACACCACCGCTGTAAGGACAGCACCAGGGATGGTACGATGAAGGGTATGACCTTGGGCCTCCTCCTTGAGGGCTGATCCTCAGTGTGAGCATTCTCCTGCAGGTGGCATGCAGAAAGGACAACCACTATGATTCTGTCCCATCCATGGCCTGTATGATCACAGTCACAGTCCTGCAGAAATGTTCTGGGATCTGGTGGCTAGCCCTCCTTTCTCCTTAAGGTGCCCATAACAAGTATACATTGAGTCAAAACTGCAGATGGGGCACAAGTAAAAAACATTAACTTTTATTGTGAACCTCCATTCTGCTGGGGCTTTGCAAGTTCAACCTTCCAGCTTGGGGTTCTCCCTGTCTCTGGGGTTTGCAGCTAAGCCCCAGTTGTAGTGCCAAGGCATTAAAGAAGGTCCCATCTGGCCCTGTGTCCCAGTCCTCAGGTGTCCCTGAAGTGTCTATCATCTGTGTGGTCCACATTCTTCAGTTCACATATGTCCCCACTGAGAAGGCCCCATCAGCCATCGTGACCAACTCTGAGTCAGGCTTGAGGACCCAGGAATTATTTGAGTGCTTCTATGTTCTGTGGGGGTGCTGTTTGTGGCACTGATTCTCTGGACCCATCACACAGATGTACCCTCTCTGGGTTCTTGCTGTACCCTCTAGACTCTCACCCAGGAATGGGGCACAGTCACCTCTTGGGAACACACCAACACCCAGCTGTCTTTATGTTCCTTATCTCACTATTCACCTCCCAACCCTCCAACCAACTACTTGCAGGGAGGAAGCCTTTCTCTATAAATAGTGCTGTTTTCTCTGAGGTATCCAGCATTAACTCCTGCATGGGTAAGACCTTCAGATGCAAATAAGAAAAAAAAAAAAAAGCAAGTGACAGGTATACAGGTATTTTGCTTTCTGTCCTCTCACAATGAAGGGAAGGAATGAAAGAGGAAAATACTTGAAGAAAAAAATCGATTATTCTTCTTCAAACATTGTTCTTCCACAGTTTTCTTCCCAATAAGTCTGTGTCCCCACCAAGAAGAGGGGAACTAGGCTCTGCCCAAACTGAATATCCCTGGTCCGTGGCTGCTCCACTCAAACTGCCTGCTCTGTGGGTGAGAATTTCCCAGGATCTCTCAGGACAGCTGAGGAGGCTGCACACTGGGTAGAATTCTCTCCTCCCTCCTCCTGGCTGAGGGCCTGTCCCCATGCTCTCCCTTGCTTTCTCTAGCCTTGCTATGGGTTCAGATTTCTCCCCTAGCTCAGTCTCTGCACTGGGCCCCCCAACCGCTTGCTGAATACTGGGGCCCTTTGGTCTTGGCTGCTCAGTTAGAGGTGGGGACACCTGTCAAGTGCCAGCCAGGGCTGCTGGCTCTGGTAGAAAAAGCCTCTTGCCCCAGAGGGCAGACCCTGACAGGTGCTTCAGAACATCCCCTGGAGGGAAAAGTCTTTCTCTCCAGGAGGAGGGTCAGTTCTTTTAGAAATTCTCAGTCTGGCATAAAGGGCTTAAAAATCATCCTCCATGCCCTTCTCTTTCTAGATATTTTCCTGGGAATCAGGAATTAATCTGGTCCACAGCCTCTAGTCGTCTTCATCACCCCCTTTCTTCATCCTGGCGACGGCCCTGAATCTGCTGAAGGCATTTACAGTGGTCTGTTGGACCCTCTCCCATACAGCTTAGGGAGCGCCCTCTGAACCCGGGCCTCCTAGAGGCACACGATTCTGCCTGGGCTCCCCACTGCCTCGAAGGCATGGCTCTGTCTTGGTTTGTGACCAGTCCCCGATACAGACATGATCTGCCTGAGGGGTCTTTGCCAACCAGGTTGAGTCTCCACACTGAAGGGTAGGACTCTGAGTCTGCAAAATCAGGGGTGCAAGAAATTACTTTATTGCTCTAAAACTTGGTGAAGTGAGGATTCCTGCCAGCTTCCCTTGGAGTGGTCCTCTAGGACAGGTGGGGAGGAAAGAGGGAAATACCCACACAGAAAATGTGCGTTCATAGTTCATACTGTTTGATAGCACAGTAAGGGAAATTTTCTGACTCCTCCACCCAGGATATCCCCACTATGGTAACCAGGGAGTATCCGCCTCTTTCTTACGTCTTCCTCCTGCCATTCTTTCCTTTCCTTTGGAAGAACTGCCCCCTTGCTCCTTCTATGTGCGTCCTGGAGAACTGCCACTCATAGGAACCCACTTCCACCCCCATTGGCTGCCTGAATGGGTGGGCACATTACCAGCCTGGGCCAATCAGATCTTGTCTCCTGGGAATTTGACTGTTGAGTGATGGCACAAGGAAGAGAGGGTGGGTGGAGCTATGTCACCTGAACATAATACCCTATAAGAGAAAGTCCACAGATTTCTGCTGCTGTGATCTCTAGAGCAATCATTTCTATCCTTCCCAGTGCCAGGTTGTTGAACTCATTCGATGAGCACCCAGTGTTCTTTAAACACATATTTGTTTCTTGCTTAAGTTGGTCAAGTCCATTTCTATGACTTGCAAGAAGAACCCTAACTCTATCCTCTGGTTTACACCTCTCAGGTGCCCTCTGGTTTCTAATTTCTCTGATGGCCAGGCAGTAGCAGGATGAATCATGGGTTGCCAGGAAGGGCTTTAGAATACTGTCCTCTGGGCATGTGGGTAGCAAGCAGCCATAGGAGGGCTGCAGGCTGGTCCTCTGGCCAGGGTGAACAGTCAAGGAGGCACACTACTGGACACCTTCAGGGTGAGGCAGTTCATTTGGTCCAGGACCTCTCCCTCCAGACACATCTCTTTCTGAGAATCCATTCTGACTTTCACAGGACTCTGCTCTGTCCAGCTTATGGGAGCCCAACCTTCCACTCTGAGCCTTGGTGAACCAGTGTGGGGAAACCCAAGTACAGTATACAGGAAAAGCTGGAATCAGGAAGATGCCAAAGTTGGCTGCAAGACCTGCTGCTACAGATCAGGAGAAGCTTAGAGCAGTAGTTACATTTTGGCAACCTGTTTTCCAGTTTGGAATCAGCATGATATTAGAGTAGTGATTTTCAACCATAGATACTAAGTCAAATCATCTGGGTTTAAAACAAAATCAAAAGCCATTGCTGTGTGAATGGGGTGGTGGGGAGTCAATTAAGTAGGAATCTCTGAGAGGTGAAGCAATATGCACCCAGGACTGGGAACTGCTTCTGATCAAGTGAACCTCTGTAAGCCCTGATCCTGCTGCATTTATGGGAAAAGTTTAGGCTGGGCCCTTGGCCCTGTGTCCTGGCCCCTCAAGGAAAGTTGCTGGCTCCCATCTCTGAACCTCTCTTCTGAGCCTGTTTGCTCTCAATTAGTGCCTTCTGCCCCTGGCCAGAGCCTTTGCACCTGGTTCCTGCCTTTTCTAAATGATGCTAAGGAAGCATGGGTGACCTGACACCACAAGCTGATTTTGCATCTTAGTTCCACATGTGCCAGCTCCATCCCCTCCAGGTGTTTGTTCCTGGCTCCAGGGACCCTACCTGGATATTCTTCCCTGGGTCCTGCTTGTCCAGTAAAAGACCTTGGAAATGGAGAGACAGAGACAAGCTGAAGGGTTAGCAGAAGCAGTTAGTTATACAAGAGCAGAGGTGGAAGATTATAAATGGCAAATTGCTCATTATGACTGTTCCTGTTAAGCAGCCCTAGAGTAATGTCTGTGTTCGGCAATACTGAACTCAAATAAAAGCTTGCAGTATGCTTAATCCCTGAAGAGAAAAGCAAAGCTATTATCAGTTGAAGAGAAGAAAATATAGTTTTTTTTAAAAGTACTTAGTTATACTCATTGCTTCTGCTTATTTAAACCTATCTACATTGTATATTAGTTAATAATAAAGATTAAAAATTATATGCTGAAGACTTAAAATTGAGTCTTTCTTTTCCTTCTCTCTCTCGCTCTTCTTTTTCCTTCCTTCCTTTCTTCCTTTTCTTTCTTCTTTCTTTTGTTCTTTCTTTCCTTCTTTTCTTTTTTTTTTTTTGAAAAAAACCAACACTATATTAACTGTAGACTTTGAGCGATAATGGTAAGACAATGTTCATGTGTGGCTTTATGTACATTGGCTGTGTGAAATTGGTTTAATTCATCTGACTACTAGAGGCTTGATGGCAGGAGACAGCTTGTGGAATAAAATCAAGAAATTAAAAGGTGACCACCATCAGTGCTTTTGTGAAGCTGAATGGCCTATGTGCAGATACTGAGTTAAGATGGGCAACAAAGTCTCTGGTTCCTCTGAAATTCCCCTAGGGAATAATCTGGCTAATGGGAAGGAATATAGTTATGAACCTTTGACTAGAAAAAGATTATTTATTACTGTAATATTACTGTCTAGACTCAGTACCTGCTGGGTGATAATAGATTTTGGCCGCAGAATGGAAGTACTCAATATTGGACTTTGATAAAATTAGAGGACCTTTGTCAGAGAGTAAGGAGATGGGACAAAATACCATACACCCATTCTTTTATGCTATTGCAGAATCAGGACTCAGGACAGGAAAGGGGCCATAGGATATTAGCCATGCAGGGAGATGCGAAGAAAGTACTCCTAGATAGTCAAACTCAGGAAGAAAGGACAAGAAAGATTTAACGCTTTTATAGGCCTTGAACCTGGCAGCCACTATGGGTCTCATTGAGGCAGCTGTGGCTCAGCCAGCAGCCACCCTTCCCCCTGGTCAAGGCAGACCCATAACACAGCCCATTCCCACGGGGCCAGCAGCTGCTTTCTTAGCTGTCATGCCAACTGCTTCCACCCCACATTATGAAGAAGTAGATTTAAAAGAGGGGGCCACAGCCCCTTCTGAGTATGAGGGAGCTGGAATGGTCTCCCCCTCAAAGATCTGGCAGGGCACCCAGTTTGGACAGGGCAAAAGTAGGATTGGGGCAGGGCAATTCCCATTTAGGCGATTACCAGTAGAAGGTTTAAATAAAAATAGACAACCTGCAGGACATTGTTAGATATACAGCTCATTTTTAACATATGACTTATTGAATTAGAAAAGTTCCAATCCACCCTACTGGGAGGACCCCAAGAGGATGGCAGACCTTTTAAAATCCATTTTGCCACCCATCAATCCACTTAGGCAGATGTACAGGCCTTCCTGAATATGCTTTTAGTGGCAAATAAAAAGATATTAGCAATTAAAGAGGCAAATGAGGAGGTGCAGCACCTCCATAAAACCAACCCATAAAATACTCCCAATCTTGCCATGGACATTCCAGGTACAAACCCTCATTGAGACCCCAACCAAGCAAATGATATGGCTTGCCTAGAACACTAATGTAAGTGTGTACTAGTTGGACTCAGAAAGGGAATACCCAAGCAAAATTGCCTGAACAAAGTCCAAACAGTCATCCAGAAGGCAAATGAGGATCCTTCTGAATTCTGAGAACAAATCTACCAGAGTTTTTGTAGAAATACAGGCATCAACCCTGAGAAGTCTGAGAACTCAAGGCTATTAAATGTGATTTTATTTAGAGAAGTACCTCCAACATAAGGAAAAAAATTAGAAAAATATGATGAGTTGCTGGAAATGATCCCAGATCACTTGGTGGATGTTGCTTTGCAGCTGTATAATCACAGAGACAACAAGGGAGAAAAGGAACAACAACCTGGCACTACATATATGGCACAGGCAGGGTTCCTCAATGCCCTAGGAACTGGGGCAAGCCCCCCAGGCCACAGAAAATGTGCTTACTGCATGGTGGAAGGCCATTGGAAGGCCAACTGTTCAAAACTAAAAGAGATAGGGGGCCAAAGAAAATCAGGATCCATCCAGGAGTGAGGTCATAAACGGATGCTGGGACAGAGCTGTGATAATTAATGGGGATGCCCATGGACTCCCTTAGGTCTTTCAAAACCAACTAACACTTCCCCAGAAGAGCCCTGGATATTATTGACAGTGGAAAGCAAACTTATTAATTTCCTGGTTGATACAGAGGCTTCATACTCAATTCTTAACACCCCAGAAGCACAGAGCATAAGAATAATAGCACCTGTGATGGAAACAGCAGGGGGTATCGAGCAAAAAGCCTCTTTTCAACCTTTGGAATATAAGTTGGGGGATCTGGAACTAAGGCATGGTTTATATGTATGTCAGAATGCCCCAGCTCTCTGCTTGGATGATGCCTACAATGTAAATTAAATGCTCAAGTAGCCTTCTTCCCTGAGGAACAGCAGTGATGCTTGCAGGTTCCCCCACAGTAAGCACTTTGGTTACAGATGTTGCTTACCCTCTAAACAAAGGAGGAAAAACTTTTCCCTCCAGAAATCGACAAAAAAGGTGAGTAGTTGTGGCAGATAGAACTTTGGGAAAAACTAAAAATGTGCGGCCAGTGCATATATAATTAAATAAAGAGCTAAGGTGACCCAAAAAAACAAAACCCACTAAAAAAGAAGGCCTTAAAAGAAACACAACCAATTTTCCAAAACTTTTAAAGGAATGGGCTAATTCATCCTTGCAGATTCCCATATAATACCCTCATTCTGCCTGTAAAAAGGTCACACTGTGATGCATACTGATTTGTCCAGAACTTAAGAGCAACTAATGAGATAGACCAGGATGTTCACCCAACTGCGTATAACCTTTCTACTTTACTAACTGCCATACTTGGAAACTACAGATGGTTTTCTGTGTTGGACCTTAAAGATGATCTTTTCTGTTTTCCAATTGAGGAACCAGCTCACCAGTTATTCACTTTTAAATGTTAAGACCTGGAGACCAAAGTGACTTTCCAATATTGTTGCATAGTACTGCTTCAGCGGTTCAAAAACTCTCCCACTGTTTTGGGGGAAATACTGGCAAGAGATTAGAGACTTGCAACTAGATGAAGGAATTTTGTTACAATATGTGGATAACCCTGATTATGAGAAGTACCTATCACTATTCTAGTCCTAAATCAACTGGCTCAGTGTAGGTAAAAGGTATCACCTGTGGATATAAGATATCCTAGCAGAAAGCTCACATTTGCAAACAAAAGGTCATTTATCATGGCTCCAACTTAAGGCTAGACAAGAGAAGCCAAATGACTGATTGAAAACAGGCAATAGCAGCCATCAAAACCCTGGGGAAGAGGAGGCAATTGCATGGATTCCTGGAAATGACCCGTTTCTGTGGGATCTGGATTCTAATTTTGGGCTGACGGCCAAACCACTTTAGAAAGCCTTAAAGGGACTAGACTCAGTGCCCCTTTAAGGATAAATTAATAACAACCCCAGCACTGGGGATACCAGGTCCCCAGAAGCCATTCAAACCTTATATCCATAAAAAACAAGGAGTCAATTTGGGCAGGTTAATTCAAATGCAGGAAGCACACTGCAATCCATAGCCTATTTCTCTAGGCAATTGAATCAGACAACCAAGGCATGGCCAACCTGCCTTCAGACTGTGGTAGCTACCTGTATAGTTTTGCAAGAGGTAGAAAAATTTTCCCTGGGACAGTCAGTTACAGTGTTTGTGCCCCACCAGGTATTGACTTTACTAAAACAAAAGGGAGATTATGGCTCACTGCAGAGCAAATGGGCAAACACCAGGCCATTCCCTTGGATGACCCAAAGGTTACCTTGCAAACTACTACACCTCTAAACCCCACCACACTGCTCCCAGCTACAGGACCCAATTCTGATTTACAGCATGGCTGTTTAAAAATCCTTAATGCAGGCCAAGCAAGGTGGCTCACTTCTGTAATCCCAGCACTTTGGGAGGCCGAGGAGGGTGGATTGCTTGAGCCCAGGAGTTTGAGACCAGCCTGGGCAACATGGTGAAACCCTGTCTCTACTAAAAATACAAAAATTAGCCAGGTGTGGTGGTGCATGCCTGTAATTCCAGCTACTGGAGAGATTGAGGCATGAGGATTGCTTGAGCCCAGGTTGCAGTGAGCCAAGATTGCACTACTGCACACCTGCCTGGGGGACAGAGCGAGACTCAGTCTCAAAAACAAAACAAAACAAAACAAAAAATCTTTATGCAGTCGATTCCAGCAGACCAGACCTGGCAGACCAGCCAGAGATCGAGAACTCTACACCAGTGGGAGCAGTTTCATGGAGGATGGACAGCACCAAGCCAGGTATGCAGTGGTAACTATCAACTGGGCAAAAGAAGCCCTTGCCCTTCCTGCTGGTACCTCTGCACAAAAGGCTGAGCTAATTGCTCTCACCAGGCCCATGGAGCTATCCCAAGGAAAGTGGTTACACTGATTCTAAGTATGCCTTCATGGTAGTGCATGCTCATGGGGCCATCTGGAAAGAAAAAGGCCTCCTGACATTAGAAAATAAAGACATTAAACACCCAGTGAAAATTTTAGCTCTATGAGAGGCGGCTGCTCTGCTCACCCAGACCTCCATTATGCATTGCCCCAGGCACCGAAAAGATGACTCATTGACAACTAAAGGAAATTAGGCAGCTGCCGGGAGCTTTAATTCCCCATTTGGACTTGTCAGATTTCAAACCCTGTTACACTGAGCAAGACAAGAAGCGTGCCTGGGGACTAGGGATTTGATAAAACAGACTCAGATTCATTCTGGAAAACTGATGCTTAGGGAACAGTCTTACTCCCCGAGGCCCTGGTCTATCTAGCTTTAAAACATTTGCAGGAAAGAACACACTATGAGAGAGGCACCCTTGCAGACCTTGTGTGGCCATATCTCAGGGGCCCCACCTTTGGAAAGCTATTCAGAAAATTACACATGGGTATGTTTTGTGCACCAAAAAGAACCCCAAGACTGAACATAATCCTGCCAACAGAGGAATGCAACACAAAGGACTGTGCCCTTTTAAAGAGTGGCAGGTGGAATTCATTCAGATGCCTACAGCCAGTGACATAAATTCCTCCTGGTATTTTTTTTGAGATCGAATCTCGCTCTGTTGCCCAGGCTGAAGTGCAGTGGCTCGATCTTGGCCCACTACAACCTCTGCCCCACAGGTTCAAGCGATTCTTGTGCCTCAACTTCCCAAGTAGCTGGGACTACAGGTGCGTGCCACCATGCCCAGCTAACTTGTGTACTTTTAGTAGAGACGGGTTTTTGCCATGTTGGCCAGGCTGGTCTCGAACTGCTGACCTCAAGTGATCTGTCTGCCTCGGCCTCCCAAAGTGCTGGGATTACAGGTTGAACCACTGCACCCGGCGCTGCTGGTGTTTATAGACACCTTTTCAGGTTGGGTAAAAATATACCCCACCAAGTCCAAAAGAACCACAGAAGCAGCTAAGACATTATTCCAGAAAATCATTCTCAAGTTCAGACTCCCATGCACTACACAGAGTGACAGCAGTCCTTCTTTCATTTCAGAAGTTACCCAAAAGGTAAGTCAAGGATTAAAGAGCAAATGAAAACTACATTCATCATAGAGACTACAGTCAATGAGCATGACAGACAAGATAAACCACTCTTTAATAAAGACAGTGGCCAAACTCTGGCATAAAACTAACCTGAGTTGGGATAGGGTTTTACCTGTCACCTTGCTCCTGGTCAGGGTGGCACCCCGAAGCAGGCTTGGGTTAAGTCCCTTTAAAATGATATAGGAGAGGCCTTTCCAGACCCCTTTGCCAGAAACTCCACCTTTGGATGTGGTCAGTAAGGCCAGAGAAACAGCATGTGCAGCAGTTGGGACAGACGTTGCTGGCTGGCCTGCCAGGGTGGGGGACTGTGGTGGGCAGTGGGGTGGCTCATTACCCTGATCCAGGCTGGCCAGGCCTTCCCACAGCAACCAGTGGATGTTGGCCCTGCTCCTAGTCCTGGCCCGGCAACTCGCCCGGCCCAGGGGATTGCAGTCTTATTGTTTTCAGGGGAACTCCATAGCGGCAGGAGCTCCTGACTTCCTGACACCCAGCAGTTCCCATCTTACTTCTGGGGTGAATGTGGGGCCCTAAGCATGATGGTGGAGGATCCACGCTTTCTCCATGGCCACACTTGCTGAACCTCAATCAGAACCTCTCTGGGCCGTGGGCCATCTCCTCCGGAGCCCCTGCCCAGGCCCACAGAGTGGTGTCTTCACTCACCATCCTCTGTATGTCATGGGCTGTGGAACAGCCTAGGTTTGAATCTCAGCTCTCACATGTATTATGAACCTTGAACAAAAACGTAACTCAACATCTGAATTTCTTTCTTTCTTTTGAGACAGAGTCTCAGTCTGTCATCCAGGCTGGAGTGCAGTGGCACGATCTCGGCTCACTGCAACCTCCACCTCCTGGATTCAAGCGATTCTCCTGCCTCAGTCTCCTGAGTAGCTGGGACTACAGGCATGCACCTCCACGCCTGACTAATTTTTGTATTTTTAGTAGAGACAGGGTTTCACCATGTTGGCCAGGCTGGTCTTGAACTCCTGGCCTCAAATGATCAATCTGCCTCAGCCTCCCAAAGTGCTGGGATTACAGACGTGAGCCACTGTGCCTGGTTGTCTGAATTTCTTAATCTATAAATAAAGATGTGAATGCCAGGTGTGTCACGAAGATGAAATAAGACAGTCCATATAAAGGCAGAGCACAGTGTACAAAGCCAAGTGTTCAGTAACAGTCAGTGACTTAGCGGCTTTTGACTGTCTCTTCAATCTTGGTTTTTCTGTCACAGCCCAAGCCTTATCTGTCTTCTCCTTCTTCAAACATCTTTTGAATTCAAAACATCTAAGGTCTCCTCAATCAACTTGGAAAGTGTATTTTGCCAAGGTTAAGAACGTGCCTGTGACGCAGCCTCAGGAGGTCCTGAGGACATGTACCCAAGGTGGTTTTACACATTTTAGGGAGATGTGGTGGGGGGTGCGGGGGGTTCCAGGTCAAAGGGGGTAGATAAGAGACAAAAGGTTGCTTTGTTCTGAGTCCTTGATCAGCCTTTCACTGAATACATAATTTGGTTTGGCTCAGTGAGTCCGCATTTTTTTTTCTTTTTTGAGACAGAGTTTTGCTCTGTTGCCCAAGCTGGAGTGCAGTGGAACAATCTCGGCTCACTGCAGTCTCCGCCTCCAGGGTTCCAGCGATTCTCCTGCCTCAGCCTCCCAAGTAGCTGGGACTACAGGTGTGCACTACCACATCCAACTAATTTTTTATTTTTAGTATAGATGGAGTTTTGCTATGTCGGCCAGGCTGGTCTCGAACTTCTGACCTCAAGTGATCCACCAGCCTGGGCCTCCTAAAGTGTTGGGATTACAGGTGTGAACCCAGCCAGAATCTGCATTTTTACATAAACAATAGGGCAGAGGAAGCAATCAGACATGCATTTGTCTCCAGTGAGCAGAGAGATGACTTTCTGTCCCACATCTATGAAGATGAGCCATCAGTTCACACTGCTAGGGTGAAATTCCACAGAGCTGTTTTAGGGTAAAGATCTTGAGGTCCACTAGGAGTTTCCTTGTAGGCAAATTGCGAGTGAGGTATGCAGCGTTTTTATCTTTGCAGCTGTCTTATTTAGGAAACACATGGGAGGCAGGTTTGCCCGAGGCAGTGCCCAGCTTGACTTTGTCCTTGGCTTAGTGATTTGGGGGTCCCAAGATTTCTTTTCCTTCCACAATCTCATTGTCATGTTCTTCGGGGTTTCCTTTTGGACCAACTCCCACTGACTTTTATGTGGGTCCTGCCATGTGCTTCCTGAGCCTTGGGAGCCAGTGCCACCCTCTCCAGAACATTCTGCCACCATGAGGAGCTGGTATTTCCTTGCTTTGGACTTCATGAAGTGGGGTTTGATCAAGGGCTCTTGAGGAGGGGCTTTTAAGTGTTCTGTGCAGAATCAGCGAAACTACACCTTCCTGGACTTCTCTCTTTAGAAGGCAGATTATCAGGTGTTTCTGGGTCTTTGGGAAACCAGCACAAAGGGTTGGAAGCATTTGTCTCTCAGGCTCTCACCTGACCCTTGTGAGGCCTTTGCGGTACCCATGAGCCTTAGCGGCTGTGGCCGACAAGGAGTAATCTTCTTCCCTGTTAATCATCTCATTAGGCATCGCAGGGGTCAGGCTGTTCCAGCTATTTTGCAACGATTTCCATTCAGCTCAACCAGTCACAAGGAATCAGCTTAGAAAATGGAAAAGCTTCTATGTTCCAGCCAGAGCCTCATCCTCATCCCCCTCTTTTTCTGCCCCCTCGAACCTGGTTTCCAGAAAGTGCTCTTCTGCCGCACCCTGATGGGCTGTCCTCCGCTTGGTTTCCTGAGTGCTGTAGGGGATCATTAACTCCTCTGCAGCTACCATAACTTATGAAACATTTCCTGCAACCGAATGCACCTTGGTTCCCTGCAGGACAGGCTGGAGCGGCAGCCTGTTATAGATGAGCAGGCAGGTAGGAGCTGGAGGCCCCTCCCTCCTGGGGGCTGCCTGGGCAGTACCAGGACCCGCCGTCGGTGCAGAGTTGTGCCTAAAGAAGTTAATCTCCGTCTCCTGCGGCAGCTTCACCGTGTGTTTGTGTGTGTGTGTGTGTGTGTGTGTGTATGTGTGTGTTCCCTGCCCTGCTTCCCCAGAGGAAGCCAGAAGGAGAAGACCCCAGTTGCCATGAACTCTGCCGTCACCAGCCTTGAGCACTCCACTTCCTCGGTGAGGCCCGGTGGGAGACAGAGGGAGAGAAAGATGGGGAGCAGCAAGAAGGGCTGGGGGGAGGTCCTACTGCCTTGAACAGGGGAGCAGGAAGAAGGGCTGCGGGGAGGTCCTTCTGCCCTGAACAGGGGAGCAGGAAGAAGGACTGCGGGAGGTCCTACTGCCCTGACTCCTTCTTAGTGCTAAGGCTGAGCCTTATGCTTTAGATCAGATGAGACCTGGGTAGCACTCCCTCCCCACCTCCAGCCTTAGTGCCCCTTAGTGTCACCTGTGGTTACTATCACAACAGACACAGAATCTGCCCCAAATAAACAGTAAATTACAAAGAAGGGGGGAAGATTTGGAAGATTGGATTTCCTGGCAATCCCGGCAGCTGATCCTGTTTGCGACATCCTAATGCACGGGATGCATCTGTTGAATCTGAAGGCCTGTTTTCCAGGTTGCATTTCAGTTTCTCTTTTCAGAAGCTTTTTCTGAATGGAAGCAAAGAGAGAGAGAGAAAGAAGTCACTTTTATTGAACAGCCAGTATGCCCTAAGCACTTTCTGAACTTTATTTTATTCCAAACAAGCCAATGGAAACAGGCACTTCTGTTCCCATTTTACAGATGAGAGACCTGAGGCCCAGAAAGTCAAGTCACAGTGACACATCTGATGGTCTCTCTAGCTGGGCCCTGAGCCCTGGTCCCACCACCCCCTCCAACTTATTTTGGCCACCTGAACATAACAGGGTGGACTAGAGGGAGACCCTCTGTTCTTGCCAATACCTGCTGCACAGGCCAGTTCTGCAGCCCTAATCAGGCCCCGCCCAGATGTCTGGGGACAGGGACCACCCACCATCTGGGCTGGGCTCTCAGGCTTCCCTGAAGCCTGGCCGCCGGCCCCCGCCTGCTGCTGCTCAGCCTTCCAGCAAAGAGCCACACACATTCTCTTCTGAGAAAGTGTAGGAGGCACCAAAGAACTCACATCACTCAGCGGAGGTGCCACTAGCTCTCGGGAGCCAAAAACAACCCCTAAACAATGACATGAAAACTTGGGAAATGAGTTGATTCCATTTTCTGGAGACTGTTGTGTGTTCCCACATTTTTGGCTTCCCTGAGGCAAACTTGAGAGTGGGGGTTCTGGGCACCTATCCCTCTCCTTCTCAGCGGCCTTTCTTCCTGCTGTTTTTCTCACAGCCTCAGATCAGCACCCAGATGACAAAGTCACCGTTCTGAGATGCTGCTGGTTTTTGGGAGCACATGGCTCTGCTGGAAACTCCTAGAGTTACAAACTGGGGGAAGGCAGCTTCCCGACCCTGAAAGCTTATGACCCAGCTAGGCAAAAGCAGGAAGAGGCAGCATCTAAAACATATCTCTGATACAAGGGAGAAAATGGCACATGATGCACCAGAGAGATAAAGGCCACAGGCAGTTGGGGAATCAGGAAAGGTGATGGGGCAGGAATTTGAGCTCCTCCAAGGAGGCCACCAGTACAAGAAGCAGGTGGTGGAGATGGAGGGGAGGCCCGGGGTGAGCAAAGACACTGAGGCAGGACCATGGAGGCCACACCCGGAGAAACCCAGACAAACCCACTGGCAAGAGCCAGGTGAATGGGAGTGTTAGGAAATGAGGAAACGAGCCCAGGTCAGGTGAGCCTTGGAGGCTGGAAAGAAGGAAAGGCTGTATGGGGTATAGATGGTGTCAGAGGGGGAAAGGCATTCACCTGCCCCCAAGGAATCCCCCGCCTTGTTTTTTTTTTTTTTTTTTTTGAGACGGAGTCTCGCTCTGTGGCCCAGGCTGGAGTGCAGTGGCTGGATTTCAGCTCACGACAAGCTCCGCCTCCTGGGTTTACGCCATTCTCCTGCCTCAGCCTCCCGAGTAGCTGGGACTACAGGCGCCCGCCACCTCGCCTGGCTAGTTTTTTTTTTTTTTGTATTTTTTAGTAGAAACGGGGTTTCACCATGTTAGCCAGGATGGTCTCGATCTCCTGACCTCGTGATCCGCCCA
>NC_045441.1:124260966-124436609 GCF_002776525.5 Piliocolobus tephrosceles | reverse complement strand
CCCAGGGCCGTCACCTGCAGGTGACGGCCCTGGACTCCACTTGTCCCTGTGTGGAATCTTCCTCCTCTGGTGGACCTCAGACAAGCCTTGTAACCTCAGTGAGCCTCAATCTCCTCATCTGTCAGAGGAAAGCAATGAGATGGTGGTGAGACTTAAATGAGATTTTTTTTCCCCTGAGACGGAGTCTTGCTCTGTCTCCCAGGCTGGAGTGCAGTGGCGCAATCTTGGCTCACTGCAACCTCCGCCTCCAGGGTTCAAACAATTCTCCTGCCTCAGCCTCCCAAGTAGCTGAGATTACAGGCCCGCACTACCACGCCAGGCTAATTTTTGTATTTTTAGTAGAGGTGGGGTTTCACCATGTTGGCCAGGCTGGTCTCGAGCTCCTAACCATAAATGATCCATCTGCCTTGGCCTCCCAAAGTGCTGGGATTACAGGCGTGAGCCACTGTGCCCAGCCTAAGTGAGATGTGTTGGAAACTCTTTGTAAACTGCAAAATACTATAAAATGCCAAACCTCAATCAGGATGCCTCTTTTGATCAAGTCTTATGGTGAAATTTACAATCCATGCATTGAGTTGACAGACTCCTCCAACCAGAAGAGGAGGTTGTGGCTCATATTCTCATACCATTCTCAGTGTCACGGAGCCCTCTGTGAAGAATTCATTCTTCCTCCAAAAAGGGGCTTGCAAGCTTGCTTCTGCCGCTGTATGAGTCACAGGCACAGACTTCTCCCAGCAAGGGATTCTCTGGGATTAAAAAGTACTTCATATATATATATATATATACATATATATATACACATACACACACACACACACATATATATGCACGCACACACACACACACACATATGTGTGTGTATATATATGTATATTTTGATTTTTTTTTTTTTCTGGTAGAGACAGATTTTCCCTATGTTGTCAGACTGGCCTCCAACTCCTGGGCTCAAGAGATCCTCCCACCCTGGCCTTTCAAAGCACTGAAATTACAGGTATGAGCCACTGTGCCTGACCTATCCATATTCTGATATGCTCTGAGGTGAGGCATCTCCTGCTCTAAGCTATCTTTGGGCTGTTCCTTGTTTCTGTGAATGTCTTTAAGCCCTTCCTCACCGACATACAGGACTCTTAGCATCCTGTATCCCTGCTGTTCATTTCTATGTCCCCCTCTTTGCCTAGATGACTTGAGGAAGTTTACAACAAAAGGTGTATTTATAAACAATTAGGTGAATAACATAGAGATCAACAACCAAGCACACAGAAAGGAGAAGAAAATGAGTATGTTCAGAGAAGGGCTGGGATTACTGAGCTCAAAGTATTCTCCCAGGCTCTGAGCTTTCTACCAGTTCTGGCTAGTGGGCTTCTTGGTCACACTGTCTTCACAAGGGAAGGACAAGTTGTTCTCAGGGAAGGCAAGGTTTCTCCCGGTTCTATGTTCTAATTTTTTTTTTTTTCATGTGGACCCTCAGGATCCATTTCCCAGAAAACTGTTTTAAAGCAGATGCAGAAGTGGCTTCCACGACCTTCCAATGGTCCACATTGATATAGACAGACCTTAGATGATTCAGAGATCATCAGACTGTGAACAGTCTTTGACACTGGCTCCTGCTCCGCTGGGAAAAAAAAGACAAGTAGGTTAGAGCCCACATTTTTTCCCCATTACGCTGTCTCCCTCGCCTTCACCTTCCTGAGAATTCCCAGAGGTCCTGGGAGAGGGTGCGATGTGAGCTTGCTGGCAGGACACACACAGCTGGAGTGGCCAAGGCCCTGTGAGCTCATTCACGGGTACACACAAGTGGATGGCACACATGTTGCACGCATGCTAGCCTGCGGGCATCGTTATGACCCCTCCAGATTCTAGAGGGGGAGACAGAGGCTGGGAGAGGCGATGTCAGGTGCTTGTGGTTGCTGAGCCGGGGGGTGACAGAATCACACTGGCCCAACTGCTGCTGCTCTTCTGTGACTTGCCTGTTCAGAATCCATCCGTCAATCACTCCATCTCCCTCTCCCCCTCCTCTTTCCTCAATAGTGAATTTTCTCGTCGTTCCTCGTGGATCCCTCCACACATTCACTGAAACCTCAGCATAAGCACTCAGGACCCAGAGCTCCCTCCAGTCTACCTTTGGCTCAGCTTTGACCACTTTAGGAAAACCTGTGTTCCAAGCAGCCTCAATACATCCTTTTTTCCCTAGAAGTCTAAAGAGAGTAGGCATGATGTTTCGGAAGAGTTCCAACCAGCTAAAGTTAGAGATTTATTTTAAAATATCAGTTAGAAAAATTCTCCATAGTCATTGGTTTGTACATTTGTTCATTCGTTTCATCAGTGCCAAGAGCACTATGTGCTAGGGGTGGAGATAGAGAAGTTATGGGACTACACAGTCTTTTGAGTAAGGGATCATAGGATTATGATAAGAGTGTTTGGGGCTGTGGTAAACATGCTCATGATTCCATAGGAGTCCCTGAGGAAGGGCAGACCTTCTCTAGTCTGAGGCTGGCTGCGGTGGAGTCAGGGAGGGCTTCCTGGAGTAGGTGAGCAGTCACTAAACAGATGAGCTGAAGCAAAACTCTTACATAGATGTTTTAGGACCTAGAGTTAGGAGATAAATGAGAAAATGCTGATTTGTGCTGAGAACCGAATGATCCTGCAGAGCTGAACCAGAGCCAGGTCAGTAGACCCCCGTATCGGGATCCTGGACCTTAGCCCTGGGTTCTCCTTGGTGTGCAATGCCAGGCTTCCTCCATTCCTGCCTAGGACTTCGCAGCAGTATACTGGGAAGGAATTAGGATGAGCATTTGCCAGTGCTAGGCCCCCATGGAGAAGGACTGGCTTCCTTTATCTCCACACAGGACAGGGTGCCGCCCACTCCACCCATCTCCCCATCCTTTCCACCCAGCACCATCCCAAAGTTAGGGCTTCCTTGGGGGGACCAATACTCTTACAATAGTGGTTCTTAACTGGGGGCAGTTTGACTCCCAGGGGATATTTGTCAGTGTCTGGAGGCATTTTTGGTGGTCAGATGTTGGGGGAGGGAGTGCTACTGGCATCTCATGAGTAAGGCCAGGATGCTGCTTAGCATAATATCACGCACAGAACAGCGCCCATGCCGCCACACACACCACACAAAAGAATCGTCATGCACAGGACAGCGCCCATGCCACCACACACACAACACAAAAGAATCGTCCAGTCCAAAACATCAATAGTGCCGAGAGGCTGAGAAACTCTGTCTTAGAATAGAATGTTTCCTTAGCAGAGTGCTCTCCTGGAGATGGTAGGGGATGACTGCCCAGTTCTTCTGGTGGCTTGCTTGCCTCTTTCCACATCAAAGTTAGTGGTAACGCCCACCCCCATCTCATCTCCTGCTGCTGCTTCTGCAGAGCGGAGCTGCTGATCCATTTAGGTACACGAAGCATGGTGCTCAGGACCCGTGAAAATGCCCTCATTTCTTTTAAAACTGGAAGGAAAATATGCACTTTAAGGTCAAAGAAAAGGTTTTAATATATTAATATAGGCCAGGTGCAGTGGCTCATGCCTGTAATCCCAGCACTTTGGGAGGTCAAGGTGGGCAGATCACCTGAGGTCAGGAGTTCGAGACCAGCCTGGCGAACATGGTGAAACCCCGTCTCTACTAAAAATACTATACACACACACACACATATATATTCATCTTTACACCAATGTAGTCCCCAAATATAATTTATTTTATTGTATTTTTGAGACAGGGTCTTGGTCTGTTGCCCAGGCTGGAGTAGAGTACAGTGGCACAGTCATGGCATACTGCAACCTCAACTCCTGGGCTCAAGTGATCCTCCTACCTCTGAGGATAGTAGTAGCTGAGACTACTCGTGTGCACCACCACGCCTGGCTAATTTTCATATATTTTGTAGAGATGGGGTCTTGCCATGTTGCCCAGGCTGGTCTCGAACTCCTGAGCTCAAGTGATCTGCCCTTCTCAGCCTCCCAAAGTGCTGGGATTATAGGAGTGAGCCATCATGCCCAGCTTCCAAATACAATTTTAAATATGTTTTATATGGAGGAAGGGGCCCACAGAGTCCAAGTGCTCAGTGCCTGTGAGCATCATAACATGGCCCTGCTCCGGAAGTGGTTCTCTGAGGCTGGGCTGATGTAAAGGGTATGTGGGCAGGGAGCTGGGCATTGGAGTGAATGACCTCGACATTCTCTTTGGAACTGTCTCCATGAGAAGCCTGCACTATCCTCAGGCTGTGTCATTGTAGAGACCTGCCCTCTGTGATCTGGCTGGGGACTAGCACCCTGCGGAAACACATCACATAGAGTGACCTGATCTTCATATTGGCAGCCTTACCACCTTCTGGCCACACCAGAGACAATGCTGTCATGTTCTTCTCACTCATGACCAGATGCTCAAATGGTGGCCCTAAGCGCATGTGCAAGGCCCTTTGAACATGTGGAAATATGGAAGCTCAGAGTAATTAGACCAGATAATATTGATGGGGTGATTACACTGTGCCAGGCGCTAGGCTATGCGCTCATGCTCCAATTTGATTTTCTCGTCCATCTATGAGGTAGGTGCTATTGACATTTCTTTTATATAGATCAGAAAACTGAGACAGAAATATAAGGAAGGGGCCCGATTAGTAATTTATTCCACCAATAAGTTGGAGGGAAGGTCTATAACTCAAAGTTAATTTTGGTTAGCCGAGAGGAATGCAAGTTGGCTATCATTCTGTATGCGTGGCACTCATTTACAATGTTACATTCATTCATTTCGTCTACACTGAGCACAGGGACTTCACTAGAAGCTGGGTGAGTGAGAAGAGAGAAAGAATCCATGCATGCTGGAAACTGACATTTCAGCAGAAGGGATGGGTAAGGAAACCACACATTACGATAAACATGTTGTGAGGAGGGCTTTGGCAGATGGAAACACTGGTCCATGTGGGAAAACTACCCATTTTCTGATCTTGGAGTTGGCCCCATCTCCTCTCCCACAAAGCTGCTTCTCTGCCAAGGCATCGGGTAAGGCGCCCACTCCCCTCGTGTGGCCCCAGACTTCACACAGAGGCCCTGCTGCAGATCATAGCATAGGAAGCCACTGCTCTTTTGAGTCTGCACCTAAAATCCCGAGCTGGCCCACAGTTGTCCCCATCTGACTGCCTCTTGCGTTTTGAAGGCCGTCTGTCCGGTTGAGATCAGGAAGTCCACTTGATCACTCTTGAAATGCCCAGAGGTGTCCTTTCCTTGTTCCTAGCAGAGGGGTGATGTTGTGCTCAGCTCCCAACCTGTGGCCAAGGCAGGAAGACGGATAGGCAGCCCGGGAGTCCCGCAGCAGCCGCCTGGTCTATGGCATCTTGGACATCCTGCCATGTTATCTCTGTATCTTCTTGGGGATCCAGAAAATTCCTCCTGAAGAGGCTTTGGCTCAAAAACCACATCAACACATAGTCAGGTCAAATGAAGTTGTTGACCTCTCACAGGAACTCAAAGCTCCTCCAGCCTCTCCATGGGTGTCGGGAGGGGTGTGGAGGATTAGAGGAGGATTTTCCCTCCTACTGCATTGACTGGCCATATCCAAGACTGGCTGGGCCATTGTTCTCCTAGGTGGGTTCACTGGGCTGGTTAAAGGCCCAGTTCTCTTGGAGGAGGTGAGAGGTACCAGGCCAATTCTCCTTCTTTAGAGCAAGCCCTGCGGATGATAACTTCTCTTCCAAGTTCAGCTTCCATGAAAATGCCTGGTGGCCAGGCAAGGTGGCTCATGCCTTAATCCTAGCACTTTGGGAGGCCAAGGCAGGAAGATCGCTTGAGATCAGGAGTTTGAGACCAACCTGGCCAACATGGTGAAAATACAAAAATTAGTTGGGTGCGGTGGCTTGTGCCTGTAATCCCAGCTACTCAGGAGGCTAAAGTAGGAGAATTGCTTGAACCTGGGAGGCAGAGGTTGCAGTGAGCCAAAATTGTGCTACTGCACTGCAGCCTGGGCAACAGAGTAAGACTGTCTCAATAAATAAATAATAAATAAAAGGCCAGGCACGGTGGCTCATACCTGTAATCCCAGCACTTTGTGGGGTCAAGGTGGGCGGATCACTTGAGGTCAGGAGTTCGAGACCAGCCTGGCCAACATGGTGAAACCCCGTCTCTACTAAAAATACAAAAATTAGCCTGGTGTGGTGGTGGGTGCCTGTAATCCCAGCTACTCAGGAGGTTAAGGCAGGGGAATTGCTTGAACCTAGGAGGTGGAGGTTGCAGTGAACCAAGATCTTGCCATTGCACTACAGCCTCGGTGACAGAATGAGACTCTGTCTCAAAAAAAAAAAAAAAAGAAAAGAAAAATTGCCTGTATGATCAAGAGATTTATTTGCTAATGAGGGGTAGCTGACCCTGTCTGTGAGGGTGGTTATAGCTAGTGCTTCTGGGCAGGCTATGAGATGGGCAATCTAACACTGGTGGATTCTTGGCCTGGAGAATATTATGGTCTGCATTGAATTAGTGGGTAGCAGGTCCAAGAACATCTATGAGAGACTATGAAGGACTGTAGGAACAATGGCAAGGATTGTCAAAGTGCCCCTACAACATGTAGACACCTATTCTCTGAAGCTCCCCCACCCCCTTATCGTCTTCCCCAAGGGGGCAGCCAATTTTTAGATGACCACAATTTGTCTGCTGAATCTGCTGGGTTAACCAGAGAAAGAATGCAAGTGGGGGACTTGGTCTTTTAGTGAGTTCAAGGTCTCCCCTTCCTCCTACACACGTTGCATCCTATCCCCTTATTCTACTGCCAAAGAGCAGTGCTGATCACATTGGGCAGATTATTTCAGGGGATTAACCATGACTGGTTAAATGGCCTCTGAGACAGTTGAAGTGGTAACAGGAGCTGGAACTGCTCCCTTAAAGAAGGCCTGGCTATTTCTCTTTTGCTTTTCTTTTATGGCACCTTCCACCCATATGGCTGGAGAGACATGGGGCTTGTGCTTCCCAGGTGGACTGGCCCAGGTTTCTTCTGGGGTCCCAGGCTTGTCTCACTATAGACGGTGGGCAAGACACTCATGTACTCTCTCCCTGTGGCTCGGAGGAGAGGGTGTGGTCCTTGGTCCTGTTGGGTTCCCACATTTTGAGATTCAGTTTTGCTTGGGGGTGAGTGGGGATTGCAAAAGCAGGCCTGTGCCATGTATGGATATTTTTTAGGTTTAATTTTTTAAAGACAAATCAACCTTCCTGTGGTCTAATTTAGCTCACATTGAGGTTTGGATCAGAGCCCCAACTAAATAAGAACATCCTGATTTGCCTTGCTTTGCCTTCTTTGTGTGCAGATTTTGCTCTGTGTTGTGTGGAGCAGGAGTAGTTGGGGCAAGGATCAGATATTCTGGGCCTAATTCCTCCTAACAGCACTGGATGGGAACTCCGTGTAGAGCAATGCCTTACAGCCAGCTCTTCCTTCCTTCCTTCTGTTCACCTTCCTTCCTTCCTTCCTTCCTTCCTTCCTTCCTTCTTTTCTTCCTCCCTCCCTCCCTCCCCCCTTCCCTTCTTCCTCCTTCTTCTCCTTCCTTCCTTCTGTCCATCTCCTTCCTTCCTTCCTTCCATCCATCTCCTTCCCTCCCTCCTTCCCTTCTCTCCCTTCCTCTCTCTTTCCTTCTTTTGTTTTCTTTCCATTTTTTCCCTCTCTCCCTGTTTCTTCTCCTTTACTCTCTTTTTATCCCTCCCTCTTTTTCTTCCTTCCTTCCTTTTCTTCCTTCTTTCTGTCCTTCCTTCTCTTCTTTCATTTTTTATCTTGACTAACCCAGCACCTAACTTTTATAAACCAAGCCTACATCTGCTGGCTTGATTTATGCTGTATTCTTAGGGGATGAGGTGGAGAGCCAATAGTCTTGGGTAAACATGCAGTGGGACATTGGCCGCTCCTGCAGATGCCAAATCAGAGTGATTCTATCAGCACCAGGAACATGAGACCCTGTGGAAATGCTGGCCTCAGGTATCAGAGAGCCAGTTGCATCAAAGTGGAGAGAAGCGGGTGGCTTCACATGTCTGTTCTCAGAATGTTTGGCTCAGTGGCCAGATATGTGTGGGGACTGGAGCCATATATTGGCCAGTTAGCATGGCTAAGAACAAAACTGACAACAGCCCACAAATGTCTCCCTAGACCCAGCCAACCTTTCAGCTCTGGGGCTACAGTGTGTGAGACAGAGGCTGCATTAGTCTATTTTCACACTGCTATAAAGATACTACTTGAGGCTGGGTAATTTATACAACAAAGAAATTTAATTGACTTATAGTTCTTCATGGCTAGGGAGACCTCGGGAAACTTACAATCATGGCAGAAGGGAAGGCAGGCATGTCTTACATGGTGGCAGGCAAAAACAGAGAGAGTGAAAAGCCCAGGGGAGACTGCCATTGATTGATTGATTGATTGAGTCTCACTCTGTGGCCCAGGCTGGAGTGTAGTGGCTCGATCTTGGCTCACTGCAACCTCTGCCTCCCAGGTTCAAGCAATTCTCCTGCCTCAGCCTCCTGAGTAGCTGGGATTACAGGCACCTGCCACCACACCTGGCTAATTTTTGCATTTTTAGTATAGATGGCGTTTCACCATGTTGGCCAGGCTGGTCTTGAACTCCTGACCTCAGGTGATCTGCCTGCTTCGGTCTCCCAAAGTGCTGGGATTACAGGCATGAGCCACTGTGCTGGGATGGGAGACTTCCATTTGTAAAACCATCCAATCTCGTGAGAGCTCATTCACTATCAGGAGAACAGCATGAAGGAAACCGCCCCCATGATCCAATCACCTCCCACTGGGTCCCTCCCTTGACAGGAGAGGATTATGAGGATTACAATTCTAGATGAGATTTGGGTGGGGACACAAAGCCTAACCATCAGTGGCCCATTTCTGTATTGATTGCTTGCCCTATATCTATCAATCAATTCGTCAATCTGGCATCTATATTTAATTTACCCTCTTTATAGCTGAGGCTGCCTGCTATGGGCTCAGCCCTACCCTGAGCTCTGGGTCTAACTCTGTCCTGTCCAGTGAAACTCCAATAGCCTTTGGCCAATGGCTGCAAGCTTATGCTCAGGCTCTCCTGGTAGATGGTCTGCTCTCACAGTGGACCTTGTTTAATAATGAGCCTCTTGCCTTGCTCTGAAGGCCCTATCTTGGTTCCTGTTATCCCCTCCTATGCTTGCCTCCCTACCTTGGTTTCCTCCCCAGGATATGAGTTCCTGGAGCCAGGGCCCTGATCCCGAGGCCAGTTCCTATGGCTGGGTCCCTGCTTCTCACCACCAGGCCTTCCTCATTCCCCCTGCTTGCCTTGTCTTTGCTTGTCCCTCATGGCCAGGTGATTCTCAGAGCAGTGGGAAAGGCACCCCTGTTAATGTTGGGCACTGTCTGGTTTGGATTATGAGAGTGGAGCTGGAGGCCACAGCATCACATGCCCGCTCCTCTCACTCTCTGCCCACAGCACTTCCTCACAGCCCTGGGGGGCCTCGTGGCGGTGCCACTCATCCTGGCCAAGGTCGTGTGCCTGCAGCACGATGTCCTGACACAGGCCTACCTCATCAGCACCATTTTCTTCATCTCCGGCATCTGCATGCTCCTGCAAGTGTTTTTAGGGGTCAGGTAGGTAAAATGGTTCCCCACGGGTTCTGACTTTTACCTGCCAGGGTGCCAGCAAGGCTTTCTTGGCTCATGGCTGGAGAGATGGTTGGGAAGCTGGTGTGGCATAAGGGAGGGTGCACAGGGTTAGGAGACAGAGCCTGGGTTCAAGTTTCAGCTCCATCACTTACTCTCTACATTGGCTAGGATCCTTGATGGGAAGTAACACAAATCCAGATCAGCTTTGGCATAAATGTATGCTTTATTAACTGATAATGTGGAAACAAGAGAAACGCAGGGGTGCATCCAAGCCTCAGGAACACAATGAAGCAGGGACTAAAATGCTGCCGGGATCCTCTGTCTCTCAACTCTGCTCAGGCCTGCCCTTAATATTCACAAGACCCCCGGCACGAGTACAGATGGAGACCACATACTCGGTGTCTAAATATTGGAAAGTTATAAACCAAGCTGACAAACTCTGAAATAAAACATGTTCTCATCATTCTACCTGGAAGGCCAGGTTTGAACTTAGAATCTTCTGCCCAGTTGGATCTCTGCTTTGGAGCCTGGCAACATGGCAGGGACCAGCCCCCAGCCTGTAGCCTCCCAGTTCTCTCTCCATTTCAAGCTTTACTCCAAATCACAAATGGTCTCCCATGTATGGATGTGGACACCCCAACCTGCACACCCAACTTCTTTTCTCGCCTCCATGACAGCAGACTCCCCAAATAGCTGCCCCCAAGCAGCTGGCCCACGGCCATCTTTGGGGTGTGTGCACCTGTATCATTGCCTGCCCTCAGCAGTGTCTACGGAAGACACACAAGCAGCCTCTGGAAGAGGCTCAGGGCCATTTGGGCACAGAATTTCAGGGACTCAAAGGGGAGAGGGACACAGACCTCAGGTTAGCACATCCCCTTGGCCCTGCAGACTCCTCCCTGAGAAGCTAGAGTGGACCCTTTAAGGCATTGGGCTAAGTGCAGGAGGCTCTCTTCTGGCTGGAGGGCAGGACCGTCTCTTCATTACTCTGCCGGTGCCTGGTCTTCTTACTTGCAGACAGCCTTCCTGCACGTGTGCATTAGGGTTCTCAGAGAAGCAGAGCCAATAGGATATATAGAGATATATGAAGAGGAGATTTATTACAGGAATTGGCTCACACAGTTATGGAGGCCAAAGTCCTGCTACTTGCGAGCTGGAGAACCAGGAAAGCTGGTGGTTCAGGCTGAGTCCAAAGGACTGAATGTTGAGGTCAGGGTAGGGTAGGCCAGTATTACAAGTTTCAGTCTGAGTCTGAAGGCCTGAGAACCAGGAGTACCAGTGTCTGAGGGCAGGAGGAGATGGCTGTCCCAGCTCAAGAAGAGAGCAAGAGAATCCAGTCTTTCTCTGCCTTTTGTTCTATTTGGGTCCTCAGTGGATTGGATGATTCCCACCACATTGGTGATCTTCTTTACTCACTTCACCGATTCAAATGATAATCTCTTCCAGAGACACCCTCACAGACACACCCTGCAATATGTTACCAGCCATCTGGGCAGCCCTTAGCCTGGTGAAGTTGACCCATAAATTCAACCATCACAACGTGACTGCAGGCAGCACTCCTAGACATCCTCCTACTTACCACCCAAAAGCAAGTGAGGGCTGCTCTGGCTAGTCTCACATTGTAAAATTCCAGGAGAGCTCTGTTGCCCAGCTCTGGAGCTGCCTGGGCAACAAATATGGCAACTCCCATTCGGGAAGATTTCCCAATAAAGCAGAGTAGAGGAATTCTGCTCTGGGTAGACAAGACAGCAGACATTCACTGTGGTTTGGGACCTGTGCAATGCAGCTAATGAGTATATGTGCCTCTGCTCCCTTACAGTATCATTGAGATGCTCATTTGGTATAATCAGTGGAATCCCTTTTTTAAAATAAAAAAATCAAGTCCTTGTGTTTATATGTGGGCTGCTACAATTAGCCCGAGTAAAATGGAGCTCTATTACTCTGGCCTGGACAAAATTGTGAAGCCAGGAAATGTGTCTTTGGAGACCATTCCTTCCTCATTTCCACACATCCTCTTTTTTCACGCTCTCCATTACCATTCCCTACCCCATTGTGATTCCCTACCATTCCCTACCCCATCATGATTCCCTAGAACCTCACACAATGGCTTTTTTGGGTTACCACCTTCTTGGGAAATTTCTTTGTAGGTCCTCTAGATCTTTCTCATTCTCCTCCCTCCCTGCAAACCTGTTAGTCCGGTGTTCCTTCCCTTATGTTTATTTAGCATCCAGTCCAAAGAGAGAGTGAGTTTTGCGCAACCTGAAGCTTAGATGGTTTTTGGTGTCCCCTTTAAGAAAAAGAACAGAAAATTACAAATATAAAAGCGTGCACAAAAGAAAATATTTATTTAGATTTAAGAAAGTAATTACAATAAATTACAGGTGTTAAAAAACAGATAAATACTACAAATGTCACACATTTCAGAAAATAGCATGACATATTATTTAACCATCTGACAGTCACCTATGATACTTTCTTCCTCTACATTTTATGGTTTCATCTCTTCAATGACCTCATTTTGCAGGAAAAAAGGAAAGATAACTCAGTCATTCCTCTAGGATGGGTTAGTCTAAGTTTATTTGTTATTACTGCTAGCTGGGATGCCTCGTTATGACTTTCCATGCAGACTGTGGTACTGCTATAGATTTGTGCCTTACAAACACAGGAGTTCTGATAAACTTTATTGGACCTGATTCCTATCAAAAAGTGTTTAAATGCATAGTGAATTCATAAGTTTATATGCTGCATTCCTAAGTATATTCCTGATAGGAGAAAATGTCCACTTTTGCCTAGACATCAATAACAACCAATTCTCTAGCAATTTTGCATATCTGATGATTGTCAAGTTTTCCACAGATAGCTTCTGGCTCTATACATTTCAAACCTTGTTGGTCATCCACTATCCGCATACATCAAGTGCCAGTTGCTAGAGGACATATTCACATCCTGAAGTGGCCTCTGGTCCTGCACCATCATGTCATGACATCGGGTGAACTGGCCCAGTGGGTGTTAGGAGAATTGCTGGAAACTGATTATACCAAGAAGGCTAGCAATAAATTCCTTATACATAGGTGGGTCAGTGGTCTGCAACTGCATTAATATATCCCACTACATTCTAACTAAATTTATCCTGACTCGACTCCCCCTTAGCCAAGTCCCATGGCCTTTCAAATGCCATCTGAACCATGGTTTAGAGTTAGGGAGATCAAAGTGGACAGGGACAGCTGTTGAAGTCAATGGCGGCTGTAACCTTTTGCTTATACAGGTTTTACAAAGGCATATGGTTAGTGAACACATTGCTAGACTCCTATCTGGGCTTTGGAAGGAACTGATTGTCAAGTTTTCTACAGATAGCTTCTGGCTCCACACATTTCAAACCTTGTTTGTCATCCACTATCCGCATACATCAAGTGCCAGGTGCTAGAGGACATATTCACATCCTGAAGTGGCCTCTGGTCCTGCACCATCATGTCATGACGTCGGGTGAACTGGCCCAGCGGGTGTAATTCCACTTTACACAGTGATGGGAGGGGCCCATCACTATAATTCCACTTTCTATCTGATCTGTGCCAAGCCTGTGCTCCACTCTGGGGTTGCAAAGAAAAATGGAAAACATTCCCCACAAGGTGCTTCTGCCTATCTTAAGACAAAATGACTCAGCAGGAACAATGAATATGCAATTAGTCTTAATTATCTGAATCAAAGCTACACAAGTATAGACTGAGGTTGGCTAGTTATTTCCAAAGTAGATGGAATCTAGGCAGCATCTGGAGGAAAATATTCATTCCTAGGATGGTCTTTTTATCTAAAATCAAAAGTACTTCCCAAAGTACTTCCTTTGCAAGTCATTTCCAGGAGACCTAACAGTGCTTAAGCTCTCCCTTTGTTCTGTAGAGGATGGAAGGCCAGTGCCTCCCTCTTGCACAGGTGACTTCCCTTCCCCCTCTTCCTTCTTTGTCACTGTCTCTGTGAGCCAAGATGCCTTCCAAGGGTTCACTCTGGTCTCTCCCTCAGGCCCCTAAAATCCAGACCCCTCCCTTCCAGGATTAGCCCCACAATGTAAGATGCTGCAGTAGCAGTAGAGAGGCCTTGTAACTCCCTGCGGAGATACCCAGGAGCTCCCACGCCAGCCCCCGCCCCATGAAGAATTACAAACACAAAGCTATTATGAATGGGGCAGCCCCTCACCCAAACCTGAGGTGATGTTAATTTTGATTGTGGAAAAGCTTCACGTTTGGAAACTAGAGGGCTGAATTCTAGCTCTGTGCTGTGGGAACGTGGATGAGTCATAAACCCTCTCTAAGGTTCCAGTTCCTCATCTGCAAATTAAACAAGATGAACTAGGTAATATCAAAAAGTCCCTTCCATCTCTAATATTATGGACACCTCTGATGTTGACAGAGAAATAATTGACCAAGTATCCTATTTCTTTCCTTCTTTTTCATTTTTTTTGAGACAGAGTCTTGCTCTGTCACCCAGGCTGTAGTGCAGTGGCACCATCTCGGCTCACTGCAACCTCTGCCCCCTGGGTTCAAGCAATTCTCCTGCCTCAGCCTCCCTAGTAGCTGGGATTACAGGTGTGTGTCACCATGCCCAGCTAATTTTTGTATTTTTAGTAGAGACGGGGTTTTGTCATTTTTGGCCAGGCTGGTCTCACACTCCTGACCTTAGAGAATCCGCCCACCTTGGCCTCCCAAAGTGCTGGGATTACAGGCGTGAGCCACCCTGCCTGGCCAAGTGTCCTATTTCAACTGAATAATCAGGACTGAAAAGGCCTATGGGGCTAGCCTTCTGGTAAGTTCTGTGAAAAGCACAAACTAATCAGAAGTTAGGGTTCAAGGAATTTATACCCTAATTAAACATGCAAAGAAAAGAGGGAAATACAATTCAGAAATAAAATCATGCTCATGTCTTTAGACTAAGGTGAGAGCAGAAATAAACTTGAGTTTTGTTTCACCCCTGCAAATGGGCTTCCCTCTCAGATCCTAATGAGTAACTACCTGAGACGGATAGGTTGTAAAACCTAACTAATAGCTTATGAACTAAAGGCCAAGTAGATTTGATTGTTGGTTAAGCAGTATTTAATGATGGACTTTTCTAGATTAGAAACAAGAATGCCGATGTCACAATAAGACTTCAGAAGATCTTAGCACTTCCTACGTTAAATACTCAGAAAGGAAAAGGTAATAGCCACTGCTTTGGGCATAAGAGCTAACAGTTGTTTCACCCAGGGTTGGCGGCAGCTGTAATTCTCAACAGTGTGGATGGCTGCCTCCTTCGTACGTCTTTAGAGGTCTTGGGTGTATCCCCTAAAGGTCTTCCTTCCTTAGTGCTCACTTCTGAAATTCACGTAAAGGAATGCATCACCATTCATTTCAAAAGAAGACATCAAGTTTAAAAGGCAATCGCTAGAGGAAGAAAATATTGACTATGTGAAACTCCAGATTTTAACTAATCTCTGGAATTATTCATGATTTTTGCATAATTCTGGTAATTTCGTTTTCTGGAGTGATCCCAGGCGATATGTCTCCCTTTCTATTATCCTTGGAATATCTCAAATGTGGAGCAAGAACTCTTGCCACAAAGCAATTCCAGAGTCTCATGCTTACTTGCATACAGTTTGGCTGGAGTCAGCCCTGGCCTGGGTCCTTTTCATCTACCATCTTCCCTGCTGGCTGAGCCCTACCTTGCCCTAGCTCTGTATCTGCCTCCGGTTCTGCAGAAAGATTATGCTAATCTCCAGGGGTCTGCAGCCATGTTGCCCCTGCCCCTGTTGAAAGGTAGGTTACCAGATGCAACCCTGGGGCTCTGGCCAGAGGGGTAGGAGAGTGAGCTGGTCTCTGATCAGCCATGTCAGAGAAGCTGGAGGTACTAATGTGTTTGGAGGAGTAACCTGGGTTTCTGTTGAGTAGTCATCACAAGGAAGGCATGGGAGGAGCCCTTCCACAATTTAGCAGGTCCTTCCCTGCTTGATGTAGGGAGCTCAGGGAAAAAAGTAACAAAGTTGGGTCCTGTGAGGTGCCCAGAATTTCTCAAAACATAGTGACCCTTTTAAATTCAAGAAGAATTAATTAGTCCCATTCCACATTCTGGAGGCTCTCCTCCCCTCCCTGACCTATTTCAAATAAAAGTCCTTGTGACATCATTTTTTATCCACTCACTGGATGGGCTCCAAGAAGGGAACACAGAGGTGATGACACAGGAGAGGTTGGATTCCAGCAACTGGAGCTCCAGAGGCATCCATCCCTAGCTGGTGACATCTCTCCCATTTATTCACAAGTTGGTCAAACTTCACACATCTGTAAGAATTAAAGAAAGAGGAGAGAAACACGAAGGGTGGCTTTACAGTTAACACAGTCAGGTTTATTTTAAATAAACCTGAGAGGGGCTGCTGGCTGAGTTAGGTTAGAGCCCCACTCTTTTACAGACTAAGAGTTTTTAAGGATTCAGGGTGGGAGAGTTTATCAGAGGTTTAGACTGCTTCTGTGTCTTTTTGTTGTGCTTATTTGAGAGGGAGAGTTGTATGTCTGTTCCCATACGTCTTTCTGCAGCTGCAGGCATATTCCCCGAGTCTGCTTTTAACTTTCCTATCTTAGTTGCACCTGAAGGAAAAGGAATGTGCTTATTAAGGCCCACTGTTTCACTGGGGCACATTGTATGAGGGTGAGGTTTGACAGTTACCCAAGAGACTTTCCCCCCACCTCCCTCTGTGTCTGAGGTGTCTTATCTATATTTTACTGTCTCCTTGTAGTTTGAAGAGAAGTGATTTCCTTGAAATGCTTGAGGCTAGAAAGGGAGCTGGAACTGAAAGTGGCGGTGTTTGTCCGAGATGATGGTGCTCTTGCTGTCAACGTCCCAACCCTAAACCTAGTTGGGGCTTCATCCTCTCCAAGTCCCTAGATGCAGATGGCATAGTGCCCCACCTAGTGGGGACTTCATCTTGCTCCTTGTCCTCCCTACCCCTGGCAACATCTCCATTTATATTCTCTCAGAGACCTCCTGTTCCCATTAGGAGAAGCTACTTTGTATTTTTCCAAACGTTGAAAATTAAATTAGATAATGCACATAAAGTACTTCACTCAGTTCCTGGCACAGAAAATTTATTTTTCACATTAAAAAAAAAGGATTGTACTATATATACAATTTTATATCTTCTCCCTTTTTAAAATAATTTTTAATTTTCTTAATTGTGGAGAAAAAAAACAGCTTCATCTTTTTAAAAGCGTATATAATACATTGTAAATATCTTTCCATTTCAATTAACACATTCCTGCAATAGCACTTTGTAAAACACTGGTCATTTAGTATTCCATAGAATAAATATGTTTTGGTTTATTTAAGCATTTCCTATTAAAGAATATTTAAGTTGCTTCAAGTTTTTACTATTATTACTGTGACCAATGCAACTCTTGATTATGAGAGACATACATTATGGATGTGCTCACGTACACTTATCTAGTGAAAAATCAAAAAAAGACTGAAAGACATGTTAATTTTTTTCTGGGTGGTACATATATTAAAAGGCATTATAGTTTACGTGTGCTTATAAAGTTTATCTAGTTACAGATCAAAAGAATATTGGAACAAACTGTTAATGGTTATTTCTGAGTTGTAGAATTATAGTAATTTAAATTTATTCTTAATTTATTTGCTATTTGCTTTTCTTCAAAGTGCATGTGTTTTATAACTGGGGAAAATAAAAACTATTCAAAATGTTTTTTAGAATAGTATCAGGGCATATTTTGTGAGCTGTACCCTTTGAATCTGTGCCTAAGAGTGAAAATCCAGGAGGCTGCTCGTGACTATCTTGGAAGGGGGGCCTGGAGCTGTGGATCAAGGCCTCAGCCTCAAGACAAGTGCTGAGATTCTGCAACCTTTGTGGTTTCACCTGCTTTTAATCTTTGTCTCGCCAGTCTGTTTCTCTGTGATGATCAGCATTAAAGCCATAACAACAAAAGGGGCAGGTATGCTTGGTTTGGGAGCATAACAGAACAGAGGGCTGGAGCAAAGACCCCAGTCTGTTGCCAGTTTGGGGTATCAGGGCACACTATGGGTAGCAGATAAGAAAGGCTTCCCCTCCCACCAGAATCTTCCTTTTCTTTTCTTCTAGGCAGAGGCAAGCACTTGCACCTTTCTTAGCTGGTGATATAGATATTTTCTTCTGTATCTCTAAATAACACACTTCCATTACTGATTGATGTGCCAATACAAATGATGACAATTTCATTTTCTTTCACTACCCCACTCCCACCACATGCAAGCATACTTCCCATCCTCCTATCTTCCCACCCACCCAGTACAGGTCAACATTCAGTGTTTATATTAGAATGATGATGATGTTCTTCAGAGCTGAATCATGAAGTCCTTTTCCTGCCCAACTTTTTATTTTTCCTGGAGTTAATATGTTTCTTGTTTTTGAGATACCTAATTTTCTGTCTACTTATTTCTAATTCAATTCTAAATGCTCTGCCTGTTGTCTAAATATCTTCTTAAAATTTTTATTCATATTAGAAGAATGAACTTCATCTTCTTGATGAACTATCTCCTGGGGCTCTCTGACTTACTACAATCTAAAACAGTTGCTATCTACTTCTGGTGCTCAGCTGTCATCCAGAGATGCCCCTTCACCCTTATCCTGGGAGTTCCCTTTCTCTGCTGAATCTTTTGTACCCATGTCTTCCTCTAACAAAAATTTTTTTTGGTGAAACACATAATCCATTAACTCCCTGAGAGAGAATGCATGAGAGGTAAATTTTGTGAGACTTAGCATGTGTGAAAATGTCTTGATTCTCCTCTCAAATTTGATTGATAGCTTGGCTGGGTATAGAATTTTAGGCTAAAAATAATTTTCTTTCAGAAGATTGAAAATCACGGCTCACTGCAGCCTCAACCTCCTAGGCCCAAGCCATCCTCCCACCTTAGCCTCTCAAGTAGCTGGGATTACAGGCATGCGCCAATATGCCTGGCTAATTTTTGCATTTCTTGTAGAGATAGGGTGAAGTCTTGAACTCCTGGGCTCAAGCAATCTTCCCATCTCAGCCTCCTACAGTGCTAGGATTATAGGCATGAGCCACTGTGCCTGGCCTGAAACTCCTGTTATTCACATGTTGAACTCCCTGGACTAGTTCTCTAATTTTCTTTTTGTTTCTTTCCTATTTACATCTCTTTGGGTTTTTGTTTTTTGTGGTGGGAGAAAATCACATCAATTTTATCTTCTAACTCTTCTTCTGAATTAAGAGCTCTTTTTGTTTTCTGAATATTCCTCTTGATGCATCCTGTTCGTGTTTTAGAAATACACAATCTTCTCTTCTCTCTCAAAGACATAAATGAGACTGATTTTGTTTGTTTGTTTGTTTTTTTTTTTTTGATACGGAGTCTCGCTTTGTCACCCAGGCTGGAGTGCTGTGGCCGGATCTCAGCTCACTGCAAGCTCCGCCTCCCGGGTTCAGGCCATTCTCCTGTCTCAGCCTCCCGGGTAGCTGGGACTACAGGCGCCGCCACATCGCCCGGCTAGTTTTTTGCAGTTTTTAGTAGAGACAGGGTTGCACCGTGTTAGCCAGGATGGTCTCGATCTCCTGACCTCGTGATCCGCCCGTCTCGGCCTCCCAAAGTGCTGGGATTACAGGCTTGAGCCACCGCGCCCGGCCGAGACTGATTTTTTAAAGTTACCATCTCCTTGCAGAAGAAGTTATTTTCATCTATTTTCTGTTACTCATATTCCCTTTGTTGTTGGGGATCCTCGTATATCTGCACATATTTAAGAGCAGAGTCCTAAAATGTTGACTGGAAGGTTCTGAGCCTGAAAGTGGGTCTTGTTCTCTTTAGGCTCACTGTAATATGATATGCAGGAATGCCCCAAAACCCAATTGCAGAAAACACATTTCACAGTGTAATCTTTAAATGGCACCATGATCTAGCTCGAGAGGCCTAAATTTAGCCATTTTATGCTCTTCCTGACATCTTGTCACATTCTCCCTAAAAGGATCTTCCAGTCCCTTGCCTAGAGGGTGAAGGCCTGGTTGGAAATATTCTGGAAGCTGAGTGGAGGTTTTAGTGTTCAGAATGCACACATTAAATTATACCCCAGTATTCAGTATGGTATCCCTGCTTCCAAATCTACCTGATTTATTTATTTATTTATTTATTTTAGGAATTGCCACACTATCTTCCACAATGGTTGAACTAATTTGCACTCCCACCAACAGTGTAAAAGCGTTCCCATTTCTCTACAGCCTCGTCAGCATCTATTGTTTCCTGACTTTTTAATAATCACCATTCTGACTCACGTGAGATGATTTCTCATCGTGGTTTTGATTTGCGTTTCTCTAATGATCAGTGATAATAAACTTTTTTTCATGTGTTTCTTGGCTGCATAAATGTCTTCTTCTGAAAAGTGTCTGTTTATATCCTCTGACTACTTTTTGATAGGGTTGTTTTTTTCTTGTAAATTTGTTTAAGTTCCTTGTAGATTCTGGATGCTAGACCTTTGCTAGATGGGTAGATTGCAAAAAGTTTCTCCCACTCTGTAGGTTGCCTGTTCACTCTGATGCTAGTTTCTTTTGCTGTGCAGAAGCTCTTTAGTTTAATTAGATCCTATTTGTCAATTTTGGCTTTTGTTGTAATTGCTTTTGGTGTTTTAGTCATGAAGTCTTTGCCCATGCCTATGTCCTAAATGGTATTGCCTAGGCTTTCTTCTAGGGTTTTATGGTGTTTGGTTTTACATTTAAGTCTTAAATCCATCTTGAGTTACTTTTGTATAAGGCATAAGGAAGGGGTCCAGTTTCAGTTTTCTGCATATGGCTAGCCAGTTTTCCCAGCACCATTTATAATAGGGATTCCTTTCCCCATTGCTTGTTTTTGTCAGGTTTGTCGAAGATGAGATGGTTGTAGATGTGTGGTGTTATTTCTGAGGTCTCTATTCCGTTCCGTTGGTCTATATGTCTATTTTGGTACATGTTTTGGCTACTGTAGCCTTGTAGTATAGTTTGAAGTCAGGTAGTATGATGCTTCCAGGTTTGTTCTTTTTGCTTAGGATTGTCTTGGCTATATGGGTTCTTTTTTGGTTCCATGTGAAATTTAAACTGTTCTTTTTTTTGTTTTGTTTTGTTTTTGTTTTTTAATTCTGCAAAGAAAGTCAATGGTAGCTGAATGGGAATAGCATTGAATCTATAAATTATTTTGGGCAGTGTGGCCATTTTCACGATATTAATTTTTTCTATCCATGAACATGGAATTCTTTTCCATTTGTTTGTGTCCTCTCTTATTTCCTTGAGCAGTGGTTTGTAGTTCTCCTTGAAGTGGTCCTTCACATCCTTTGTAAGTTGTATTCTTAGGTATTTTATTCTTTTTGTAGCAATTGTGAATGGAAGTTCATTCATGATTTGGCTCTCTGCTTGTCTGTTGTTGGTGTATGGAATGTCTGTGATTTTCACACATTGATTTTGTATTCTGAGACTTTACTGAAGTTGCTTGTCAGCTTAAGGAGTTTTGGGGCTGAGACGATGGGGTTTTCTAAATATAGAATCATGTCATCTGCAAACAGAGACAATCTGACTTCCTCTCTTCCTATATGAATATCCTTTATTTCTTTCTCTTGCCTGATTGCCCTGGCCGGAACTTCCAATGCTACATTAAATAGGAGTGATGAGAGAGGGCATCCTTGTCCTGTGCCACTTTTCAAAGGGAATGCTTCCAGCTTTTGCCCATTCAGTATGATATTGGCTATGGATTTAATAGCTCTTATTATTTTGAGGTATGTTCCATCACTAACTAGTTTATCGAGAGTTTTTGACATGAACCAAATCTACCTGTTTTCTTGTGGCCCAGAGACCCTGTATTTTGCCTTTTCTAGAGGATAAACACCTAGTCTTCTGCCAAGACGGGAGGACTGTCACCTGGCTGGTACTTAAAGAGGACTTTGAACTTGTTTTAGCTTCACATATATCCCACTTTAAGAATTAATTCCTTGGAATGTGTGTTTTTCAGAATATTGCCATCTACCTATTGATTCTGCTTCTCCAGGGCTGTTTAATCAGTTACCAATCTATATCTGCTTTTCAACTTACAAAATTTTGCTGTAATTGTGTCCTGCTCCATTCTCTTAATCCTTGTGATTTATGCTTCTAAAATACATTTTAATGTCAGTTTAGTGGATTTTTAAGAGGGAGTGAGACTGCAATCTGACATTTTTATCCAGAAGTCAATGTTTTTCTTAGTTTACAAGGAATTCAATGCATATAAATAACATTAAAACTTTGTCTTTATTGTCATAAACATTTTTAGTGTGTCTTTCATTTTAATTAAGGTATAGTTCTATGCCAAAGGTTTTATGTTTCTATGGTAAAATTTATCACTTCTGCTCTTTCAAACTTAATCTAATTTTAGACTTAGAAATTCTTCCTATATCTAATAAATAAGATGAATATTGCCTTATTAAAAAGTACTGTGTAGCTAATAAATAAGATAAAATCATCTTATTAAAAAGTATTGTGTTATTTAGATTTTTAAAATTTAAGCATTGAATTCACCTAGAATTTATTTGGGTATATGTTGTAAAGTTAGGTTTTAAATTTATTTTTTTCTCCCTAACAGCCAATTTCCTCAACATCATTTGTTGACTAAATCTATTCCTCATTGAGAATCATGACTTTATTCATCATGTATTAAGTTCTTTTATACTCTGGGATTTATCTGTTTCTGGGCTGCTATTTTTTCCATTAATCTGTTTGTTGTGTCTTCAATGAATACTGCACTGTTTTAAAATTAATAACTTTGTAGTGGATTTCATCTGGTTGGGTATGATTTTCCTCATCTTTTCCTTTAAAATTTTTCTAAATTATTTTCACTTTCTATTCTTCTACATTAATTTGAAGTGAATTTTATTAAATAAGATAATCTCATTGGGATTTTGACTGAAATTGTATTACAATTATAAATTAACTTGTGATAATTGGCATCTTCACAATATTGAATTTTTCTTTCATAGAACATGGTATATGTCTCATTCAAGTTACCATTTTGTCTTCTATTCAAATTTTGTAAAAAAAAAGTTATCCTAAGTTAATCTATAATGCAGCTATATCCTCATTAATATTTTATAAGCATACTCAATAGTTATCATGTGCTTCTTACAGAAAATTCTTCCCCTAAGTCTTCAGAGCAGGGAAACCTTTGCGTTCTTGTTGCAGGATTTTGTACAGGCCTCAATCCTTCAGGGTTTTCCATTTATTTATCATATAACCAGGAGGGATCTATCTAGTCACGGTGCCTAACATACAAGGTGACTCGAATGTCCTTCGTCCCCCGGTCATCTGAACACTTAGGTCCTGGCAGCCTTTTTCTTTTTCTTTTTTTTCAAACCAACCTAAGGTTGTGGATACAACTTCTAGCTTAGTTTGGGATACTTAGCTTCCATGCTTCTAGTTGCCAGGCCTGAGGCTGGCTGATGTCCTATTCCAACTGCTGGTATCTCAGTCTATGCTTAAGAATCATTAAAAAAAAAAAAAAAGAGTTATTTGCAGTTCCTTTTTGGGCAGTCTGATTTTGTAGAGACCACTTACTTCCTTCATCATGAACAATTTTGACCACTTTTGTGCTCTCCACTCATTTATATTTCTTGTTAAGTGACTAAAAAATTCAGAATTCTAGAATTCTCCCCTTTTCTTGTCTTATAAGCCAAGAATGTCATCTCTGAAAGAATGTATCCTGGTATGGACCCTGGACCACCTGCATTAACATCATCTGAAGTGCTTGTTAAAAACACACCTTTACAACTAATCACACCAGTTACATATTTCTTTGTTCCTTCTCTGCTCCCACTGCTTCACTTGACTACAAAATAAAAGCAAAAAACAAAAACACAGCTTTTGGCTAGTTGTGGTGGCTCACGCCTATAATTCTAGAACTTTGGGAGGCCAAGGTGGGAGGATCACTTGAGCCCAGGAGTTCAAGACCAGCCTGAGCAACATAGTGAGATCCCACCTCTACAAAAATAAAAGTAAAAAAAAATAGCTGGGCATAGTGGTTTGCACCTGTAGTCCCAGCTACTCGGGAGGCTGAGGCAGGAGGATTGCTTGAGCTCAGGAAGTCAAGGCTGTAGTGAGCTATGATCATACCACTGTACTTCAGCTTGGGCGACAGAATGTAATCCTATCTCCAAAACACAAACAAAAACCAAGCCAAAAATGCATTTTTCCTGGGCCCTCTTCCAGGTCTACTAAAAAGTCAGAACCTCTCAGGGTTCTGGACATTTTAACAGAATCCCTGGATAATTCTTATGCACATTCATATTAGGGAATCAAGAGAGGCAAAAATAGACTGGGAAGGTGGGGAGTCGGATGATGGCCTACTGATTTTCACAGCAATGTAGCCATGGACTTGGATGAATAATTGATAAGGTCACCTGGCAAGTTCTGGTTTAGAGGGTGAAGCGCGTGGCAGGTAATCAAGAATATTTTCCTCAATCAATCTCATCAATGAGGTAATTAATAGCAATTATGCCTGAACCTTGGTTTTTGCCTAAGAGTGCAGCTGTAAATTTTCGTGCATTCCCCACGTGTTCTAATGAACTATGGAGGAAGCATATCTGACATGATTAGTTACTCTCCAAGTTACCCTGAGAGCACCCCATCTCCTTCAGTTACTGCAACCCCTGCTGTCCTTTATCAGGCCTTGGTGACCTCCTTGAGACCTGCAGATCCAAACAAGGCAGTTGAATAGGCTTCGCTCTGTGTCCTCCCAGAGGCCCTCCAGATCTAAGTGGGCTTATTTGCAGCTGATTTCCTCATATCTCATCCCTGTAGAGTGGGGAGAAACAAGGGGAAACTGTTGCTGATAAAGGAGTGATGAGGAAAAGCTGAGGTCGACTCCGTGATTCACTTTAAGTGAGGTGGGGCAGCAGCCTGAACACAGGGACCCAGCCCAATACCTCATCTGTTCCCCCTTCCTGTAAGATAATAACAGTACGGGTGATGAATGAATGAGCACCGTATGACTTACAAAACATGTAATGCTCACTACACTATTTGAGGCAGGTATGATTATTAGGCTTATTGTACAGAGGAAGAAACTCAGGCATAGACAGATTAAGTGACTCACCTGTTTCCCATTCCATCTTGTTTGCTAAGTGTCTTAGTCTGCTCAAAAGCCAGTAGACTGGGTAGCTGAAACAACAGAAATGTGATTACAGTTCTGGTGGGTGGAAGTCTGAGATCAGGGTGCTAGCATGTTCGGGCTCTGGTGAGGGCCCTCTACTGGCTTGCAGACAGCCACCTTCTGTGCTGTGTCCTTACATGGCAGGGGTAGGGAGGGGAAAAGAGTCTCTTCTTATAAGAGCACTGATCCCATCACGAGGGCGTCACCATCCTGACCTCATGTAAACCTAAATAGTTCCCAAAGGCCCCACTTACAAATAACAACACATTGGGGCTTAAGGCTTCAATATAAGAATTTTGGGGGATACACACATTTGGTCCATAGCATTAAGTGACTTATACCTCCCCCAGAGGTGAGCAGTTTTGCTGTATTGGAAAATGGAGGCGATGTTAGTATCGTATTCTGGGAGCAACCCAGAGCATCTGTTTCCTCGTAGAAGACTCCTTGTAGGTTGGGAATCCCTGGATCTTCGTAACTGGAAGGCTTTGAATGCTGTCAGTTTCCTGTAGGCACGACCTCCACCCTCAATGCTGTAGCATTAGTAAGTTCTGAAACCGAGGTACTAGCAGCCTTTACTCTCATGCCGCAAGATTGCCTGCCACACGTGGACACTGGGATTCCCCCATAGTTCTTCCCTTCAAGGAGATGAGAGTCTTAAAAAGGGAATTAGAGATGTGAATAAATAATTAAAACCAGTGTGGTGGTCATATTGTTACATTCTAAGTGATGTGGTAGCAGGAGAAAGGAGTAGTTAACTTTCTTAGGAAGCCAGCAAGGCTGTGGCACTTGACAAATGATAACCAGCTGGAGGTGGAGGTCAGGGTTGGGGAGAGCCACTGAGAGCAGAGGCAGTCACGCTCACATTTAAGGAATGCCTGCTATGTTTCTGTCACGATGGATACTATGAGGGGCAAAGTCAGACATGGTCCCTTTGACATCTCAGGCCTGAAGCAGGATATTCTAAAGCAGGATATTTCCCTGACCCCTTTGCAGGACTCACAGCAGGGGTGCCTCAGTTACTCAGCCCACCACTTTCAACTCCTCATGGGAGGCAGCGTGCAAGCAAATGAGGTGGGAACTGGAGTAATGAGTGCTGGAACCAGCTGGCTGCTTCAGCACTGGCAGGAACAAACTCCATGTGGGCCCTGCAGCAGCATCCAGGTGGGGGTGCCTGTGACCCCCAAAGTCCCAGAGAGTGTGGTACGGTGCTCTTTTAGCTGTGCCATCCACACACACAGCTTAAGTGTTAACAGCTCAGTGGACCCTCTGCCTTTTCGTGTGAGGCAGCTGCCCTCCACCAGTGAGGACAAAGGTCTGGTGTGACAGCCTTTTGTATTCACACTTGTGATTCCTGAGCTCTTGTCCAGCTTCCAGGAAAAATGAGGTCGCATGAACGAGTTGCAGGATGGTAAATGTGGGGGATTTTATTGCTGATGAAAATGGCTCTCAGCAGGAAGGGGAGCTGAAAAGGGGACTGGGGGTGGGGGTAGGTAATCCTCCTCTGAAGTCCAGCTGTCTCTGGCTGGATTCTTCCCTGAAGTTATGCCATCAAGCTGTCCCTCTGGAGTCAAGCCGTTTCTCTCCAACATCCAGCCACAGTCTCTGCTCCTCTCCGACTGAGTCTGGGGTTTTTATAGGCATAGGATGGGGCAGGGTGGGACCATGGGTAGTTTAGGAAAAAGCAACATTCAAGTGGGAAAATAGGAATAGAAGTTCTCACTTTGGACCGCAGTTTCAGGCTTTTTGGCTTGAGGGTGGGATTTTTACCAGGGACCTGCCCTTTTCTGCCTAGAATTTCTCTGCCTCCTGTCCCCATCAGTTCCTTATCTCCATCATCCTAAACTGGGACAGTCTTCTCTGTTACATGCTTGCAAAGCACTGTATAATTTCCTTTTACAGCACTTAATAAGCGTTTGCTATGACATACTTGTCCTTCCTCACTAGAGAGGAAAGCTCTGTCACAGGGATTGTGTCTGACTTTGCTCCTATACCTGAAATGTAAGGCACACCTCCCAGACAGCAGATTCATAATTTCAAAATAAAAAATATACACACACATATACACATTTACACACATATACATAGCGGCACCATTGTGTTCCAACCCCGTGTACACAATGTACTGTGCTCCATTCTCTTGTGGAGCTTTGTGGGTCTAGATTTGTGACTCCAGACCAGCTGTTCTCACAGATGGCTGCACGTTAGATGTACCTGAGGAGCTTTAGGCAATCCCCGTGCTGGGCCCATTCCCAGAGAAGCCCACAGACTTGCCCGGGCAATGGCCAGGAATCACGCATCCTAATGTTCACCAGGTCACAAAGTCCATTTCAGCAGCAAAACTCTTTCATAAACTATATTTTCTTCACATAAGATGTGTTCCTTCTCAAGAATCATCCTTTATGCTTTCTTCATGAAACACTGATTCAAAAATACCCTTCTAGTATTCAGAAAAAAGACCTGGACTAGGTGGGCCAAAGTGACAAATGCAGTCAAGATGCCACGGTCCCTCTGTCCCACCTTCCTACCCTCAAATTCTAATATCCAAAGCTGGCAGGCTCGGGAAGCCTTGATAGCCTCTGACCCTCTAGTAAGAGGGGTGGCTGGAGGTTGACTTACCAGGTTGCCTTGACCTCAGTAGGAAGGCAGGTGGGGCAGGCACTGCTAGAAGTTCTCACAGAGGCCAAAGTAAGAAGCCCAGCAGGAGTGAGGAGGGCTGGGCTGCGAACATGCCCTGACAAAGGAGGTATCTTATTGCCCTGCGAAAAGAAGGAGCCTGAAGGTCTTGGATTGCTCTTGGTTTCTGAAGACACACACAAAAAACTGGCAACCCAGATTTTAAGCTGTGCAACTCTTGATAGTGGGAGAATCGATTGCTGGGCACTGCAGGTATGGGAGCTCTGCTGTGGGCCTGGGGCCTGAGGAGGGTTCTCTGGGGTTGAGGTAGAGAACGGCACCCACTAGGTGTGTTCACTGAGCTCCATGCCATCCCCAGATTCTTTCTCAGGGCCTGACTCCTTCCTCCTGGGTTTGCATCTCCAGGCCCAGGTGTGGGTCTGGGTGCCTCCCTGCCTCCCTGCCTCCCTCTCCTCCCTGTCCAAAGTTTGACAGGGCTCATGGGTCTGCCTTGAAGCTTGGTAGGATCTCTCTGCAACTGAGAACAGAGGGGTCATGGTTTGCTTCTAAATTGGGCTAGGCTGGGCACAGTGGCTCATGCCTGTAATCCCAGCACTTTGGGAGGCCAAGGCGGGTGGATCACCTGAGGTCAGGAGTTCGAGAACAGCCTGGCCAACATGATGAAACCCCGTCTCTACTATAAATACAAAAATTAGCCAAGCCTGGTGGTGGGCGCCTGTAATCCCAGGTACTCGGGAGGTTGAGGCACGAGAATTGCTTGAACCCAGGAGGCGAAGGTTGCAGTGAGCCGAGACTGTACCATTGGACTCCAGCCTGGGCAACAAGAGAAAAACTCCATCTCAAAAAAAAAAAAATACATAGAAAACAAATAAATAAATTGGGCTAGGACTTCGGATTGAAGGCCCTCCTTGGGGCCGGTGACAGGCCAGTGCTAGAGGACCTCGTAGGTAACTGCATCCTTTCCCTCCCTCCAGGCTGCCCGTGCTCCAGGGAGGTGCATTTGCTTTTGTGGTAACTTGTCTGGCCATGCTCTCCCTTCCCATCTGGAATTGCCCTGAGTGGACACTCAATGCCAGCCAGGTGAACACCAACTCTCCAAAATTCACTGAGAAATGGCAGAAGAGGATCTGAGAGGTAACAGAGCAAGGGGGATGGCTGGGAACAGGAGAGGTGTCTGGAACAGGGACTCCTGAGTGTATGCATTTGTTCAACATTCCTTATCCAACTTTCTGCCAGGCAAGAGCCTGGACTTTAAGATACTGCGGTAGATGAGACAGAGAAGGATTCTGCCCTCACAGAGCTAACGTTCTAGTGGACATGTGTGGTGAGGTAGGGTGGAGAGAGAAAGACTCTAATAAGCAAATGGAAAAGGCAAATTTCAGTGAATTATAAGTGCAATGAAGAAAATAAAACAGAATGATGAGCAAGAGAGGCACTGGGCTGCCCAATGGAAAGGATGGAGAGTGAAAATGGGTGTTCTTGGAAACCCTCCTGCATATATCAAGGAGGAAGAGCTCCAGCATTGCTCCAGCCAGTCCCAGGAAGTAGAGAGGGCAGCAAGTAGTACTCCCACTTTACATTAATTCACTAAACATCATTAGTTGAACATCTGGCAGGTTCCAAGCGTTGTGTTGGGACTATAAGGAGAGAGACACATCACGGTGGTAGTGGTGGTAGCAACAGATCATGGTTACTGAGCTCTTAGAGTTTTCCAGGCACTCTACTACAAGTTTTTCATAGATGCACAAGTGCCATATTGATAAATGTCCGCAGTGGGCTCAGATTGATGGGAGATCCAACATGCCGGACTAGGGCTCAGCACCACTCAGTTAGTGGGCGCTGACAGCTTAGCTTGCCCATTTTGGAGAGTTGTGCCCCTGTGTTTATCCCACCATGAAGCATGACCCTTGCTAAACTCAATTGTATCATCTGGGGAGAGGAACTGGTGGCCTGGAGCGGGCTCTGAAAGTCAGCAGTGTTCCAGGTTAGCTTATCTAAAGGGTCGAGAAGAAAGTTAGCACACTCAGGATTCTTGGCAGAGAGATCACCACAGGCTTAGGGACAGACCCCGGCAACCTTACCCAAAGTGGGCAGGTGGAGGGGTGGCCTGTGGGTGGGGTGGAGTTGTAGGTGGTACACTGTGAGAGAGTGAAGGTCGCTTGAGATCTTTGGGGAACCTTAATCATCTACTTCCCAGCTCAACCTGAAACCCCTAGGGCCATGGCATCTGTGCATGGGCTGGCCTGGAGCCGTGCCCGGCACCCCCTGCTCTGGAGCATTACACAGCACAGCGTGAAGGTGGGGCCCAGTCCAATGTAGTTTGCTCAGGCATGAATACGGCCCCCATTTATGACCTTCTGTATCAACTCCCCGGTATCACTGGGACTGGACCAAGGATGTTCCAGAACTTAGGGCTATGGACCTAGAGCAGGGTGGGTTCCCTAGATATATCTGCGAGCCAAGCTAAGAAGCCTTAGACCAGGCAGGGCCCATCGTACAGCCCACCTTGATCCATGTTGAGTGTCCTCATAGCCTCATTGCTTCAACAATTGCCAGTCTCCCATATGGGAAATACAAAGGACAAACACGGAAGACGGGAAACAATAGTAAGATTCTTATTCCTACCCATATTTGACCAGTAAGAAGGAACAGAATCCACAAAACATCTCAGTGCCTAACAATGCTACTCTGTGCTTGATAATATTGCTCTAGTTTGGTTTTTCCCTCCTTGCTTCCAAAGTTTGAACTAGTACCTTTTAAAATAAACTTTTCCTTTTTTTTGAGACAGAGTCTTGCTCTGTCACCCAGGCTAGAGTGCAGTGGTGCCATCTCGGCTCACTGTAACCTCTGCCTCCTGGGTTCAAGCGATTTTCTTGCCTCAGCCTCCCGAGTAGCTGGGAATGTAGGCATGTGCCACCAAGCCCAGCTAATTTTTTGTGTTTTTAGTAGAGACGAGGTTTTAGTAGAGACCATGTTGGCCAGGCTGGTCTCAAACCCCTGATCTCAGGTGATCTGCCCGCCTCGGCCTCCCAAAGTGCTAGGATTACAGGTGTGAGCCATTGCACCCAGCCATAAAATAAACTTTTAATTTAAGTCTTACAAGCATAAAGCAAAGAACACAATAAACTTTCAAAGTTGAGCTGATCTTTGTAACCTAGCTCAAGAAATAGGTATTAACATCACCCCTTAAGCCCCATCATGCCTCCTTCCAGTCACCCCTCCCATGATGCTTACCACTATCCCAACTTCTAATACCACAGATTATTTTTGTTTGTTTATGAACATTGTGGAACCACACAGTACATATTCATTTGTGTGAGACTTCATTCACTCAATATTATGTTTGCAAGATTCTTCCATATTGTTATGTGTGGTGGTAGATTATTCATACTCATTGCTGAATAATGTTTCATTATATAATGTTCCATTATGTAAATAGACAGCAGTTTATCAATTCTGTGTTATCCAACTTACGTGTTTAAGGGTGGTTTCCAGTTATTTGCTGTTGTAAATTGTGTTGCTATGAACATTTGTGTACTTACGCTTAAGTGAACATATATATGTACGTTCCCTGAACGTGTATTTAGCATTGGTTGGGTCATAGAATGCGTATGTGTCCACCTTTAGTAAGCACTACTAAATACCTCTCCAAAGCGGATCTTCCAACTTCCACTTCCGCCAGCAGTGTGTGTGAGCTCCAATTACTTTACATTCTCACAAACATTTTCTATCTTTTTTATTGTAGCCATCCTGGTGGTACATTTGTAGCTTTTTTATGATGCTGTTGGGATGTTTTAGAGTTAACTATCATTGTCCCTCCTCAACTTGTAGTTCTGCTTGACTTCCTTGGGTCATTTTTTCCCTGTGCTTACCACATTAACTGGTGACTAGAGTTAAATATCCTGATATAGACTTTGTCAGATATCACCACTTCCATGATTTTCATTTCATTGAGTATCATGCACATCTTCATCTAAGATAAAAGTTCAAGCAACAGACCATGTCCTAATGTGCCAGCATCACGTTAGGAATTGGCTTCATTCACAACGGTCCCTCCTCCTTGCCTATCCAGCTCAGCCAAGTGTACTCTGGGCCCAGTTTTATCAAGACAATAACATTAAATGTGTTCCAGTTTGGTAGAATCAACTCTGATGCCATCATCTCTCATCTAAGACTGAAGACATATCTAAAAATATTGCTAAGAAATAATTTTACTAGCAACTTATTTTAAAGATAAAGGGCAAAAGTAGCATCATTTGGTACAGCAGTATTTCTGGTGACTCCAGTTCCTTCTGCTACCATCTTTTTTTCCCCCACTGGGATCCCTAAGTCCATTCCCTTGCTCCTATTAAAGGAGGAGTATTGGATTCCTTCTCTGTTGTCCTTCAAATAGTGAGCAGCAAAAGTAACACTGTTAAACCTACTTCATGTGTCCTTCCCAAGATACTTTCAAATGACTTAATAAGTATATTGTAACTGGGTCCTCTCCACTGGGTAGGGTGCCTCTTGAAAATACCAGATTTTTCAATACAGCTGATAAATGCCTTCAGGGTTCCAACAAGTGAAATTAAATTAATTTATATTATTCCTACTTTAGGGAACACAATCAAATCCCTAGTCCTGGAAAGGTTTCCTTATCTCTCCATTTCTTAACCTATGCCCTAGACAATGGTCCACTGTTGACTTGCTCTCGTGCTCCTCCTACCCTGGAAAGCCAGGCCTCTGTGCCTTTGTCACCAACATTTTGTTGCTTGAAGCACACATTCCAATTTTTTCAAAATTGTGCTGCTTTGTAGAAGTAATATGAAATATGAAGAGGTCGTTTGATATTGTATTTCTTGGTCTGCTCTTGCCCTGTTCATACTTTGAAAAGTGATCCTTGAGCTGTTGATGTGTAAGTTGATATCATGTTGGTGGATGATCTGGGCTGCCAGTCTTTTTATAGTACTCTGGGTCAGATCTTTAGTTGCAGAATAGGCAAAGCTCAAACCAGAAACATTGTCAATACCAGTTTTTAAAAAGTCTTTAAATTTCCCTTGCTCTGTGATATGTCCAGGATAGGCAGCCTGCCAGCTCTGTGATGGGCCATAAACCCTCAAAGTGTATTTCCCCACCAAAGGCACAGGAGCCCATTGCTGTTAACAATCTGGATCATCCTGCGTGACACAAATGGCAACAGATGGAGGTGGGGATTATGTTGTTTGTGAGCATGTGTGTGCATGGCTTGTGGCCCAAGGTGTCATCTTGTGGACTCTAGTGACTACTTTCAAAGATATACTTCCCTCCTTTCTTTTTTTGAGATGGAGTCTTGTTCTGTCTCCCAGGCTGGAGTGCAGTGGCTCGATCTCGGCTCACTGCAATCTCTGCCTCCTGGGTTCACGCCATTCTTCTGCCTCAGCCTCCTGAGTAGCTGGGACTAGAGGCGCCCACCACCACGCCTGCCTAATTTTTTGTATTTTTTAGTAGAGACCGGGTTTCACCTTGTTAGCCAGGATGGTCTTGATCTCCTGACTGCGTGATCCACCCGCCTTGGCCTCCCAAAGTGCTGGGATTACAGGCCACTGCACCCAGCTACTTCCCTCCTCTTTTTAAGACTAAGGGGCATCAACATGAACAATCAGTCTCTAAAATTTAAACATGAAGTCCTGTCCCATGAAAGGGAAGAAATATAAATAGCGTTTTCTGTGATTCACTTGCCAGATCAATTAGTTTATTGACTGTGGCCCAGGAATCTATATAATTACGTGTGGTATAATTGCTGGTAGGATTTACATGTGCACAGTTACCACATCACACATACCTTGGTCCATTGGCCTGACTTAGACTTGCCGTACTTCTATCAGGGGTCTTCTGTTGGCTGGACAGAATGTTGCATTCTTCTAGTTCAATCTTTCCCAGTTAATTGAGTTCCACCTTCAGAAAGATGCCAACTAGTGCTTTTGAATTCAAAGATTTATACAATGGGGCCCAAGTCTCTGTTGCTGGATTTAGATTATACTGTGAGGTTATGGCTGCCCTAGGAGATGGGGACTAAATCACTTGCTTGTGGATCTTGTGTATCCTTCCTGGGTAATTGTTTTTCCTGAATATAACTGTTTCCCTGCAATCAATACATTTTGTTTATCAGGCTGGCCCTCATTTGAATGTCTTTCTGACATCCCTCAAGACACAACTGACATCTCTGATCTCAGACTTATTTGCTTATTCATTAGTGGTCTAATCCCAAACAGTGCCCAGTGGTGGACTGCTTGGTAATGGTCTTTCAAAGGGAGAGTGGTTGAGTAGCTGCCTTGGGCTACATCTGCACCAAAAGCCCCATGGCAGTGCTGGACACCTGTGTTTTGCAGGGTCAGTCCTCACTCAGCGTAGACTCCATCACCAACACTTCCCGTAGCTCAGGAGCACTACGCCTGTGAGAATGCAATAGACTAATCTGAGCCCTAACTTGTGAATTTCAGCTAGAACCTTCTGTTACTCTTCGCTACTTTCAACAACAGCCTTTTTGCATATGCCTGTACTCTGACATATAGTCCAAAAGTACACCCAGATGTAAGCAGACTCAATCACCCCATCAAATTTCTGTCCTTCTTTTTATCTCAGGGTGGACCTGGCTTTAACAAGGCATTTCAAGCTTTAAAGAACTGTTCCATGTAGCTCCAGACCAAGATATACTTAAGGCCTTTACTTGTCAAGCTGGTGGGACCTGGAGTTTTGCCAGGTCAGTTGTCCAATCCCACAGTGGTATGTGCTGCACTACCTTTTCCAAATCAGGAAGTTCTTCAGTGAAGTCTATTCATATCGTATCATCAATAGAATGAATCATAGCACACATGCGGCTTGTGAGTTTGTGGGGTTTCTTGTTTTTGTTGCTTTTTGCTATCCCCCGGGGAGCCTATACTTGGCTTTGGTAAATTCAAATTAAAACTGAGCATCTGCTCTGCTAGATTCCAGGGCAGGGTTTCCCTACACTCAGCCCCGCTGAGAACTACGATTCCTTATGTAAGAATCTGTTGCCTTCCTACTTCCCAAGAAATAAGATCTGACAAATGAATTCATCTTTACTCTTAGTTAAGCCCTTCTGCTGCTCAAATCCTTCCTGTGTTTTAATGCAATGTCTGCCTCTATCACTGCAATGGAACAACTAAAAATACTTCAGTATGGCCGAGTGTGTTGGCTCATGCCTGTAATCCCAGCACTTTGGGAGGCTAAGGCGGGCAGATCACCAGAGGTCAGGAGTTTGAGATCAGCCTGGCCAACATGATGAAACCCATCTACACTAAAATACAAAAATTAGCCAGGTGTGGTGGCACATAGCTACTTGGGAGTCCCAGCTACTCGGGAGTCCCAGCTACTCGGGAGGCTGAGATATAAGAATCACTTGAACCCGAGAGGCCAAGTTTTCAGTGAGCTGAGATTGTGCCATTGCACTCCAGCCTGGGCAACAGAGCAAGACTGTCCAAAAATGCAAAAACAAAAAACATCAGTGCATTTAGAAGCAGTTGCCTTGTGTTTTGAGGATAGTGGACAATAGTTATGGAGAAGAATGTTCCTGGGGCCTGAACAGTATCAGTAGTGAGAGTGGATGTTTAGGGATTTGGGTCATGCCCTGCCAGCACTGAGGACTAGATTCCAAGTGACAGAGCATTCTTATTTTCTTTAATACATTTGTTGTTTACTTTTGTGCTTGTGATATGTAGAGTCCTCTAAAGCAGGAATTTGCAAGATATGGCTCTTGGACCAAATCCTGGCTGTGACCTGTTTTTTTATTTTTATGGCCCATGAACTAAGAATGTTTTTAAAGGTTGTTTTACAAAAAGATCGTGCATCAGAAACTATATGTGGCCTATAAATTCTAAAATATTTACTATCTGGCCTTTTATGGAAAAAGTCTGCCAATTGTTGCTCTGAAACACAGGGCCCAGGTGTAAGGGAGCCATCTTCACCCACACTGCCCCCAAATGTCCAACACAGTAAGCCACAAACCTAGGGTCTTATCTGTGGTATTTTAGCTCCCTCTGCTGGGCCAATGTTTTTCACCAGTGCTGTAAACACGAGAAAGTTCTTGCTAATTTCAACTTCATGTTATTAATTGATGATTGATTGGTTTCATTTACCGAGTCAGCCTATTAGAAGGGAAGACAGATTCCCATGTTTCACTAAGTTATACTGATCCACACACATCTCAAGACTTGAAACCACTGACGGTCAGCTGACCAATTGTACAACACGATACTAGCCACAGATGAAAGTGTCAGCAATATGGAACCAATAGGAACATCATTACTCATTTGGGATACAAGAAGTAGTGGAGAGGGAAAAGTGAATGATGATTCTGTTTTGCGGGAACGGTGGTTGTACTAAAAGTGGAAAACCGTGGGCAGATACGGCAAATCCAGTTTTCAACACCTTAGACCAATTTAAACGTCATTCTCCAGTATCATGGTAGTTTGAGCTAATGTAGAACCCACAAATATTACCAACACCTGAAAATGCTGGATGAACTGTTATTAAATCCAGAATCAAGTTCAAAACCAAAGGGAAAACATTACTTTCTAGAAACAAAGATGGGAATTATAGCCAGGATCATGGGGCTTATGATGGTTGGGTAAAGAATCAGACCCAGATATACCACCAAAGGCTAGGAGCTTGGGTTGTAATGATCAACTGGGATCTGGAAGGGCACCCGCTTCAGTGAACGGGTGAAATAATAATCCCACCATCCCCGGGAATAAACAAGGAAAGTTTTATTCTTCCTAGAGATCAGTGGGAAGTGTTAGAATATGGAGTTGCATGAAAAATGAGGACTCCAACTCTACAACGTGTGAACACATATGGGTGTGGTGGAAAGATGTGCCAGCTCAGAAATTAAAGCTAAAACTGGTCCTGTCAATAAAATACCTGTGGTTCTCACAGAAGAAAATGTACAATTATTCTTTAGGGATATTTTGACATTCTAAAGCACATAAGATACGGGGGAAAAAACAATTCCGCTGAAGATGAGTTCACAGACATAAATTTTATCATTTCACACAAGGTAATAATGTATTATGAGAGAGAATCAGCAGAATCAAGAGCTAATAGAACAATTTAAAAGATGATATTAAATCAATATGTTTAAAATAATTAAAAAGGGTCAAGAAGCAATAGAAACCATAATCTAGAAGATAAAATGAAACAAGAACAAGGAAATTTGAACAGAGTACCGAACAGAAGTTTAGTAATAAAATCAAATAAAGTCACTGCAATTTAAAAATGCATTTAATGATTTAAACAGCATTTAGACACAGCTAAAGATATATTCATGAACTGAAAGATTATCTAAGGAAATAATCCAGAATGCAGCCCTGAGAGGTAAAAAGATGGGAAATGTGAAAAAGAGGATGGGAAATATGAAACGGAAGTTAAGAAATGTGAAGCCAGACTGAGAAGTCCAGCTTGTTTCTAGTAGGAATTCCTGAAGGTGATAATGAGAAAATGGAAAAGTGATAGTATTAGAAGAGATATAATGACTAATAACATTTTAGAACAGACGAAAAATATGAATATTCAGATTTAAAAAGCACATGTAGTCTCAAGTGTAATAAACAATTAAATCTACAATTAGATATATCATAATGAAACTGTAATACAAATACAAAGAGAAAAATTTTAAAAGTAGTAAGAAAGAAAAAAATACCTACAAAAGAATAGCAGTTGGACATTTAGCAGCCTTCTCACTACCAACAGTAAAGTCTGGAAGACAATGGAATATTTTCAAAATGCTAAGAGAAAATATTATCATCCTAGAATTCTATCCCACTGTAGAATCCCACATCAGGCAACACTGATAGCAAAATAAAGACATTTTCAGGTAAACAAAGACTAAGAGTTTATCAGTCACAGACCCTTATTGAAATAATTATTAAAAGCTAAACTTCAGGAAAAAGGAAATGGAATCTTGAATGAAAGAGTGGTGGAAAAGAAGCTATAAGTGAGCAGAGGAGCATACGGGTAGAAAACATAGGTGGATTAGTCAGCTTGGGGTGCCACAACAAAACACTATAGCTGAGTGCAGTGCCTGTATATGTCTATAGTCGCAGCTACTTCGTAGGCTAAAATTGGAAGATTGCTTGAGTCCAGGAGTTTGAGACCAGCCTGGGCAACATAGTGAGACCCTGCCTTTACAAAACAAAAACAAAAACCAACCATAGACTGGGTGGTTTGAACAACTGAAATTTATTTTTTCATAGTACTGGAGGCTGGAAGTCTGAGATCTGGATGCCAGCATGGTCAGCTTCTGAGGGGTGCTCCTTTCCTGGCTTGCAGATGGCCACCTTCTAGCTGTGTCCTCACAAAGACTTTCCTTGGTGCATGCAGAGAGAGAGAGGAGAGAAGAGACAGAAAAATCTCTGTATAAGGGTACTAAGCCCATCAAAGGGGCTTTTCCCTTATGTATTAGTTTGTTTTCATGCTGCCAATAAAGACATACACAAGACTGGGTAATTTATAAAGAAAAAGAAGTTTAATGGACTCACACAATTCCAGGTGGCTGGGGAAGCCTCAGAATCATGGCAGAAGGCAAAAGGCACATCTTACATGGCGGCAGACAAGACAGAATGAGAGCTAAGTGAAAAGGGAAACTGCTTATAAAATCATCAGATCTTGTGAGACTTATTTACTACCATGAGAACAGTATGGGGGAAACTACCCAATGATTCAGTTCTCCCACTGGGTCCCTACCACAACATGTGAGAATTATAGGAGCTAAAATTCAAGATGAGATTTGGGTGGGGACACAGTCAAACCATATCACCTTATGACCGCATTTAAACCTAGTTTCTTCCCAAAGCCTCCATCTTCAAACACCATCATATGAATTTTGAGGGAACATAAACATTTACTTCACAGTACTAGGTAAATCTAAATAAGCACTAATTGTAGGAAAATGGAATAAAAACAATAATGAGCAATGGCAGTAGAAACAAAACAAATATTTGACAACAACAGCAGAATGGTGGTAGAAGTTCAAGTTTTCTAAGGTCGTTGTACTATCTGATGGGAGACTGACATTTTATTTACCCGTGGACATTGTTAAGTGAAGAATTCACGTTAAAAAGTTGTGAGCAACTTCTAAAAGAATAAAATAACAAATCAAACATCCAAACAAGTAAAATAAAAAGGGGAAATAAAGCAAACTTAATCCACAGATAAGTTGGCAAATTGCAGCCCAGGAGCCAGATCTGGCCCATCACCTCCTTTAGAGCAGACAGCCCACGACTAAGCATGGTTTTACATTTTAAGTGGTTAAAAAAATCAAAAGAAGAACATTTCATGACACATCAGCATTATCTGAAATTCAAATGTCAGTGTCTATAAGCGAAGTTTTATTGGAACACAGCTACACTCATTTCTTCACATCTTGTCTGGAAAAGTGACAGCTCCCGTATGGGCATAAAGCCGAAAATATTCACTTTTTTGGTCCTTTACAGAAAAAGTTTGCATAGTCGGACATGGTGGCTTAGGCCTATAATCCCAACACTTTGGGAGGCTGAAGCAGGCAGATCATGAGGCCAGGAGCTCAAGACCACTCTGACCAACATAGTGAAACCCTGTCTGTACTAAAAATACAAAAAAATTAGCCAGGCGTGGTGGCACGCACCTGTAATCCCAGCTACTCAGGGGGCTGAGGCAGGAGAATCTCCTGAACCCAGTGAGGTGGAGGTTGCAGTGAGCTGAGATCGTGCCACTGCACTTCAGCATGGGCGATAGAGTGAGATTCCGTCAAAACAAAACAAAACAAAACACCCAAAAACCAAAAACATAAAGTTTGCCTACCTCTGCAATAGAAACTAGGAAAACAGAAAAATGCTGCAGCAAGATGTTCAATCACGACCAAGTGTGCTAGTGTTGGGAGTCATCAACATCATCATCATTGTGACTACAATCAAGAATTAATTTTGAAGCCTGTTTCCTGAAAAGCTTTGTTAAGCGAAAAAGTCCAACACACAGTTGGAAATACAGACTGGAGAGAGGAGTGAAATCAGAGCTGTCCTCTCAGTTCTTTTGGGGTCTAGCTTTGCCCCTGCACTGTCTAGGAACCACCTAGGGGTCACAATATTTCACCATGGGCTGCAGCATCCCGGACTGTTATGGTGACCTGGGCCGCGCTGAGGGGCTGCACATCCCGGACCGTTACAGTGGCCTGGGCTGCGCTGAAGCCCACAGTCCTGAACACTTCTCCCCTTAAGTTGCAAGGTGCTGTCATGGTCACTTCCTGTGTCCAGATGCTGGTGGGCTTCTCAGGCCTCATTAGCTTTCTCGTGGGTTTCATTGGCCCCTTGGCCATTGCTCCAACTATCTCCCAGGTGGCCCTGCCCCTCTTCGATTCCACAGGCAATAATGCCAGGATCCATTGGGGGATTTCTGCCATGTAAGTGCTCCCTGGGGAGGGAGTGCCATGTACATTCTCTTTGGTGGAGAATCACCCAGAAAGAATAATGGAGGTCCTGGATATTGGTAAACTCTTGTGGTTTACAAAGACTTTCATGAATTTTGTCAAACCTTAAAAAGCATCAAAGTTGTTATCTATAATTCATCATCACTGCTCATTATTATTATCCTATTTGTATTCACAATGAGGCGGAGGTTTCAGTGAGCCAAGATTGCACCACTGCACTCCAGCCTGGGCAACAAGAACAAAACTCCATCACAAAAAAAAAAAAAAAAAAGAAAAAGAAAAGAAAGGAAAACAGATTCACAGGTGTTGGGAAAAGCTGAGGGTTGGGAGAAGCTGAGGCAGGGCTTGCATGTCTGACATAATGTAAAAGACTCTTGGAACATGTCCAGGGTTCAGGGTCTAAAACCCCTTGTGGCCTTTGGAACACCAAGCTCTGTGCTAAAGGGTGGAAGGCTACCCTGACGCACCATAATCTAAGCCCAGGGCATAAAATCCCTCATGGCTTGGATAGAATCCAGGGCTCATGGCTCTGGAATGTGTCTAGACTCCCTGGCTCCTTGCTCTCCCAGGATCAATTGTATCTTGAGTTAAAAGAACCTGCTTTCCATTATCTCAAGTAGTAGAGCAAATGCTAAATGATCACAGCTGTAAATCATGTGCTTAATGCAACGTGCCCTTTTGACCTCCACATTCTCACCACCCGTTTCTCTGTTGGATTACCAATAAATAGCACGGGCTTCCAGAGCTCGGGTCCTTTGCAGCTTCCACAATCGCAATGGCCCCCTGGTCCCACTTTTCTCTCTCAGACTGTCTTTTCTCAGTCCTTTGACTCCACCAGACTTTGTTGCCCCCACGACTTGGTGTTGGGTCTGGTCACCCCAACAACAGGTTTGGGGAGAAGGCCATGGGCCTCTGTAAGAGGCTATGATTTTGTCTTCCACATCTGGCCTTCTTTGCCTGTGGCAATTCCACAGGCAGAAATTCAATACCGGCCTTGGCAGAGCTCTTCGGTGGCTTTCTGAAGTGTAGTGGGGAGTTTCATTACCTCTGACCCAGCCCCGTATCTGAGCTCCAACCCTGAATATTCACGTGTGTCCTGACCAGCCCTGTTTGATGTCCCAAAGGCACCTCACCCTCAGTGGCCTCTGTGAAGCTCAGCCCATGCCCTCATCCTGGGTTCTCCTGTGATCCTTGTCTTACTGGGCCCACCCAGTCACCCATGTTATCCATAGCTTCTTGCTGTCCCACACCCTCACCAGCGGGTTCTATTTTCTCAACACTCCCACTTCCTTCCTCTCCTCTTTTCTCCATTTCCAGGCCCATGGCTTCATCATGGCACTTGGATGCACAATGACCTCTTACATTCTCTGTTTCCAGGATCTTGCCCATGTCATTCTACCACATGGCTACCCAAAGATCTTTCTAGAACCTAGTTCTGATGAGATTAGTCTCTGCTTAAAATCTCTTCATGGCTCTCCATTTTTCACAGGAAAGCTCCATAAGATCAGCAGGAATTCTTCAGGATGAAACTTTCTAAGGTGACACAGAAACGATAGTGTCTAATCACATTGCTTTCCACATATCTCAGTGGACCTCTGCAGTTCCCAGCACAAGTCTTGTGAGCTTTGGAACAATAGAGACCCTCCCTACTGCCCACACTCCACCTTGCATTTTCTTTTTTCTTTTCTTCTTCTTCTTCTTCTTCTTTTTTTTTTTTTTTTTTTTTTTTTTGAGATGTTGCCCAGACTGGAGTGCAGTGGCGCAATCCTGGCTCGCTGCAACCTCCACCTCCCAGATTCAAGTGATTCTCCTGCCTCAGCCTCCTGAGTAGCTGGGATTACAGGCGTCTGCCACCAAGCCTGGATAATTTTTGTATTTTTAGTAGAGACCGGGTTTCACCATGTTGTCCAGGCTGGTCTTGAACTCCTGACCTCAGGTGATCCACCCACCTCGGCCTCCCAAAGTGCTGGGATTACAGGCGTGAGCCACCATGCCCCCCTTGCATTTTCATATAGCTCCATCAGTGGTTCTGATGTGCAGCCTGGTGGCATCGTGTCTTTCTAGCATCAGATCTGCCCACCTCTGTCCTCCTGCATGGCTCTGGCACACAGCTATAGGTGGTATCTGTGAGCAAATAGCTGAGCCAGCATCTACCCAAAAAGCAGATTCTATATTCTTGACACCATGGACTCTTTGATATTTGTCCAAGATTTCAAAGCCTTTGGCACAGGTGAGGGGAACGTTTCTCCACAGGAGGACCACTGAACCACACCAAAACATAGCTGGAAAGGAACAAATCAGTATAAAGCAGCAAATATTTTCTTTTCTGCTAAAGGGAGTGCATTTCATGCAGAACATAAAACTATATTCAATATACAGAACAAACATTTATTTGATGTATTATCTTTAAAATAAGGCCCTTAAAAGAGAGGAAAGAAAGATACATGGACACAGCAGTCTACAAATCAATTAGAAGGCTTAGATTAACCCTGAAAGAGGCACCGGTGCAAAGACCACTTTATTTATGGACTCACACCTCCCCCTCGTGGCCTTTTAAGGTATTGCTTTGTGTTGCATCTTTGCAACGATGAGCTCTGGCCACTTGGTTCTCCACGTGAGTCGGGGGACTTGAGGCCCAAGGCCAGAGATCTCCTGCCACTTCTCTGGGGTACCACGGCTCCCTGCCCAACAGTCAGTTCTGAGGCCATGATAAGTGGACTACATGATAAGTGGAATTGGTGGGTGACTGCAATCTTTATGAGACCATCAGCAGATCCAAAGGGCGGTGGTTGATCCTCACAAATTGTTTCCATAGTTAATTGTTAAGATTATAAACAAAACAAAATGTTCTTTTGATGTGGTAAGAATTTTTTTTCTTTTTTTAATTTGAGATGGAGTCTCACTTTTGTGCCGCATGGAGTGCGGCAGCGCTTTCTCGGCTCACTGCAACCTCTGCCTCCCAGGTTGACGCAATTCTCCCGCCTCAGCCTCCGAGTAATTTTTGTATTTTTGGTAGAGATGGGGTTTCACCGTGTTGGCCAGGCTGGTCTTGAACTCCTGAGCTCAGGCAATCTGCCTGCCTTGGCCTCCCAAAGTGCTGGGATTACAGGCGTGAGTCACCTTGCCCAGCTTAGAGTTCTTTTTTTTTTTTAATTTAATTGCCATAAAAGACATATAATATAAAATTTACCATCATAACCTTTTTAAAATGTACAGCTCAGTACTGTCAAGTATGTTCATGTTGTTGTACAACAGATCTCCAGAACTTTTTCATCTTACAAAATTGAAACTGTATTAGAATGTCTCTGCAGGGCTCCCCAACTCCTATGCTGCAGAGCGGTACTGGTCTGTGGCCTGTTAGAAACTGGACTGCACAGCAGAAGGTGAGCCATGGGTAAGTGAGCATGACCGCCTGAGCTCCACCTCCTGTCGGATCAGCAGCAGCATTTGATTCTCATAGGAGCGTGAACCCTTTTGTGAACTGCACATGCAAGGGGTCTAGGTCACACGCTCCTTATGAGAATCTAATGTCTGATGATCTGAGGTGGAACAGTTTCATCCTGAAACCATCCCCCACCCCAACCGGTCTGTAGAAAAATTGTCTTCCCTCCAAAAAGGTTGGGGACCACTGTTTTAAATGCTGGGAGTAGACACGAATGAGAAACAGATTCAAGAACTATCTAAATCATCTACTGTGGCCGGGCACTGTATGGCTTACACCTGTAATCCCAGCACTTTGGGAGGCTGAGGCAGGAGGATTGCTTGAGGCTGAGCTCAGTTCAAGACCAGCATGGGACCTTATCTCTACAATTTTTTTTTAATTAGCCAGGAATGGTGGCACATGCCTATAGTCCCAGCTACTCAGGAGGCTTAGGCAGGAGGATCACTTGAGCACTGGAGGTGGAGACTGCAGTGAGCCATGATCATGCCTCTGCACTCCAGCCTGGATGACAGAGTGAGACCTTGCCTTAAAAAAAAAAAAAAATCGTCCATTAACAATAGAGTCATGATAAGATTTTCAAACAAGAACATTTGCAAACAGCCCTGACTTTGGAGAATGATACCAAGTGCCTCAAAGTCAGGAGTCTTTTTTTTAAGACTTAAATTTTTTAGAGCCACTGCACTCCAGCCTGGGCAACAGAGTGGGACTCCATCTCAAAATAAATAAATAAATAATAATAATGAAACATTTTACAGAGGGAGCTTTAGAAATGTAAATCTCATTATGTCACTACCTTGCTTAAAACCCCTCTACCGAGGGTTTCTCTCATCTTTGGATCTTTTATTTTTAATACACATAACATAAAATTTACCATCTTAACCATGTCTGAGTGTACAGTTGGGAAGTGTTACGTACATGTACATTGTTATGCAACCATCATCACCATATATCTTGTAAACTCTTTTCATCTTGAAAAATGAAAACTCTGTCCCCATTAAACAACAACTTCCCATTTCTCCCTCCCCTGGCTTCTAGCAACCACCATTCTCCTTTTGGTGAATGTGACTACTCCGGGTACCTCATATGAGTAGAACCATAAAGGATTTGTCTTTCTGTGATGGGTTCATTTCACTTAGCATAATGTGTTCAAGGTTCATCCATGCTGTAATGTGTACCAGAATTTCCTTCTTTTTTCTAGGCTGAATAATACTCCACGGTAGGAATATGCCACGTTTTGCTTATGCCTTCCCTTTGGATTTTAGTCTGACTCCTTTCCATGGCCCCCAAGACCCTGCAGGACATCCCGTCTCCTCCCTCTCTCCCTGTGTCACTGAGCCCCAGGTACAATGATTTTCCTTTTGCTCTCAAACCACCCAAGCTCCTCCTACCACAGCGTCTGCATTTGCTGTTTCCTCTCTAGAATTCTCTTCTAACTTATCTTCATGTCCATGACTCCTTCTCTTCCTTTGGGTCTCAGCCAAGCTCTCACCTCCTGAGCAGACCTTTTCTGACCGCCCTCCAAAGAGCCTCCCATCCCAGCCACCCTCTGCCCTGTGACTTCATTGTGGAGGACCGATTGCTATCAGAAATTGTGTTCCTTCTTTATTAGCCTGCCTGTTTGCTAACTGTCTCTTCCGAAGATAATAGTAGCTCCGTTGACAAAGTCACAGGCAACATGGATATGGAATATATGTGGTGTAAATCAAGCACCCTGTCGGTGAACTCATAATGCTGTTTACAAAACCCGGGGGGCTGGGTGCAGTGGCTCATGCCTGTAATCGCAGCACTTTGGGAGGCTAAGGTGGGCTGATCACGTGAGACCAGGAGTTCAAGACCAGCCTGGCCAACATGGTGAAACCGCATCTCTACTAAAAATACAAAAATTTGCCAGGCATAGTGGCACGTGACTGTAATCCCAGGTACTCGGAAGGCTGAGGCATGAGTATCCCTTGAACCTGGGAAGTGGAGGTTGCAGTGAGCCAAGATGGCACCACTGCACTCCAGCCTGGGTGACAGATCAAGACTCTATCTCCAGAAAAGAAAAGAGAAACAAACAAAAAAAAACCTCAGGGTACTAATTACCAGGCTGGACACAGGAGAATTGGTGTTATGTAAGTGTGACTACCCTGTGGCCTTGGGCCCCTTACTCCCTCTCTTTGGGCTTTGATTTTCTCTTCTGTAAAATAAGAGGTTTGAACAAGGCACCCTCCAGGTTTCCTTCCTGCCTTGGCCCTCTAGGATATATTAAAGGTGTGCATATCAGGTGCTATGTGGCCACAGGAGTGTTGTAGTCAAGGTGCGGCTGTAGGAGGTAAAATGAGCGAGATTCCTATCTTTGGGGAATAGATCTGGTGGGGAAATAGAAACACGTGATCTGACTGGACAACAGCATGAGCCACCCACAGAGATGTAGCATCATACAAGAGAACTTTACACCTCTGTCCCTTGCAAAAAACCTCTGCCCTTTATTGAGCGCCGACTATACTCAGTGCTTACTATTGTTGTAAGCACTTCACCTACAGGATGTGACTTAGCTCTGTGAAGTAGGTGTTACTAATCCTCTGTGGCTCACATGGAGGCTGACATTCAGAGAGATTAGGTAACGTGCCCAAAGTCACAGAGCTAGTTAGAGGCGGAGCTGGGATCGGCTTTCAAACCTCCATTCTGAAGCGCTGGGCCACTCTCCCTTGGTGAGCGATCCCTCGCCTTGCTGTCCAGGCTTCCTAGGGGAGAAGCATCAGAGCCAGGGCTTGAAGACATGAGAGCAGCAGAGTGGTGAGGTGAGAGCACAGGCTGGGTGCCCAGCTCACACCTTCATCCTTTCCCAAGCCCCATTTGGGAGCAGAGGGAGTGGTGTGGGATGAGGTGATGCTGCTCCTGCAGTGGACAGAGGCCTCAGGGGCACCTGGCCTGGCTGGTGCTCCTCACGCTCTGTCCCTGGCTGCTGCTGGTGGGGAGCCGGGCAGTGATTGTCACCGTGGGCTGTGTGCTGCTCCTGATGGGCGCGTTTGGGGAGATCGGGGCTGCGTTTGCCACCACCCCACCCCCGTGATCAGAGGCATGTCCCTGGTCGTATTTGGGGTCATCACCGCTGTGGGGATCTCCAATCTGCAGGTGAAGTGAGCGAGGTGCTCTTGGGACGCCAGCAGCAGCGCCTCTCCTGAGAGGAGCCAGTGGGATTGAGATGGATGGGATGAGGCTGGGGCAGAGGAGGAGGAGAAGGGAGTCCTGGGTCCCAGAAACCACATTGGCCCCTAAATGGAGCAAAGAAACAGCCAGAAGCATCCAGACCTCTGCAAACCAGCGGCGAAGGTGCTGACCGCCCTGCCTGCCTCTGGGTCCTGTCTCCCGCAGTACGTGGACATGAACTCTTCCAGGAACCTCTGTGCCTTTGGCTTCTCCATCTACTGTGGGCTCACTATTCCCAACTGGGTGAGCAAGCACCCCGAGATGCTCTAGACAGGCGACGGTTCCCTGCCCTCTGGACTGTCTCTGCTCCAGGGGCAGAGCCCGCATGGCCCCCGGGCCCCATGGATGTGTCGCTTTGTCTCCACTCCAGGGATTCTCCAGCCGCACCAGGTCGCTCAGGTGCTGCTGACCATGGGCATGTTCGTCGGTGGATTTCTGGGTTTTCTCCTGGACAACGCCATCCCCGGTAGAACTCGCCTCGTCCCTGAGGTCGGGGCAGAGTAGGGCAGGCCTGAGGTAGGGCAGGGGTAAACATGGGGCCGCTGGCTCTAAGGCGACGGGACCAGTTCTCTTCTTCTATAAAGAGGCAGAGGGTCCTGCTGGCCTCTCCATCCCCTCCCTCTCTGGGCCCGCCCCACCAGGCTGGTGTTTGGGAGCAGTGAGGGGTACCCCCACTCCTCCTGCCCCTCTATATCCCTGACGCTCCAGCCTCATCCAGCTCAGGGAACCGTGGCCCAGTGTTGTCTACCCAAGCAGGAGGAAAGCTGAATACATAGCCAGCAGTCCTCTGTGGTGTCACCACACACTGCTGTCCCCTGCTCTGTCCACACATGCCTCCTAGCCCCACCTTCCCACTGCTCTTCAGCCTCCCTTTCAGGAGTTGTGGGGTGGGGACTGAAGAGCCCTTCTAGGTAGGAAAGCGGGTACCGGGCCAAGGACCTAAGTCCAGGTGTAGCAGGACTGGACCTGGCCTGCTCAGACCCCAGACTACTTGTCTACCAGAGTAGACTGCAGGCTGCTGGGAAGTTGAGCTCACCGCTGCTTTGGGCTTCTCCAGAATCTTCCATTGTTTCTCTAGGGGACTTAATCTGGATTTCTTTTTCTTTTTTTTTTTTGTTCTTTTTTTTTTTTTTTTTTTTGGAGACAGGGTCTCACTCTGTCACCCAGGCTGGAGTGCAGTGATATGATCACAGCTCACTGCAGCCTTAGCCTACTGGGCTCACTGACTAATTTTTGATGGACTCTGGGTCCTACTAGCAAGAAAAAATAGCCATGCCCTCCTTCAACACCTCCTCTCCCACCAAGAACTCTCTCCTTGCTTGGCCAAACCCTCTCCTCGGGGGGAAAGATGGGGAGACACGTTGCTGTAGGGATGGGGGAAGGGGGAACATCTGTGATTATTCCAGGAGCCCCTTCTAGCAGGGGCTCCTCTGCCCTCCATACTGGCCACCCATCACTGCTTGGCACTGGGTAGGGGGAGTCAGTCCCTGTAACCTACTTTCCAAGGCTTGGTGATTTTCCGTCTCCCATCAGAATGGGCGGGAAGGGTTTGTGTGCTCAGAGAGGGCCAAGTGTGTGTATTCTTGTGTGTTAGCAGTGGGGGCCCTAAGTGGGTCTAAAAGCTACGCATCCCTGCTCTCAGGGAGGGAACACATCAGGAGTGCCGACCCCATGGAGATGGGTGTGTATGGGGAGGCAGGGCTGTGAAGGGCACAGATGCTCTTACCATGGTCTCAGACTTCTTCCTTTCCCTCCCAGAGCTCCTTCAATAAAACCTTCAAGCAGCCTTTCATGCCACAGGTTTCTTTTAATCTTGAGTGACCTTGGAAATGGGAGGGGTCACCAGGTGGGGAGGAGGGGCTTATGACCTGGCTTTGGGATATAGCTATGGAAGCATTTCTCCAGGTGGGAAAGTCAATTGGTGGGATTTCTTAAGGGAGGCGTCCTGAGACTGTGAGCCAGAACTGGGAACGTGCAGTGAGATCCACCTGACCGCAGATTCCCTTCAGTTCTGCAGTGTGGTGGTAACAGGAGCTAATGGGGAGGAATTGACAGGGAAGAGGGAGATGACTTCAGCGTGTGCAGTTTCAAGCACACACATGCAGGGATGTTTATTCCGACCCTCTGTGTTGGGTGATGGGTTCAGAGTGGCCAACCCTGAAGACCAGTCCTGGGGTGCATTGGACCAATGCCCTGATGTCCCCACCACTGAATGTCAGGCACCTCAGTGAGAAGGGCAGACGTTCCCTGTCTCCTGGGACAATTCTAGTTGCCGTCCCTCCAGAGACAGGGGACCCAGGAGGAAGGAGGAGTGTCACTGAGCATGCAGAATTTCAGTCTTTAAGGGGATGGGGAAGTGAAGTAGGGGAAGGAGTGTAATACAGCTGAATTCTAGAATCCAATGGACCAGAGTGATAATAATACTTCTAAGAACAATCCTGAATGATGCCCATTGAGTGAATTTGCCCAGCCAGTCCTGATCCTGGAATATTACAGGAGTAGTCGTGCCTATGTGCTTGGGAGTTGAGTGAGAAGTAAATAAAGGGAAACAGGAGCATGACAGATAATATCCCCAAAGTTGATCCAGGCCAACAATACCTTTAAAAGCTTCTGACTCACAGATGAATCCTAAAGGGAAGGGAGGATCTTGCAGGTCCTTGAAGCCTGGCATCCCTGTGACCTGGCAGGCTCTTGTAGAGTGCTGTGCCTGTGGCACCCCCAGCTCTGCCCCATCAGGAGATGGTCACAGCCTCTAAATTCTCTGCTAAGCCACACATGAGATCTCTGTGTAATTAGTCAGGGTCCTTTTGGCTGCAAATGAGAAAAGTTTAACTAAAAAAATGGGAAGTGGGTGGGATTTATTGGTTCTTGCAGCGGGGAAGGAAGGAAACTGGGAGAGCTAGAAGAACCAGGGCCTAAAGGATGAGAACCCAGGCTTCTCTCTGTGTCTCTCTCCACCTCCCTTTGCTGCTTCTCCTTGCCTGCTGACCTCATCCCTTTCCTGCTGCAGCTGAGGATGATGCCCTCCTAGCCTTCCACTGTCATTGCAAAGGCAGAAGAAAATCACAGCCTTTCACTGGCTCTACCAGAAACATCCCAGGGAGGACAATGGTAGGTCAGAGTATCCTATGCAAAGAAGTTTTGTAAGTGCTGGGCTTGAAGACTTTATCTTTCCTGTCCCTGTCATCATTTCCTATGGCTGCTGTAACAAATGACCACAAACTGCGTGTCTTGAAAGAATACAAATGTATACATTCCTGGAAGAAATGCAGCTCAGAGGTCTAAAGTGAGTCTTACAGGGACAACACCAAGGTGTGGGCAGGGCTGCTTCCTCCTGGAGGTTCCAGGGGACAATCCATTTTCCAGCCTTTTCCAGTGTCTAGAGTCTAGAAGGGGCCTGCATTCCTTGGCTTGTGGTCCCTTCCCCATTTTAAAAGCACAATATTCCCACCTCTGCTTCCCTTGTCCCATCTTCTGTTTCCTTTGACCTGTGTCCCTCCCTTTTATAAGGACACTTTGATTACATTTAGAACCCATGCAGTTAATTTAGGATAATCACCCCATTTCAAGATCCTTAATGTAGTTATTAATACATCTGCAAAAGTCCCTTGGCCATAGAAGGGACTTTTGCCATAGAAGGTGACGTTCACGGGTTTTGGTGTTTAGGACATAAATATCTCTGGGGGCCATTATTCAGCCTACTGCAGTCCTTAATTAAAAATCTTATACAGGGCCAGATGCTGTGGCTCACACCTGTAATCTCAGGACTTTGGGAGGCCATGGCAGGAGAATTGCTTGAGCTCACGAGTTGGAGAGCAGCCCTGCCAACCTAGCAAGACCTCATCTCTACAAAGAATACAAAAATTGGCCGGGCATAGTGGTGTGTACTTGTACTCCCAGCTACTCAGGACACTGAGGCAGGAGGATCACTTGAGCCTGGGAGGTCCAGGCTGCAGTGAGCCATGGTCACACCACTGCACTCCAGCCTGGGTGACAGAGCAAGACCTTGCTCAAAAAAAAAAAAAAATCCTATACAGTAGCCTCCCCTTATCCTTGGTTTCTCATTCCCTGGTTTAAGTTACCTGCAGTCAACTGAGATCCAAAAATATTAAATAGAAAATGCCAGAAATAAATAATATGTAAGTTTTAAATTGAGTGGCCTGATGAAATCTCTCACTACCCTGCTCTTTCCCACCCAAGGCTTGAATCATTCCTTGGTCTAGCTTCTCTACATTGTGGAGGATACCCGCCCCCCTTAGTAGCTGTCTTGGTGATCAGATTGACTATCGAGGCATTGCAGTGCTTGTCCTCAGGTAACCCTTACTTAAAAATATTATGATATTGTTATAATTGTTGCATTTTATTATTAGGTATTTTGTTATTAGGGATGCCTAATTCATAAACTTTGTCATAGGTATGTATGTACAGGAAAAAACATAGTCCATATAGGGGTTTGGTACGATCCTTGATCTCCGGCATCTGCTAGGGGTCTTGGAATGTAGTTCCCAAGGATAAGGGGGAACTACTGTATTGGTTACAGCCTTAGTCTGTTTGGGCTGCTATAACAAAATACAGTAAAAACTGAGTGGCTTATAAACAACAGAAATGTATTTCTTATGGTTCTGAGGCTGTGAAGTCCAAGATCAAGGAAGACACTGAGAGATCTGGTGAGAGTCTGCTTCTTCACAGATTGGCACCTTCTCATTGTAACCTCACAAGGTGAGGGAGAGGGGGATCTCTCTGGGGCCTTGATTGTAAGGCCAGTAATTCCATTCACGTGGACTCTGCCCATGACCTAATCACCTCTCAAAGACCCCCACCTCCTAATACCGTCACAGTTAGGATTTTAACATACAAAATTTTGGGTGGACACAAATATTCAGATCATAGCATTTCCTTTATAGTATGGCAACTCTTCCTTAAGAAAACAAGGCTGAAGATTTTCTGCTCTTTGGGAAATTGATGGGCATAGAGATCGAAGCCTGGTTACATGGTCACTTTCACACTTTTATTCATTTATTTATTTTTTTAATAGAGAAATGGGGTCTTGCTATGTTGCCCAGGCTGGTCTCCAACTCCTGGGTTCAAGCTGCCCTCCTTCCCCTCCTAAAGTATTGGGATTACAGGCGTGAACCACCGTGCTCAGCCTTCAGAAAAAAATTTTTTTTTTTTAATTTTAGCTTCACACTTTTAAACACACTGCCCAGAGTCCACAGTATTCTTGCTTTTATGGAAGATTAGTTGATGAAAAGTCATGTATTTTTTTTTTTCACTGCTTGCTAGTGAAGTTTCTAAACAAATTCTGCTCTTTTGAAGCAGTTTTTCTTCCCTAATATATTTTATGTTGATTATATAATGTATCCAATTTGTTCCTAGGAGACATTTTGCAGTCTTATCCCATGGAAAAATTGACAATTATTTTTATGTAATCTGTGATAAGCCATTCCTCTACACATTTTTTCTTTTTGTTATCTAGTTAGATAACATACTTATGTGAAATGTAACCTTTGCAAAACTCTACTGGAAGCTGATTAACAAAACTAGTACTTTACTTCAGGATAGTGAAGAATGGGGAAGAACTTTAATTCCAGATCCTACAGGACATCTCTACTGTGCTTTTCCTTTGAACCTCACACCACTGGATTTTCTACCTATGCACCTGTTTGTTGTTGGCATCTACAGACGACCCTCCTTCTCTGAGGATGTTAGTGTGTTGGTCACAGTTCTTGTCTCCAGAATTACTGTCTTCATAATTGAGGGCTTCATCTCCACAGAGCTCATCCTTCCCACACCTTGGCCTCTAGTTCCTTGAGCTCCATGATCTGGCCCTTTTGATAGCGGCAGGAGGCAAATTCCTAGACAGACAGGGGCAGGTCCCTGGGGAAGCCCGACCTTCAAACCAAAGACAGTTTAAAGCCTGAAAACTGGGCCTTCAGTTCCAGGTAGAGTCTATGAGCCAGAGTGAGAACTTCCTTGTTTAAGCCTGAAAACTGGGCTGCCAGTTCTAGGTAGAGTCCACAACCTGGAGTGAGAACTTCCTTGTTACTTTTTTTTTTTTTGAGACAGAGTCTTGCTCTGTCGTCCAGGCTGGAGTGCAGTGGCGTGATCTCGGCTCACTGCAATCTCCACCTCCTGGAGTCAAGCGATTCTCCCCTCAGCCTCCCAAGTAGCTGGAACTACAGGTGCATGCCACCATGCCCAGCTAATTTTTGTATTTTTAGTAGAGACAGGGTTTCACTATGTTGACCAGGTTGGTCTCAAACTCCTGACCTCAGGTGATCCGCCTGCCTCAGCCTCCCAAAGTGCTGGGATTACAGGCATGAGCCACCATGCCTAGCCCCTCCTTACCTTTTAGTCAATCAAATGGTGCTTTTCCAAGGCCCATCTATACACCAATCAGCACACATTCCCCCATTCTGAGCGCATTCTGAGCCCAGATTCAGCCGTGCATTGGGACTACCTGCTTTTAGGTAGGGGCTACCACTTTTGGTCCTCTCTCCTGCAAGAGCTGTGCTGTCACTCCATAAAACTCTTCTCTGCCTTGCTCACTCTCTGGTTGTCCACATAAACCTATTTTTCTTGGACACGGAACAAGAACCCAGAGCCCACCAGAGGACTGGTGTGAAAGGAGCTGTAGCACTATATCCATCCCACCTCCACTGGTACTGGGCGGCTGCCCCACGTGACAGGAAGTGGTGGTGCGGCCAGGCCGGCAGCCCAGGAGCCATGGGCTGGAGTGGGGCACTGGGACTGAGTGAGCTGTAACATGAACAAGCTGAAACACGTTCCTGGCCGGCCTGCCGAGCTGTGGGCAGTGACATGCTCATCTGCCAGACTACAAGAGAAGAGCTGTGACCCTTCTGGGGGCCCATACCTTGGGGGTCCGCAAGCCAGAGCTGTGACCTGCTATACACCCTCTTGGGGTGCCACCGTTGCCGGCGTCTTTGTTTTCAGGCACCATGGTGTTCCCCTCGCTGGGTGCCCAAGGTGGAAGCCATTTGCGGCGTGCCTGGTCCAGCCACAGCCTCACATGGTTCCGGCCCCTGGAGCTACCCACCCCTCCGCAGCAGCTGGCACACCTGGCTCTGTGGTGTGGCTGGACCCCGTGCTTGCTCACACACCTCCCACTACTCCGCACCTGGCTCACTCATGGCGGGCACAGGATCTAGGCCAGTAGTGCAAGCTGAGGACAGCCTGCCGGGCTGAGTAGGCAGAGCCAGCCCAGCAGTTGCCAGCAAAACTTGGTCAGAGGCACCACTGGTCACAGAATTTTCTGGCTGGTGAAGTGGCACTGAAAGAATCCTATGTGACTTTGCTCATCTCAGTTATTCATTCTGTGGCCACATCTCAGACCAACCTTTGGGGTTCCCAGCAGCTGTGCCTGCAATCCTCAGTTTCAAGCAGTTGTCTGACCACCACCTCCTAGTTTTCCAGCTCACTACTTCTAGTCCCCCAAGTCCAATAACTCTTTAATCAGCCGGGATCTAAATCTACCATCCTTCCACCTTCCTCTGGTCCCCTCTTTCCTCCTTGAGCAGCCTCAACGCCACAGTCAGTCATAATAACCACCTTCTCGCATTTGTAATGCCCTTGTTCTGCTCTCTTCTTTACACTCCTGGCGAAAACTTAACACTGAGGAGAAATAATTCTTCACTCCGCACTTGCACTCGTGCAACTGAACATCTCTGGGGAAAACACACACACTTGAACTCTGTGGTTGTAGATTCAGACCCTGAACTTTACGTGGCCCTCCGTGCTGCCTGGCAGGCAAGAAACCTTCCCCAAGCACACTGCTCTTCTAAAACTCTCTCCACCTCTGCCTTTATTTTTTTTAATTTTTTAACTTTTTTTTTGAGACTGAGCCTCACTGTCACTCAGGTTGGAGTGTAGTAGTGCGATTACAGATCACTGCAGCCTTGACCTCTGGGCTCAAGGGATCCTCCTGCCTCAGCCTCCTATGTAGCTGGGGCTACAGGCACGTGCCATCATACTCGGCTAATTTTTTAAAATACTTTGTGGAGACAGAGTCTCATCATGTTGCCCAGGCTGGTCTTGAACTGCTGGGCTCAAGCAATCGTCCGGCCTTGGCTTCCCAAAGTGCTAGGATTACAGACATGAGCCACCATACCCAGCCTCAGCTTCTTATTTCAGAGAAATCTGTAAAGTAATCAGATGAGAAACTGTGCAAACACCTGCATGTCTCCACTCCCAGCTTTGGTGCCCCTGCCCTTGGCTCTCCCTCCTGTTGGGTGAATGAGCTGCCTGGCTCCTCCCTGAAGCTGGTTCCTCCCCCTTGTACTCCAGAGCTCGTTCCCTGATTCCTACTCAAGGGTTTCACTGCGGCAACTCTCCTGTCTTGCATCAAGTTTTCTCTTTCTTTCAGTAACGCATGTCAGCATATATGCCTGCTGTTATTTCTGCTATCTTAAAAAAAGACTTTTTTCTTAAAAAAAGATTTTTGTGAGTGTGTAGCATGGTAGGCTTAAAGTAACAGGGTCCTGCCCATCTAACATGCTGTAATAAATGTGCTAGGAGTTGAGGACCTGCGCTTAGCTGCTCCAGGAGTCCTGGATGCCTCTCACACCAGTCAAGAGTAGGCCCATCCTCCTTCCTGCTGCTTCTCTACCCACCAAAGTCCTTCAAATCCTGTCTGATTCTGCCGTTTGTTCCTTTTCCTTCGGTTGACAGCTCCAGGACTTCAGAATGTTCCCTATGTTCTCACCAAACAGCTGCCAGGCAGCCAGGCTCGCTTTTCCAAGTGGGCTTTCCTGTACTTTATGTTCATATCATGCTGTCCCCAGGCAGCCAAAGCAGGATGAACAGCAGGAGAAGAGCGCCAGGCCCTCTCCTGGAACAGCCTCTCGGTCTTCCCTCAGCTGTCCTTTTTTTTTTGTCGGAACACGTGGTTTCAGAGCTTCAGGGACAAGGCAGCTTTGAGAGAAACATATGCAAGAAGGGACAGATTTCTGACATTTCCATAAAAGCACAAAGGCTTGTTTTGTTCAGAATCAAGGTTGGAGAAGTAGCTGGTGGGTAAGAAGTAATTGACGAGATGGGCATGGGGTAATTAGCTTGATTCATAGCATGAGGTGGAACTGACTTACCCAAACTAGATGTCAGCTCAGCCCAGCCACCACCCGCCCACACCATCTGTGCTCAATAAGCATTTATCTGTTGGAGCTTTTTCTGCACATTCCAAGGTCGCTGTCAGAATCTGAATCTCCCGTTCTGACGATGCAGTGCCTAGAGCCAAGGCCTCGCAGCTTCCCTCCTTCACCGCCAATCTTGCTTCTTCCCGCCTCCACTTGACCTCTGTGGTCCCCCTCCCAGCCACCACCTAGAGGTGATGCACGTGGCCGGCAGAGTGAACTCCATTCCTACATCCTAATTCTTTAGCGGCAGAGCTTTTTTGTGACCTTATCCTTAAAACAACAAAATTGCTCTGCATTCATTAACTTACTGGGGATAAAAAGACAGAGTTAGAGGTGAGGCGATCTGAGATTCTTCTATTAAATGGTTTGGGGCTTCAGTTACATCATTATTTCTTCATCTGTCAAATGGCAGTAATAACAGAGGCCCAAGCTCCATAGGGAGCTGTTATAACAACAACATAAAAATCCCCAAGGGCTACCTGTGATGTTGGTTTCATGTGTCAAGCTGGCCAAGCTATAGTATCCAGTTATCTAATCAGGCACTTCTTTAGGGGGTGTTGTGAAGGCATTTTATAGATGTGGTTTAACATCAACAACCAGTTCACTTTAAATTAAGAAGACTGCCCTTGGTGATGTGATTGGAGCTCGCCATCAATTAGCTGAAGGCTGTGAGAACAGAGCTGAGGTTTCTGGGAGGAGAAATTGTTTCAAGACCACAGTGCCAACTCCAGCCTGAGTTTCCAGCCTCCTTGGAAGTCCTGTAGATTTCAGACGTACAGTTCCCACAAACAGATAAACCAATTTCTTAAAATAAACCTCTGTGTCTCTATATCCTATTGGTGCTGTTTTTCTGCAGAACTCTGACTGCTACAGTGCTGACTGATAGATGTAGGAAGGTACCTTCCTGATACAGTCCTTGGTAGGGAGGAAGGGAGATCGAGAACCACGTGAAGATAGTTTTATGCAATAAATCCATCCCAGGCTATGCCAATACCCAAGGCTGCAGGAGAGAAGCAGAGGGCTGTTGGGCTCACAACCCAGCACAAGGTTTTGGGGGACACCTCCACATCCTGCTGAGGTCCTCTCTGACTAGGGGCTTCTGGCAGGTACGAATCAAGGAATGAAGTTGCAGCCTCGGACTAAATAGGATCAGGGTGGAGCTTGGTACAAAGAGGGAGGGGCTGGCTAGCACTGGCACACATTGCTTGAGGACCTATTATGTGCAAGGCCCCTCTGTAAAGCTGCATTTCTTCTTTCCCACACAACTGGCTTGGTGAGCCACTGGGGGTGGCCAGCCCCGGCTCCTGCAATCCTCTCTTTCCAGCAGGATTTCAGGCTGCCCCTGAGCACAAAGGCCCTTCCTGCCCAACTCCTGGAGAGCCTCCATCTGCCCACTCAGTGCGGTGATTTGTAAGTTGTAAAGGGCTGGCGAAGCTCCTATCCCTGCGCACCCCTGAGGGAGGTCCTTGAGTGTGGGCTCATGCATCTCAGGACCGCTTTGGAGTCACACAGGACTGGGTCTGGGTCCTAAGTCTTAGCCTGCTTTTCAGGCTCTTGCTAGGAGATAACACAGGCCAAGCCTTTGGGAGGGCTTCAGTGGAGGGGAGGGGCTGTTATGATGCCTTGAAAACTGTAAAGCGCCATGCAAGCCCATTCTCCCGGCACACCCTGAATTAGTCGGGGTTCTCCAGAGAAACAGAACCAAAAGATGTGCATGTATGTAGATACAGAGAGAGAGGTGAAATAGTTATTTTAAGGAAGGGACCCATGCAGTTGTGGAGGTACAAGTCTCAAATCTGCAACGCCGGCAAGCAGGCTGGGAAGAGCCGCAGTTCAAGTCCAAAGTCGGACTGCTGGCAGGATTCCCTCTTTCTCCCGGGACGTCAGTCTCTTTTGATTTGGGCCTTCAACCAATAGGAAGCATTCTGAGGATCATCTGCTTTACTGGAAGTCTCCTGACTTACATGTTAATTTCATTAACATTACCTTCACAGAAACATCTAAAATAATGTTTGGCCAAATTCCTGGGTACCACAGACTAGCCAGGTTGACACATAAAATTCACCCTCACCCCCAGTGTCCAAGCCCAGGGAAATGTATGCATCCTTTGCCCGGAAGCCTCACCAGAAAGACCTCAGAACCCGGGACCTCACTGTAGCTCCTGTTCAGCTGACTTTATTACCAGGTGCAGCAGATGAATCTGGTTCCACCCAGCTGTCCTGCAGCACAGGGTTGAGGTCAGCACTTCCCCTGGCTCTCAGAGGGTGCAGGATAAGCAGATGGGCTCTGGAACACTCTAGAACACATCAGGGCAATGCCCTGTGCCCAGGACATGCTGAAAGTACCTGGGATTATGTCACCTCCAAGGACAGATCCTGCCTGTCCTCCTTGAAAGGCCCGTGGCCTGGGCCCCAGCTGTACTTTGTACCTCCTTAATAGGAGCACAATAGCAGCAGGCCAGCCCTTTGTGCCAAATAGCCCTAAAAGACCAACATGAGGCAATGCTTCTCTTATACTTTATAATAATCAGAAACTAAAATCATCAAAATTCTTCTGGAACAACCCACTCCAAAGAGTCCTGGAGGCCAAGGCAGGTGCAACCTTAGCTGCCCGCATTCAACCTTGGGAACTGCCCACCTCATTGAGTCCCTCCCCTCCCAGCCCCTCTTCTGCATTACAAATCTTCATCATCAAAGGTCTCTGTGCACTGCAACATGATCATCTCGTCGTCAACAGGAAAGGATTCTTCCTGCAAGACACATAGTGGAAGAGGTTCACTTTTTATCTGTGGGTCTCAGGCCCCAGGCAGATAGGAAGGCTCCTGCATCTCTGGTGTGTCCAGCCCCCAGACTCTATCCTATGTCTCTTCAGCTGCATTTTCACCTCCAGCTTGGGCCAGGAAGCAAAGGCTCTAAAGGGGGAAGGTCCCATTTCAATTTCACTCAACTCAGCACTCTATGACCTCCAGAAAGGACAGAGCAGAACTGGCTTCTTTTTTATCCTGGGGATTTCCAGGGCCCCACAAGAGAGACAGAGGACCTCATAAGGCTTTATCCAAATGCTTACCAATAGAAGGTGGTACACTGCGCCACAGCGCTCCCACCAATGGAACACCATGCAGCTCGTTTCCAACAATAATGAGATAGTGCTCTATCTGTGGGATACGCTATTTACAAAGGGCAAAGTGCAAAGCAATGTGTATCGTAGGCTACTACTATTTGTGTTTGAAAGAATATATAATATCTGTAGAATATCTTTGGATGAGTGTACAAGAAACTGGTCACTGCAGTTGCCTCTGGGGGAGGGTATGGGGTAGGAAGCAAGGAAGAGAGAGAGAGAGACTAAGTAAGTGTCCATTGTATATCTTTTGGTAACTTGTAAATTTTATGCCATGTACATGAGTTACCTATTAGGATTTTTTTTTTTTTTTTTTTAAGCAGCAGTACTGTGGCTGGTCATGGTGGCTCAATCCCTGTAATCCCAGCACTTTGGGAGGCCAAGGCAGGAGGATCACCTGAGGTTAAGAGTTTGAGACCAGCCTGGCCAATGTGGCGAAATCCTGTCTCTGCTAAAAATACAAAATAATTAGTTGGGCGTGGTGGTGTGCACCTGTAATCCCAGCTACTCGGGAGGCCATGGCACAAGAATCTCTTGAACCTGGGAGGCAGAGGTTGCAGTGAGCCAAGATCACACCATGATTGCATGCCAGCCTGAGTAAAAAAAAAGCAGCAGCAGTGTTTGCTTAGCAAGGGTTTCTCAGTCCCTAAAGGGACACTGTAAACAGTGATCCCAGCCAACCCCTCAGGACTCTCCATGACTTCTTCCTCTAAAAATACGTTCCTGAGGTTTTGCTCCTTCTATCTCTCTCCATCCCAGCAGAAAATGATGCCTGTAACTTGTCGGCCCTGCAGTTCGGGGTTGATCCCCGTGGACCCAGGTGGCATCTCTGACCGCAGTCAACCATCTAATGAATGTGGGACCTGGTCCCAAGGGTGACATTCTGATAGTGGGGACAACCTCCACAAACGGAGCCTCTCCTGCCCTACAGAAGCAGTTCCCATTCACCATGCTCTCCTGATAGGGGCAGGGAAATAGGGATCCAGAGTTTCAGGGAGGTACGACCACAGCCTCCAGGCAAATCATGTGGGCCCCTTGTTCAGTGGGAAGACAATGGCAGAGGTTGAGAGGAGAATGAAACTTTTCTGTTTACACCAGAGTCTATCAAAGCCTGAGTCCTCCTGCCCCAGAGCCACTTGGACAGCTCATTCAAAATGCAGATTTCTGGGCCCCGCTCTTGCAACACTGAGGCATCGGGAATCTAGGAGTGCTGAAGTTTGGCATCTTTGCTTTGTTTTGTTGTTGTTGTTGTTTTGAGAGAGTCTCACTCTGTTGCCCAGGCTGGAGTACAGTAGCGTGATCTCAGGTCACTGTAACCTCTGCCTTGTAGGCTAAACGATCCTCCAAACTCAGCCTCCTGAGTAGCTGGGACTACAGGCATGCACCACCACACCGAGCTAATTTTTGTATTTTTTGTAGTGATGAGGTTTCGTCACATTGTCCAGACTGGTCTTGAAATCCTGAACTCAAGTGATCTGCCCACCTCAGCCTCCCACAGTGCTGGGATTCCAGGTGTGAGCCACCACGCCCAGCCACACCTTTGCTTTGTATGGACGCTAGAATCCCTGTTTGTTATCTTTTCTGCCACATGTGGAGAAGGAGGGAAAGCAAAGATTGTCCTTTTGTCTATTCTCAAAGTCTTGATAAAATGGGCTAATTTAACTGTATCTGAGAGAAAGAGGGGACAACGGGTCCAGGGGACAGTCACCCAAGGATTGGTGGGAAGGGGAGAGCAGACTGCAGGGGAGGGCTCCATGTGAGGATTTGCCGTGGTCCCAGCAGAGGGAAATGAAGACTGAGTTGGAAAAGGGCAAGTTATACCTTAGTCTATTGAACAAGGGTCCTGACTATTTTTAAACAAACATTTGCTATTATTATAACTTACCTTTTAAATAAGCAGTTGTATTATTGCTAAATTAGTGAAGAAAAATCCATGGCTATGAATCTGAAAGGACCTGTCCCCTTGGTGGCTCAGGCATAATCCCCCTTCCCTGACAAAAGCTTCCAGGAATGGCCCTCCTAACCAAGAGTCCCGCTACTCATAGCACTAAGTGGAACAATTTGGAAGCAGACATTACTATCCTTCAAAAGCTGGCAGCAAATATTACTGAAGATGATGAAAATTGTAGAAGGTGATGCAATAGCTCAGTGTTTTGGGAAGGTGTCAAGGGTTCACACAACATTTATGAATGCCTGTTGAGAGTCAGGCCCCTGGGATAGGGTTCCTGCTTCAAAGGGCTCCAGTCCAGGTCTGCCTTAGAACAGTTGTTCCCAACCTCTATGGAACCAGGGACCAGTTTCATGGAAGACAATTTTTCCACAGACCTGGGAGGCGAGGGTAGTTTCAGGATGGAACCGTTCCACCTCATATCATCAGGCATTAGTTAGATTCTCATAAGGAGAGAGCAACCTAGACCCCTTGCATGAGCAGTTCATAATAGGGTCTGCACTCCTATGAGAATCTAATGCCACCGCTGATCTGACAGGAGGCAGAGCTCAGGTGGTCAGGCTTACCCTCTGCTGTGCATCTCTGTTCCTAGCAGGCCATGGATCTGTACTGGTCTGTGGTCTAGGGATTTGGGACCCCTGCCTTAGAGGACACCTCTCTGTCTTTCCTGTTTCCCTGGCTATCTTCCATTCATTCTACAGGATGCATCAGGCTGAAGGTGACCATCCATGGAGCAAGCTAGAGAGAATGAAGGAGTGTCCCTGCCCAGTGGCCCTTTATGGTATGATTGGGGTGAGGTCTGGTGAGGGCTGCCCTTAAGAGCCCTTTTTGCTATTTAAGCGAGGTGGCTGGAGGTACCATGGCCCTCTACTCTGTCTTACCTGCTTTACTTGAGTGTTTGCACAGCTAAGGCCTTTAAAAAAGTCGATGATCTGCATATAGAGCTGAAACTTCTCCTCTGGGTTTTCTGGGTTGCAGCTGGCAAGCATTGAACTGACAATAGAAAGGAAGAAGAGACAACAAATATTCAGGATCCTGATCTTTCAACTCTGCTGCCCCCTCCCCTGAAAGATTTGGGTTACAGTGTGAACCAAGCACTTGTAAATCCTCAGACAGCCCAGACCTCTCCTTGAAAGGTCTGTGTTACCTCTGCTCACATATCATGTCTGGAATCCCCTGGAAAATCGAGACTGTGGCGAGACTGACTCCTGTGCCCTAATTTAGTGTTCTGAGCTGTGGCTGCTGGAACAAGGGAACAAGAGTTCCTGTATCCCTCAGTCAATCTTCTGCAGAATGCCCCCACGGTTCTGGTTGCTGAGGCAGCTCCAGAGCACACTGCATGTCTTGAGTTCAGTTCGCTGAGTTGCCACTGCTCAGCAGGTCTAACGTGGAACTCAAGCCCTGGTGCAGAAACGAGGCCTGTTGTGCAGGTTCTTTTCCTCCTGCCTGTCTGGGACAAGGGGAGAAGCCCTGTGTGACTCAGGCTTATGTCACCATAAGCAGCACAATTTGGAAGCAGACATTAAAATCCTTCAAAAGCTAACGGCAACTGTTATTGCGGGGCCTCAGAAGATGATGAGATAGCTCAGCCTTTAGGAAAGGTGGCAGGGGCTCACGCAACATTTAGGAATGCCCGCTAAGAGGCAGGCCCTGCAATGTGGACCCTGCTTCAAAGGGCTCCTTGGAGCACAGAGGCTGTGTATCTGCAGGACAGCTGGCACTCACTCATTGTGAGTCAGTAGGCAGCCCTCACTTCCTCCCAGGATGAGGCTCCGCAGTCAGCTGAGGAACCCTCTGGCAGCAACCCCAGAGTTTTCTAGGGTAAGTGGAATATTTTTAATAGATTGTTTTTCTGTTCCATCAGCAGTGCAGGGAGTTCTGAATATTGCTTGGCGAGGACAGGCTGGCAGCTTCTCGATGGCTGTCTTTGCAGCCCAAGCTCAGCACAGAAACAGGAATGTCTCTTCCAGCCAATTGCAGCAAAATGAAACTCAACTCACAGGTGAGAAGCGCTTGAGTCACTCTGTAAGGTCGATTTGGAGAGGACAAAGCCCTCCTCTGACAACCCCACTTCTCCCCAAGTCCATCTAGGCCTGGATGGAACAGGGAGAATGGAGGGAAAATGCTGATGTGTGGCCTGCCTGAAGCTCTGCCGAAAGGCCAGCTGGGTTACAGGGGACAGCTGTGGCCCCACAGCCTCACAGGCACCCATAGGCCAGGCTCCCCTTGAGAGGACAATGGAGATATTCATTGGGATCACAAGGATATGTCACTGTCACTCCCAAAGCAGAAAAATGAAGCATCCAGGATTCTTTTTAGCCATGACAACAGCACAGGTATCTGAAGAACCTGTGCCTTTAGGCCCTAAGACCACAGGTTTTTCAAGCAAAGCAGCAAGGGAATTTCAGTCCTAAATGATTTCTCGCTCAGAAAACACTCCTTCGGGACATGGTTAGTCGAGCTGCTTCTTGTTTTAAAATCTTTTCACATCCTATTTTGTGTCTTCCCACTTCATGGGGTCAGCTATCCTTTTCTCCTCTCCTTCCATATCCATTTCCATCAGCACCATGGAAAGCAGCAACCTGCTTTTGCAGAACTCAGACAGTCCCCTAAACTCAGGGCCCAGGCCTGTTTGCATGTTGGCCCTTATTCTCTATGCCCCAGAGCCCCCTCCCGCCTTCTCCTTCCAGGTCAGCTGGGAGAACTTGCCCACAAGCTGCCCTGGGTGCTACAGACTGATTGTTCTTCCAAAATTCATATGCTGAAGCCTAACCCCCAAGGTGATGGTGTTAGGAGGTGGGGGACTCTGGGAGATCATAGATTAGGGCATGAAGGTGGGCCCCTCATGATGGGATTAGTGCCCTTATAAAACAGGCCCCAGAGCCAGGCATTGTGGCTCACACCTGTAATCCTAGCATTCTGGGAGCCGAGGTGGGTGGATCATCTGAGGTCAGGGGTTCGAGACCAGCCTGGTCAACACGGCAAAACCCTGTCTCTGCTAAAAATACAAAAATTAGCCAAGCATAGTGGCATGCACCTGTAATCCCAGCTGCTGGGGACGCTGAGGCAGGAGAATCACTTAAACCTGGGAGGTGGAGGTTGCAGTGAGCCAAGATCGCACCACTGCACTCCAACCTGGGTGACAGAGTGAGACTCTGTCTTAAAAAAAAAAAAAATTAATAAAAAGAAATAGGTTCCAGAGAGATTTCTTGCCCCTTCACCATGTGAAGTTTTATCCGGAAGGTGCCCTCTGTGAAAAAACGAGGCTCTGACTCTGCTAACACCTTGATCATAGACTCCCCAGCCTCCAGAACCGTGAGAAATACATTTCTTTTGTTTATAAGCCATCCAGTCTATGGCATTTAGTATATAATGGACTTAAGGCAGGGATATAGCAGCCCTCAGCAGAGGTTAGCAGGACTAACACACACTGGGAATAGGGTGCAAAGTGAACAGATGACTTTTCACAACCTACAGCTGATAACCTGGTGTGTCCCAGCCCTGCACCAGGATAGAAGAATTTTCTACTCTAAAGACACCACAGATAATGTCATCCCCAGGTTTATGACACAATCCTAGAACCAGCTCACTTCCAATCACAGAAAAAAAGTGGATCCCCAAGAATGCCCACTGAATTAGGCTCCGGATCTGGTTGGGCTCTGTGTCCCCACCCAAATCTCCTGTCGAATTATAATCCCCACATGTTGAAGGAGGGGCCTGGTGGGGGTGGTGATTGAATCATGAGGGTGGATGTGCCCCTTGCTGTTCTCATGACAGGTCTCACAAGATCTGGTTGTTTGAAAAGTGTGTAGCACTTCCCCCTTCACACTCTCTCCTGTTGCCACGTGAGGATTTACAGGTTTCCCCTTTGCCTTCCACCATGATTGTAAGTTTCCTGAGGCCTCCCCAGGCAGGCCTCTTTTATAGCTTGTGGAAGGTGAGTCACTTAAACCTCTTTTCTTTATAAATTACCCAGTCTCGGGTAGTTCTTTGTAGCAGTGTGAGAATGGACTAATACAACCCCCATCTAGGGGCTGCAGAGGAGAGGCTCCTGAACACCCCAGCAGGGGTGTGTGCATGCACACACACACACCCCTCTCTCTCTGACTTACCACATTCGTGCACATGCAAACTCACACAAACACACCTGCACACACACAATCTCACATCCGCCCACACACGGGCACATGCTATCTCATACCCTCTTCCTCACCTGGAGCTAGATGTACTTGGAACCTCACTTTTGTCCAGGAAGTTTGCCACATCAAAGGCATCCTCAAAAAGGATCTGAAAGAAAGCACAACACTTCATGTGTGGGAAATAACTTGACAATTTCACGCTTGCTCTGGGCTGCCGGGGAGCGATGAGTGGAAAGGCTCTGTCTTTACACCACACCCCAGAGGGCATGCATGTCAGAGTGGGGGCCCACACCCAGGGGCTCTGCTTGGTGTTCTTCCTAGGGGGTGAATGCTAGACTCTAGAGTGCCCAGGACAAACTGCCAAGCCTGGAGGTGGCTGTGAGGGACAGGAAGAAATGGGGATTGTAACTCCTCTTGCCAAAGAAGGTGGGAGCTCAGGTGTGAGATGCAATTACCAAAGCCTCAGTTTACCACTGAGAAAAAGCTCTTCAAAACCTCCAAGGTGGACAGATTATTGGAGCCCAGGGTCCTCAGTCTAGCAGTCTCATGCCAGGGCAGCTGAATCCAGAGGGTCAGGAAGGCTCTGGGTTAGGCTGCAGGCAGGCCAACTCTCAGGCCTGCCCCTTGCTAGCTGTGTGACCTGGGACAAGTTACCTCATCTCACAAATCCTCCTCTATAAAATGGGAGTCACATCAGTGTCTACTCACAGGGCTATTCCAATAATTAAGTAAGATAATGTATGTGAAGTATCTGGTTACATTTGAACATTACCTACTTTATAACAGATATACCTGACACACAATTGAACATTACCTGCTTTATAAGAGACACATATGTTCATTGTGGAAATTTTGGAAAATAGAAACAGATCAAGAAAATAAGAATTACTGAGAAACAATTCCACCCAGATGTTCATTGTTGACACATTGATCTAATTCTCTCCAGTCACTTCCCCCAGGTCTATAATATATATTTCCAATTTGGAATCTTGCTATTTAGACAGTTTTTCATCCTGCTTCCCCCAATGTGTTAGAGAATATTAAATATGTTACAGAAATATGATTTACACTTATTTGACTGCCAGATTTAGCAAATACAAATACGGGATGCTTAGTTACATTTTGAATTTCTGATAAAGAATGAATAATTTTTAGTATAAGAATGCTCCAAATTGTGCATGGGGCGTTTTTGTATTAAAAATTTAACTGAACCTTTGGGAGGCCAAGACAGGCGGATCACGAGGTCAGGAGATAGAGACCATCCTGGCTAACACAGTGAAACCCCGTTTCTACTAAAAAAAATACAAAAAACTAGCCAGGCACGGTGGCGGGCGCCTGTAGTCCCAGCTACTCGGGAGGCAGAGGCAGGAGAATGGCGTAAACCCGGGAGGCAGAGCTTGCAGCGAGCCGAGATCCGGCCACTGCACTCCAGCCTGGGCGACAGAGCGAGACTCCGTCTCAAAAAAAAAAAAAAAAAATTTAACTGGGCATGCTTTACTTTAACTGGCATCCCCTTTACACTGGCAGGTTCTACCAGGGTCTCTCCTCTCCTCTCCCCTCCCTGCAACACACAGCTCTTTCAAGAGGATTGATGTTTGCCCTTTCTTTCAATTTGCTTCCTGGAAGTGAATCCCTTGGGACTCTGGCCCCTCTCTTAGTTTTCCAAACATTTTCTCTAGTCCTTCTACGTGATATCTCTGTGGTCATTTCGAAGAAGATCTGGAAAAGGGCCACAGAAAGACCTGTGATCCAGTGTCCATCAGCTCTGAAGCCCATCAGCTCCATGTTGCTCCCTGGCAGGCCTGAAACAGGGACCGAGAACTGAAATTCCTGTCCTTAAGCAATCAGCCCACCAGAGTTGCAGGCCACACATTGTGCTCACCTGTGCAAATCTCCCTCACAAGCCAGCCTGAGAGGGGACCCCACACCAGCCTCCACAGCCTTTCCAGAGTGCCACTACACTCACAGGGCAGCTCCTCTCTGAACTGAAATGGAGCAGTCCAGGGCCGCCCGGGCCCATCTGACCCCGCTGCTGTCCTCTAACACAACAGTTGTGCAGCAGAACCTCTCCAGGTGGACTAGGGGCTGCAGTGGTGTCACTGCACAGCAGGAGTAACTGTGGCTTTGTCCCTGCCTCGGGCATGGGAGTTCTCTGTTCTGCCTACCTTATCGCCCAGCCCTGGCCTGGCCTAAACCTGGGCACAGCAGTGCAGGCAGAGCCCTGCTTCTGGCCACAGCTGAGGGAATCTGCTGCCAGCTTCCCTTCATACCCAAAAAACCTCAGCCCATAGGCCTCCCTGAAAAACCCAGAAAAGCTGTTTCCATGATTTGGAGACATTAGATTCTGGTTGTTTTCTCTTTGGATGTGTTGGCATGCTGGCACAGTCAAGTTTGACAGAATGGCTCAGGCATTTGGTAGATACTGTCACGCATCACTTACTGATGGGGATAAGTTCTGAGAAATGTGTCCTTAGGCAACTTTGTCATGTGAACATCACAGAGTGTACTTATGCAAACCTAGATTGCATGTATATATATATATATATACACACATATAAATATATATATATACACACACATATAAATATATATATATATATATATATATATATTTTTTTTTTTTTTTTTGAGATGGTGCTTTACTCTTGTCACCCAGGCTGGAGTGCAATGGTGCGATCTCGGCTCACTGCAACCTCCACCTCCCAGGTTCAAGTGATTCTCCTGCCTCAGCCTCCTAAGTAGCTGGGATTACAGGTGCTCGCTACCATGCCCAGCTAATTTTTGTATTTTTAGTAAAGATGGTGTTTCACCATATTGGCCAGGCTGGTCTCGAACTCCTGACCTCAGATGATCCACCCACCTCGGCCTCCCAAAGTGCTGGAATTACAGACTAGAGTCACCGCACCCAGCCCATATATATATATTTCATATGGAAAACCAAAAATCCAAGTTCCATTACTGAAGATCGATTATTTCCCCTACTTGATCTGCAATGCCAATATCAAGTGCCGTATATCAGGTTTCCATATGTGCTCCATTATCATCTTATGGGACCACCATTGTATATGTGGTCTGTTGTTGCCCAAAACATCTTTACGTAGCCCATGACTGTCTTTTCCTTTCATCTTCTTCATGTGAGACTCCAGGGCTTGGCACTTTGGGGGTGTAAACACATCTGTTTGGCTGCCCTTTCATACATGCCTTGGGTACCAGGTTCTAATCATCTGGCTCTCTTGAGCCATCACGGAACAGAATACATCATGGTGGACCCAACATCAGAGGAAAACCAGATCAGAAGCCACAGTCTGGTGGACCCATGCTTGGGGGTTGGGGAAAGGACCAAGGCAGTAGCTGGTAGGCCACTGAACATCTGCACCGGCGTTCCCTCCAATAGGATCCACTGCACCAGCCACCAGGGAAGCTTGTTAAAAACGCAGATCCTGAGGCCCCACCCTCAGCGGCTCTGATTCAGTGGGTCTGGGATAGCAGCCTGGCACCTGACTTTTTTTTTTTTCTTTTTTGAGATAGAGTCTTGCTCTGTTGCCCAGGCTGGAGTGCAGTGACACGATCATAGCTCACTGCAGCCTTGACCTCCTGGGCTCAAAGGATCCTCCTGCCTCAGCCTCCTGAATAGCTAGGACTACAGGTGTACACCACCACACCTCTCTACTTTTTAAAATTTTTGGTAGAGACACAGTCTCACTGTGTTGCCCAGGCTGGTCTCAAACTCCTGGGCTCAAGCAATGCTCCCACCTTGCTCGGCCTCCCTAAGTGCTGGGATTACAGGCGTGAGCCACCGCGCCTGGCCAGGCACCCTACGTTTAAAAAAATTCCACAGATGATTCAGCTGAGAAGCATCAGGGGAGATAATGGAGGGTTGACCATCAACAGGTGACCAAAGGGCAGAGTGGTGTGAAAAAATGTGTAATGAGAGAGAGAAACAGTCACTGAAGTGGGAGCTGGGTGTTCTGGGCAAGTCACCCTGCTGGCTAGGCCTGCAAACTGGAAGGACAGGAATGGGGGTGACATCTGTCCATCTCCAGGTTTGGGCCTGATAGCTGAGGAACTTTCTAAAAAATGGAGGCATTCCAGGGCTGTAACCCCAGGGTTAGAGTCAATCGGAGGCTCTCTGGCCCTAAGACTCCACAGAGAGACACTGGGAAACTAGCATGTCGTCTCCTCAAAGGCGCCCTGACTGAGGAGCATTTGGAAAGTCAGGACAAGGGGGTGGCATGTATCAGGTGGAAGCCATGGATGCTAAATGTCCACGAAGCACAGGGCATGTGCAGAGTGCGAATCGTCTGCCCCACTAGAGGAGCGAGCGCAGCCTGGGCTGTGTGGTAGAGCAGTGTTCTGAGGCCATCCTCATTCTAGAAGAGCAGCTGTGGGCCCACTTTTATCTCCGTGCTGGGCGACCTCAAATGCCACCTGATGTTCTGCTTTGCAGACTCTGGCCACGGCCATTCTGACTAGCGTACTGAACGCTGAGAAATGCATTTACAGTGGCAATTGTGGTGACCTCCCCTTCGCAGAGCGCTCCCAGTGCTCTTTAGGGTGGGAACTGACCGCCGTTCAAGGGCTGGACCTGATTGGTCCAAGTGTGATCCACTCTATGGCCAGTCATTGGCTCAGCAGGTTGGCAATTTGGCCAGTTCCGGCCAATGAGAGGGGAGGAGCGGTTCTGGAAAACTTCTGCCTTGACCCTTAAGAAAGAGCTTTCATAGGAAATCTTTGTCTTACCTGCTGTAAAGTAGGAAGAATGACCGTTCGATTGCTCTAGCTGCCATTCCACAGCCACAGGGCCGGGGGAGGTGGGGAGGGGAGGGAAAGATAAACCAGGCAGAGCCAAAGGAGGCCAGAATCCACGCGGACATGGTGAGCTCCTCTGCCTCCTCGGACCTCCCCGGTGTGAGGAATGCATTTCTTCATGGTTTAATAATCCAGGCCGTAGCAGCCCAAAGAATCCTAACTGAGACAACCTCCCAAGCCTTGTCTTCTGCCATCCCCAGGGAAAGGCCAGGAAACAGCAGAAAAAGAAATACTGTTCCGTGGCCCCAAGGATAAGAAAATTGGAAACCTACCTTGGGAGCCAGAAGGCAAACTGCACCTCCGACCTGCTAAATGCAAAGCCCTGGTGTTCCCGGGCGAGGACGAGGGTGGTCGCTGCTCCCCATCCACGCCACCAGGCAGGCCTGCTCACCTCCTCGGGCGTGGAGACCAGCGAGCAGCTGGCCCCCTGGCTGTCCACGCCGCTGTCCTTCACGCTGCCCTCGGCACAGGCCGGCTCTCGGCAGGCCTCCGCCAGGCTCGCAGGGCCGCGGTGCTTCTGCGCCCAGGCCTGCCGGAGGTTGGCCTTCCTCTCCTCCGAGAGGTTCTGCCACAGGTGGGAGATGGCCGCAGAGACGATAGGCAGCGCCGCCTCCTGCGGAGTAATGATCCCGCTGCTGGTGAGAAGGTCCATCGTCTGTTTGTAAAACTTGAGATACCTGGAATGGAAGCGGCGTCGTCTCGCACCCTTGAAGCTCCCTCTCGAAGCGTCTCCCCGGGATTCGGTTCATGGCGTGGACCCCAGCACACAGGCCCCGCCATGGCGCCACGGCTCACCAGGGGCTTAGACTTCTCTGACTCTGCACGCCCATGGCCCTTGGAGAGCAGAGCCTTCTTGGGGGCCATGAAGGACACAGACTTGAGTTTTGGGGCCCCTCCCCGAGTTCTCCCAGTCCCTGCCCCATGAAGCCCTCAGTGTTAGAGAGAAGCAGGTAAGAGGCGTAGGTGCCTCGGCTCTCATCCTAAGGGAATATTCTTTAAAATTCCGAGCCCATGAATGTGTGGGCATGATAGGACTCCAGCTTTATCCTGCAGCCCGAAAGTCAGGCTCGGCTGTGGAGACAGCCTCCTGCTATTGAGCCAACTCCTCTGGAAGCCAACGTGGCTGCTGAGGGGCCTTGAGTCTGTGGAGGAGGCAGTGGCAAGGTACGTCTGAGCCAGCCATTCCTATCTTTCCTACTATAAGACCAGTGCGGACTTGTGGGAGGGGTGTGTTTTGGGGGAAAGGGGGGTTAGCCCCCATAATCACCATCAGCTGTGCCCCCCACAAGGCACCCCAAATAAACACCCAGTCTAAGTAAAAACACTGTATGAGTGTATGTGCTATGCTAATGTAGCTTCGAGACTATTTCTCAGCCTCTCTGTCAGTCCTGTCCCTGAGCCCCTCCCATATGAAAATCCTGGAGAGTTCCTGATTCAGGGCCTAGTATGAACCGTTCATGCCAGCTAGGGTACACAGCTGCAGCATACTCCAGCCAGAACCTCTGTCCCCTTCCCCCTGGGAGGGAGCTCCATGGGTGCGCAAAGCCACCCCACCCAGCTGTTCACACCGTTCAAATTCCATGAGGTCAGGCGACAAAGTGCCTGGGGAGCATAAGAGCACTTTTTTCTCCTCTTCTTCCTCCTCCTCTTCCTCCTCCTCCTCTTCCTCCTCCTCCTCCTCTTCCTCCTCCTCTTCTTCTTGATCTTCCTCTTCCCCGTCTTCCCCCTCCTCAGCATCCTTCCTGACTGCCTCAATTGGGCACCAAGGGGAGGAACCATTCTGAGAAAAACTGTTTGACAGCAGGCTGGGAAAGAAAACAAACAAGACAACTATAGACTAATATCCCTCATGAATATGGACAAGACATTCTTAGCAACTTTAGCAAGTATACATGTATATGTATGTGTGTGTAGGTGTACACATCACGGCCAAATGGATTTTTCCTAGGAATGCAAGATAACTGGTTCAACATTTGAAAATCAATCAATGCAATTCAGCATATCAACAGACCACAGAAGAAAAACCTCAATAGATGCAGAAAAGGCATCTGACAAAATCAACATCCATGAATGATAACAACTCTCAGCAAACTAGAAAAAAAAGGGAGTTTTGTTAACCTGATAAAGGGTATCTCAAAAAAAACCTACCACTAACATCATGCTTAATGGCAAAAGACAGTTTCCCCTCTCAATCAGGAATAAGGTGAGGCTGTCCACTCTTACTACTTCTATTCAAAATTGTTCCAGAGGTTCTAGCCAGTCCAATAAGGCAAGCAAAAGAAATTAAAGGAATATAGATTGGAGCAGAAGAAACAAATCTATCTTTATTTGCACACAGTGTGATTATCTGTGTAGAAAAATCTCAAATAATCTACAAACATGTCATTAGAACCAAGAAGGGAATTGAGCAAGGTTGCAGAAGACAATGTCAGAATATAAAAATCAATAATATTGTTACATAGTAGCAATGAATAATTGGAAATTGAAATTTTAAAAAGCATCATTTACAATAGCATGAAAAAATGACATACTTAGGTTTAAACCAAAAGCTCAATCCATTAAAAAAAGGATAAATTGGACTCATCAAAATCTGCAAATTCTGCTCTTCAAAAGACACCTTGAAGAGAATGAAACAGTAGGATACAATTTAGAAAAGTCATGACCCGCACCCAGGATCTCTTTATGCTTGTAGGAATAATCCCCAAGGTACCATGTTGAGTTAAAAAAGCAAGCTCGGCTGGGCACGGTGGCTCACGCCTCCCAACACTTTGGGAGGCCAAGGCGGGTAGACACCTTCAGGTCAGGAGTTTGAGACCAGCTTGGCCAATGTGGTGAAACCCCGTCTCTCCTAAAAATACAAAAACTAGCCAGGTATGGTGGCGGGTGCCTGTAATCCCAGCTACTCAGGAGCCTGAGGCAGGAGAATCTCATGAACCCGGGAGGCAGAGATGGCAGTGAACTGAGATCATGCCACTGCAGTCTAGCCTGGCTGATAGAGTGAGACTCCATCTCAAAAAACAAAACAAAATAAAAACAAAAACAAAAAACAAAAAACCATGAGATTATAAAAGTACATTTCTCAGATCAGTTTCTCCTTCAAATGATGAATGTGACATATTAATAATGTTCCCCTTTCAGCATTTGTGACACCTTTTCTTAGGTTCTCAGGAGGCCTGGAATATAGACTGAGATTTGCATTTTCCTGATTGTCATATGTAGCCTCCAAGAAAGCCATTAGTTGTGGCTTTAAAAAATACATATAGAAAAAGCTACAATATAATATAAACACTATGGTCTAATTTCTCTAAAGAGTAATGTGCAACTTTTTAAAAAACTTGATGGATTTTCTTGAAAATTAACATTGATTTTCTTTGAGTTCTGAAGTAATATATATTTTTGGGCTTTTGTGTATTTTCTGCATCTTCTATGATAAGCATGGATCATTTTTATAATTGGGAAAGAATTGAATGCATGTTACTAGAATAAAAGAGAAAGGAATGGTCTCCAGCATATGGCTGTTTTGAATGGTGAGCAGCAGCCCTGATAGTTCTGCAGGCCGGAGGGGAAGGGTGAGTTGCTACCAGACAGTACTGATGGCTGTGAGGACACAGAAGGTCCCCAGGTTCCTGGGGTTTGCAGTGTCTTACCTGTCATTTTCAGAATACATGCTGGCATATTCTTTCTTGACCTCCTCTAAGCTGCCTGCATGCCCATCCTCCAGGTTGAAGGATGCTATTGGGGAGTTGAAGGCCAGGAACACAAAGAGAAAAGTCAGGCCTCTGTTGGAGTCTGTCCCACCCTTCTGGCCCAGGTGGGCCATGGGTGGGACCCCGAACCCTCCAGGGTCAGCATTAGGGAGACCAGAGCCCAGTTTCTCCTTCTAGGTGTGAGGGGAGAGCCTTAGACAAGCAACAGCCCACTTTTCCTCTGGCCTCTGAAGATGAGATCAGGTGCCTTCAGCAGCACTCCAGTAGGGAACTCATCAAAGTCTCATGTCCTGGTGACTCTGGCCGGTCTTGCTGGACTGCAGGCTCACTAAGGACAGGGACCCTCAACATTGGCCCAAGCACAGTTCCTGGCACACAGTAGGCCCTCAATAAACATTGGTTGATTCATTGTAACCCAAATTCTGTTTTCAACAGAAAAACAGAACCAGTTTTCTCCAGGGAGGGAGATGGGGTTGGCAAGTAGGGATCCATTACCTTTCAGCTTCAACAAATTATCCAGGGTTTGCTCCAGTTCTGGAATATGACTCTTTGCCTTATTCAGAACCTGCCACTGAGGATAGACAGACAATGCTGAAAGCCAACCTCTCACTGCAGAGACTGGTTTTGTGGACCAAGGACTCCCTTCCCAGGACTGAGGCCACGCTCCCTCAGATGCAAAGTCACATCCCTTAACTTTGTCAGTGAAAAGAATAGGAAGTTTGTTCTGATGCACAGGAGGCACTAAGTTTTGTTTATAGCCTAGAAATGGGTTCTCACCAAAATGCCAAAGGATTTGGAAAGAGTTGAGCTTTGTTCAGCAAATTGCTAGTGCTGTAGAAAGGCAAATGACTACAGAGGCGGCTTGAAGGTGGAATAAGGAGTGATGAAAGAGGCGCAGTCTGCATGAACGTCAACTCCAGGCTTGCACAAAGCAGAGCTAGACTTCAGCTCAGTTGTAACATTGTGCAAAGGGCTAGTTAATATTAAATGTCCTATTCTCCCACTATTTTTATTTGCTAACTGCATACTCTCCAGATGATCTAAAAACTTATCAAATGCTGTCAACCCAAACTCTAAATTTCCCTCTTTCCCTTTTTCCCTCCCTCCCTCCCTCCCTTCTTCCCTTCTTCCTTCCTTCCCTCTTCCTCCGTTTTTTTCTCCCTCCATCCCTTCCTTCCTCCCTCCCTTCCTTCCTTTTTCTTTCCCTCCTCCTCTCTCTTCCTTCCTTCTTCCCTCCTTCCTTCCTGTATGTAACATTATTAAAGTTGAAATGGTAACAGCAAGATCACTCAAAAATGAGCAATGCTAAATGTTGTTTGTTAGGCTGACCACCTATATCTGTCAGGGGCTGCATGCATCCCTTGGGCATGTACAAGGGCAAAACTGTGTGCTAAGTCCCAGGGATACAGAGTATGTAAGACAGTCCCCGCTTTCAGGGTGCTGACCTCTGACAGGGAAGACAAGCATGGAAACAACCCCTCATAACACAAGATAGAATTAAGTAGGTACTAACAGGTGGTAGAAGCAAAGGGCTGTGGAAATGTACAAGGAGGAGGGAATAGTCCAACTGGAGGGGTCCAGAAGATTCCATGGAGCAGGGCAGCTGAGCAGAGTGAGCCAAGCTCAGCTTTGAATTGTGCACAGAATCCCAAAGGTAGAGCTAATTGCATGAGCAGAGACACAGAGGCCATGAGAGGCAGGCCTGGCTCAGGGAACTGCTGCAGTGAGATGTGACCAGAGTGTGGGGTGGGCATGGGTGGGACCCCAAAGCAGCTGGGGGCAGAGCAGCCTGGGATTTCACATTCTAGATTCCAAGGATTCTGGTGGGTGCCTAAAAAGGAGACTTGAGGGGGGTTGGAGTCACAGCGCTCTGCCAGCCCGAAGAGAAGGTGATGCAGCTGCACGATGCACGATGCAGCTGCATGATGACACAGTCAGTTGCAAGCTCCCTGAGCACTCCTGTGTGTTTTGCTCTCCCCAGTCCCAGAGTTCATGTCCATGCTGGTGGGTCAGCAAGGACTTGGAACTCGGGGCTGACTGATTTCCAGCATCTAGGGCTTGTTCGTAGGGTGGAAAGATGATTCTCCAGCTGCTATGGTCTGAATGTTTGTGTCCCCCCAAAATTTAGTATGTTGAGAACCAATCCCCGATATGATGCTATTAAGAGGTGGGGGCTTTTGGAAGGTGATTAAGCTGATTGGTGCCCTTATAAAAGAGTCCTGAGGGAACCTGTTTGTCTTTCCCCCGTGTGAGGACACAGCAAGACAGCCCTGTCTATGAATCAGACAGCATGCCCTCACCAGACACCCACTCTGATGGCACCTTTATCTTGGACTTCACAGGCTCCAGAACCAGGAGCAATAAACTTCTGTTGTTTATAAATTACACTGTCTAGGGCATTTGTCGCTACCCCAGCCGTAGTGGCAGCTCCAGGCCAGTCCCTGCCTTGCAGCACAGTCCCTCCACACGTGAAAACGTCTCCTCCCCTGTGGAAATGTCCCCTCTCCTCCTCCAGGTCCCCATACCTTTGAGGCTGTGAGATCAGACTGAGAGTACACTGTCCTCCTGAGGTTGTTGAAGAGCGCTGCCAGGGTGGCTCGGTGGCGGGCCTGGGACAGGCGTCTCCGGGCCACCCGATGCTCAAGCTCCTGCAGCTGTGCTGGCAGCTGGGGTGTCGCTCTGTCATGGGGGTTGCTGCTTTCTTCAGGGGTTGCCATTATAAGCTGTAATGTACTATTATGCTTTTTTTGCCCTAGATAATAAAAATACAATATTAAAGGAAAAGGAAGGCAAATTGAGGCAGGCAGAAAGGAGGTACCCTTCCCAAGTAAAGGCCCCAAATTCATTCCCTCATGAATTCAGTTATTGGCAAGATTTACAGGGAGAGAAATTTGAGAAGTTTACAAAAGCCCTTTGAAGGTGATGTTGATCAATTGCTAATTAAGAAAAGTAGATGGAGAGTATACACGGTCAACACAAATTCTGTTATTGAAACTCAACTCCTAAAATTGCAAACCACCCATATAGGACTTAACAGTTGAGGGGCCCTGGGACTTACCTCGAAAGGTTCCAACACATTGCAGGTACTCACCAGACACTTGTTAATTTCAGGGGTTAATTTTAAGCATGGCCAAGGAAAGCAGCCATACCCTGAGATCTCAGGCTTTACTTTAGTCTGTTCAAAGCCAAACAAGTACTTGTCCCCACTGTGAGGTCTTTTTCTACCTTAAGAATGCCACCTCTTTGATGTGGGTAGTAGTTACACAGGTGTATACATATGAAAATAATCCCTCAAGGAGTACACTTTAGACTTGTGAATTTTTCTGTGATATACCTCAAGGAAAAAAAAAAGAAAACAAGAAAATTCACTTTACCACCTGTGCAAGCAAGAAGTCACCCCATGACAGAGAAGTGAAAGCCATTTTGCCTTATCTTGCCTCTAGTGGGTTCTGGAGGTGAGCTTTGTCACATCTGAGCTTACAATCGCCTCTCCTAGGGAAGAGCGTGACATCTGTCACGCTCTTCCCTAGGAGAGGCGATTCTGGGACTCACATGTAATTGTTTTAATAAGATACAGGGGCCAGGGCCTTTTACCTGAGCCATAGACCCTTCCATCAGGCCTCACCCCACCACTCAGAGAGCTACTCCCCACTAGCCTGCCTGCTGTTTGAACAGGGAGGCTGCGACTTCGTCCCTTCTGTACCCTCAGTGCATAACACAGAGCCTGACCCCATTAGGTCCTCAGTGCTGGAGTTTCTGATGAATTACAGTGAGAGGTTTCCATTAGGTCCACTCCCCGCTGAGCTCAGTCCTGCTGTACAGAGACAATGCATGACCTCCGCCAAGGATTTGTTAATTTTGAGGTATGTTAGGGTCATATGTGGAGACTGTTGAAAATATACATGCCCAGGCCCTGTGTCGAAAACATTGGATCTGAACCCAGAGTGCAGCTCCCCTGGTGATTCTTAGATTTTCACAATTTGAGAGCCACTATTAACTCTTGATTTGTGTGTCAAGCACCACCACAGCTGGCAGCAGCTGGAAACAGAATCTTCATTAAGGGATTATGGGGAAGGGAGACGGAAGACACCTTTCCCACTATGTTTTAGTACGGAAAATAGGCCAATGAGATGGTAAACCCAATCAGGCACGGTGGGATGTTAAAACACTTTTTAGGTCAGAAAGCAACTTCTCATCAATAATCTGGTCTTCCCCAGCGTATCAACTTTTCCTTGTTTTGCTTCTTGGAACAGGGCAGGAAGATCGGAACAGTGATGCTGTGGTTGCCCACGCTGGTCCCTGCATGTCTCTGTCACATCTGTTACCAGGAGTTACACTGTGGTATCTTCCAAGGGAAAACAGCATGAATCTGCAGAGGCCCCTCAAGCCCAGCTCCAGCGTTATGTTAGATTAGAGCCTATGCCTTTATGGTCTTCAATTTCCAGACACCAACTAATCTTTAATAGGAAGCAAAGTGAAACTGTGAAGATTTTGAACTGCCCAGGGAAAATGAGAACTTTTTGAACAGAAGAATGTAGGGTTTTTTTGTTTTTTTTTGTTTTTACTTGTTTAAATTAAGGACCAACAAATGTGCCTGGACACCAGGGGATTTAGGCTAACATACATAAAAAGGGAAGCAGGTGGGAAGCATTGTTCTAGATGAATAGAGGTATAAAAATAACAGGGTCCTCCCAGGACCTCAAGTTCTCTAACAGTCTCAGGATACTAACACCAAAGGCCTCTGGGCTTGTAGGGAGTCTGGAGTTCTCCCAATGCCAGTGCGGGGTGTCCTCCCTTCTGCCCAAACAAGCTCAGCCTGAAATTCCTAGATGGCTGCGCGGACAGTTTCAGCCCTGGACAAGGGTGCAGTCCTCTGTCTCCCCGATAGAGGGCAGATTTCCCACCAGTCGCCTCCAAGGGCCTCCGGGGCTGCTCGCCCCTAGGGGACAGCCCCAGAGCATGCTGGCCAAGCTGTCTGGAGCCGTGGCCTCCATCTTGCCTGCCCCTAGGCGCCCCCTGGTCAGGAGCTGGGGGAAATTTCCCCCCCCCCCCCCCGCCCCACCCCGGCTCAGGGATGGGGCACACAGCAGGAAGAATGGGAGATGACCCTCCTACTCTGCTTTAAGGGCAGAATCAAGCCCTGGAGATGTTACTCTTAATTAGACCTTGAGTGATTTTCAGTGTCTTCTCTCTAGAGCCTGCCTTCTGCTCACAAGGCATTCTTTCCAAGTTATTTTGATTGACTTAGAATTTTTTCTTCTCTGTGGCCCTGACAGGGTCTTAGGTAGATCTTTGTTGGACAGAGGTTTTTTTTTTTTCTTTTGAGACGGAGTCTCGCTCTGTCGCCCGGGGTTGGAGTGCAGTGGCGTGGATCTCGGCTCACTGCAACCTCCGCCTCCCGGGTTCAGTTCAAGCGATTCTCCTACCTCAGCCTCCTGAGTAGCTGGGATTACAGGCGCCCGCCACCACGCCTGGCTAATTTTTGTATTTTTAGTAGAGAAGGGGTTTCACCATGTTGGTCAGACTGGCCTCGAACTCCTGACCTCGTGATCCGCCCGCCTCAGCCTCCCAAAGTGCAGGGATTACAGGCGTGAGCCACCGTGCCTGGAAGACAGAGCTCTTTTTATCTAATAATACACTTGGGTCTGTCCCGTCAGCACCTGTGACTTGTGTGAAGGGCTGGCTGGCCTGGAACAAGTGCCTCGGAAGTTACTGTCTAGGATGGGGAGAGGAGGGCAGGACCCTCCACCTCATTCCAAGATTAGCGGTTTGACTGGGAAGGGGCAATGAAACATACTGTGAAAGGGGGAGCTAACTATTGTAAAAATGAGATCAAGAAGTGATCTGTTATTTCAAAACAAAACTCTGCTCTCCTAAAAGCCCTCTGCAGTTCAAAGTATGTCAAAGAAACTGCTCTCAGCAGTGTAAGGAATTATAGCAGTGTAGAGAAAAATACTCTGGAACTCTCCTCCCTAGGGCCTGGAACTGCATTTTAATAGCCTTGAAAACTCAGAATCTCCCAATTGCCCCTTTGGTTTGCTCCTCTGCTCACCAATCTTTATTCCATGACCCAGTGCCCCTCCTTCCATCTATAACACCATCTCTGTCTGCCCTGGTCTGCAGTTTCTATGGATCTAGAGCCAACTTGCCCTTCAATTCCCGGTTTAAGTCCCAATTCCTTTAATGAGTTTCCCAGTCCCAGGCCACACTGGTTTCTAAGTCAATCATGTTCTGGCAACAACTCAGAAAAATCTTTGGTCAGGACCTGTGTGTCAAGCATCAGTTGTGTCCCTCCCAGGAAGTGGTACCATGCATAGACATAGATGATTAACTCAAGCTTCCCTTTCTTGGCTGCCTCTTCTAAACTAAAACCACTGAGAATTCTATTGCCTGGACTACTAAGACAAAAATCTCCCAAACATGGGGATGGGCAGAGACACTGGGTTGAATGAGCTAAAGGAAAATGAAGATTAAGAGAAAAGCTCGGTGGATGGAGGGGAAATAACATCTCAGTTCCACCCTAACCCAAAAGACCTCTCTGCATCCCCTTGAGAAGCCTTCAAAATCTCTTTCAAGGTGATGTTGGTCAGTTGCTAATTAAGAAAGGTAGTGAAGATTATACAGGGTGAAGAAGCTGGATATCCTATTCAGACTTGGAAAACTGGTCATGCTTGGAGAAGTGAATGTGAATGTTTGGGCACCTAAAATGAGTGAGAATTGAGGGAACTCACTACGGAGATAGTAGTTTGAAGGAAGCTAATCTTAAGGATGATGCAGAGACACAGTCAAAGATGGGATGAGCTGGTAAAGGGAAAGGCAAGTTGGGTTATGAATTGGCTTGAGACCTGGGGGTCATAACCATAGCTTCAGGCTAACCCACCTTGTGACCTTGTGAGTTTGGATAAGGCAAGAAATCTCTCTAGTACACACACACACACACACACACACACACACACACACACATATATATATATATATAGATGGGGTCTCACTATGTTGCCCGGGCTGGTCTTGAATGCCTGGGCTCAAGTGAATCTCCTGCCTCAGCCTTCTAAAGTGTTGGCCTTACAAACATGAGCCACCACCTCTGGCCTCTAGTTCTTAATTTTTTTTTCTTGTTGTTTTCCTCTTTCAAGATAGGGTCTCGCTCCATTGCCCAGACTGGAGTGCAGTAGCAAGCTCATAGCTCATTGCAGCCTCGAACTCCTAGGCTCAAGTGATCCTCCCACTTCATCCTCCTGAGTAGCTGGGACTACAGATGTGCACCACTGGGCCTGGCTAAATTTTTCTGTAGAGACAGGGTCTCACTATGTTGCCCAGGTTGGGCTCAAGTGATCCTCCCAGTTTGGCTTCCCAGAGTGCTGGGATTACAAGCATGAGCCACCATGTCCGGCCTTAATTTATTTATCTACATAAAAGGTAAAAATTCTTTAACTAGATTATAGTCTGAACATTTTTGTTTTTAAAAGGTCATTGCCAGCCGGGCGCAGTGGCTCATGCTTGTAATCCCAGCACATTGGGGGCCAAGGCAGGCAAATCACCTGAGGTAAGGAGTTCGAGACCAGCCTGGCCAACATGGTGAAACCCCATCTCTTACTAAAAATAGAAAAATTAGCTGGCATGGTGGCAGGCACCTGTAATCCCAGTTACTCAGGAGGCTGAGACAAGAGAATCACTTGAACCCAGGAAGTGGAGGTTGCAGTGAGCTGAGATCATGCCACTGTACTCCAACCTGGGTGACAAGAGCAAAACTCCGTCTCAAAAAAAAAAAAAAAAAAAGTCATGATCATGATTCTATGAGTATCTGGAGCAATAATAAAAGAAGAAAGCCACTCAAAACCAATAGAAGTGGGGTATGGATCACAGAGCAGTATGAGAACCTTCGTCTTAAGGAATTTTGGAGATTGCTTATGTTTATGAACAACTGTTTACTGAACACTTTCTCTGTGCAAAGCCCATTTATTCTGCAGGAAACTGGAGCCCAAAATAATATTAGGCATTTCAAAATGGCTATAGCTCTAACATATTTTCCCCTTTTAAAAACTTATTGCTGCCCAGATGCGGTGGCTCTTGCCTGTAATCCTAGCACTTTGGGAGGTTGAAGCAGGAGGATCACTTGAGTTCAGGAGTTTAAGACCAGCCTGGCAACGTGGCCAAACCTCATTTCTACAAAAAATACAAAATACAAAAATTATCCAGGCGTCATGTGCCTGTAGTCCCAGTCACCCAGGAGGCTGAGTTGGGAGGATTACTTGAGCCTGGGAAGCAGAGGTTGCAGTGAGCTGAGATCGTGCTACTACTGCACTCCAGCCTGGGTGACAGAGTGAGATTCTGTCTAAAAGCAAACAAGTGAACAAACAAAACCAAAACTTATTGCTGTGTTCAACCTTGTTCATGAGATCTCAGCTTGCCAAACATAACCTTTCAGTCTAACAAAGTTAGAAGGCAGCTTCATTGATATCTTCTTCTAAAAGGGCATTTTGTGAGGATTAACACTGTCACATGACATATTTTTATTAATTGTCATCTATAAAGCAGAGCATACTTTCATTACCACATATTTTCCTATTAAAACGCTATTTAATATCCACTCAGAGCTGACATTTAAAAAACTCCCTAAACTTTTAAAAAATGCCCTCACCTTCTCCAAGTTTCAAAGAAATGTTCATTTTTAAGCATCAGTCCACAAAATATTTGAGTGTGATCCATTCTCATTAGCAAGCCCCAGACAATACACTCGATAATGTACTGCGGCCCACAGGCAGCTTCATTTGATTCTCTATCTATATCAAATTATGTAAAAATAATCCAGAATTGGCTGGGTACGGTGGCTTATACCTGTAATCCCAGCACTTTGGGAAGCTGAGGTGGACGGATCACCTGAGTCAGGAGTTCGAGACCAGCCCAGCCAACATGGTGAAACCCCTGTCTCTACTAAAAATACAAAGATTAGCCGGGCGTAGTGGCCCACACCTGTAGTTCCAGCTACTCGGGAGGCTGAGGCGGGAGAATCACTTGAACCCGGGAGGCGGAGGCTGTGGTGTGCTGAGATCGCACCATTGCACTCCATCCTGGGTGACAAGAGCGAAACTCCGTCTCAAAATAATAATAATAATAATCATCATCATCATCATCCAGAATCACTCTCAAAAATATAGGTAGCCACGAAGACGGATACAAAGGCTCCTGTGAACCTCGCGCTAAAAGTTCACGTTTGGCTCCACTGCATCGAATTCATTCGCGTTTACACAAACACTCATATGCCCAAGGGCACCTTTCTGGAGAGGAGCGTTCAAAGGATACTTACTCGCCAACGGTGCACGCGACGTCCCCACACCAAGGACAGCAGTCACCCGGCTTCGTGTGCCGGAGTGGGGATCGCAGCTCCTGCCTGGGTCAGAAAACAGACCTGGCACCTCGTTACAGGGGTGGAGACCAATCGCGGCTCTGTCCCCGGCCGCCACAGCCAATGGAGATGCGCGGTGACGGGCCAATAGGCGTGTGGGCAGTGGAAGAAAGTGTTACAAGTTGTTCGAAGGTGAAAGAAAAAGGACTGAGAAGAGGGAGGGGCGGGGCTGACTCTCACCTCGCAGGGTCGCGAGGGGTCAGGGAGGGGACTCCCGCGTCAGTCATCAGCTCGGGGGCGTCACACAGCCTTCATGTGCCGTCGGAGGACTAAGTAGATGCCCTCCAGCTGGTTCCACTCACCTGGCATTGAGCCCCAGTTTTCTCATTCCTCAAATGGGGCAATCCCACCAGCTTACAGGGTTGTCCTGAGGGTTAGGGAAAACCCCTTAGATAAGGGAATCAAAATACCAGGCTCGCTGTCTCAAGCGAAAACATGAGAAAACGGCATGAAGGAAATAGACTCATAAAAAGGAGAGAGGAGAATAACATTTAAAATAAGGCAGGAAGAAATAGAGGATGCGGAGAAAACGGGGTGCAGAGAAGGGACCTTTAATAGCTCAGATTAAAATATAAAGAATAAGAGAGAAAAGGGGTTCACTCTGGGCAGTAGGAAGTAGGTATTCTTTCAGTTTGGAAAAAAAAATTCATTTTTCCTCCCCAAATATAGATGTACTCTCGTTTAGGCTTCTTTTTGCTTGTATCCTTATATCCTGAAATATTTCGTGATGCTCATGATCCCACTATATCTGGTTGACACTAGTGGGGGTACCAGCGAGTCTCTGCACATTTGGTAGCAGATGCAGGACCAAGCCCCTCGAAGTGCCTGGCTCAGGGCCGGTGCACGGTGCAAGAAGCATGGCTCCCCCCAGGCGCCCCCTTGCTGCCATCTGATGGGTGAGCTCCTTCACTCCTGAGGCAGGGGTGAAACAGGGGTCACACGCTTAGCAGGCGTAGCAGGGGATTCTGGATTAGAATCCACCTCGCAGGGAATGAGAGGGCTATCAACAAGCCCCTACGGACAGTACGCAATAGGGAACCGGGCAGGCTTAGATACTCAGGAAGTTTGACGTCAGTGAGATGGTGTCCCACACATAAAGAAATTGTCACATAAAAACATAAAAACCTTCCAGTAAGGGTCAGTTCTCATCCTCACTTTCTAGCATTTTTTTTTTTTTAAGACAGGTTCTCGTTCTGTCACCCAGGTTGGAGTGCACTGCAGCCTCACTGCAGCCTCGAATTCCCAGGCTCAAGCGATTTTCCTGCATCAGCCTCCCTAGTAGCTGGGACTGCAGGCCTGCACCACCACGCCATGCTAATTTTTAATTTTTTGTAGAGACAGGCATTTCTAGGAAAATTTAAAATGTTGATTTCACTCCAAAATTCTGCTTGGGTTGGCTGCCACCCTTCTGCCTCTCACGCAGCCCTTGATCTAGGGTCACTGCGGGCTTTAAGGTGCTTGTCACTGCCCCACTCCACCCCCACTCCCTGACTTCTCTCTCTTGGGCCTGCCCACCACCAGCACTACCTGCAGTGCTGCTGGGGACTTAGGAGTTTGTGAAGCTCTATCTTGGGGAGCCTTATCCTTGCACCAAGATGACACAGAGTGGTTTGGAAACCGACCTCTGACCTGCCACAACCTTTCATGTAGTCACCCCACCTCCCACCCCAACCACTGCCACACACACAAGCAGATGTGCACCCAGAAAAAATGTAGTCCTGGGGGGAAAGTTACTAAGAAGCTTACATACCTGCCGCAGCCTGATTTCTTGATTGAGAATGAGGATCTTGTCCACTTCAATCTTCCCCACAGCTGCAAGGCAGAAGGCTCTGCCCATGAACACTGGGGGCCTCCTGCTGGCCTCTCACTAGCTCTGGAAACGATGAGTTATCCCTGGTAACACCCACACACACCATCACCCTCTAACCTTGACCCTTTCCTCCCAGTAGCAAAACTTTTGCCTTAAAGTACACCCCCTCCCCACCACAGGAACATAGATCCTGTCCAGAAATGCCCTCTGCCTTTAATAACATAGATCCTTCTCTGAAATACTCCCCCAGCAACATAGATCCTGCCCTGAAATTCCTCCTGCACAGTGGCATAGATCCTGTCTATGGATCTACATCTATGGAAAGACTTTCCTTTTCTCCCATTTGGAGTACATGCCCTCCTTGCAGATCCAGCTCAACACCCAGGAAGCCTTCCAAGATCCCTGCATTCACACCAACTCGGGATGGCCATCCCTTTTTGTGCCCCTCGGGCCTAACTTTCTGGTTGGAAGAATAGCCCTCTGAATTTGTTCTCCTTGTTAGTGTCTATCTATTTCATGAAATAAAAGGCAGGGACCTCGGGCTGTGTTATCTTTTTATCCTCCAAACAAAATGAGAGTGATGGATCCTACACTGAGACTTTACTGTGCTCAGAATCCTCATGGACAACCCTGTGAAGAGTCTTCTCCCCAGACTCAGAGAGGGCCAGGGACTTGCTCAAGATCTTCTCTCCAGTCCTGTGCACTCCATGCCCCCTTGGGGGGGCATTTAGACCCTTAAATATCAACTATCTTAGACGAGAGAGAAATATGCAAAGATTTTGTAACTTTTAGAACAAAAAACCCTCGGTTTTGAGCTGAGGTCTTCAGACAGTGGCTCCCAGGGAAGAAGGAAAAAGGCAGAGACACAACAGAGGGGTGCACTCTCTGACTGCAGGCAGGGACTCCCAGCACTTCTGCCAAGATGAACCTGAGACACAATCCTAGATAGGCTTTTGCTCACCGTGTCCTTTGCGTGGGACTAGACATTGGCTTCCAAGGGACCCTGTGGATACAGTAAACTCCTTTATGGGGAGCATTGCTGGGTCAGTATGGCTGGGCACTTCCTGTTATAGGAGGGCAGATGTATGATCCCATGAAGACATGTCCCAGGATGACAGTCCCCACCCTCCCTAGACCTCCATAGTGAAAATTCCCAAAGACTCATACTCTCATCACAACTCAGCAGCAACTTCCAAGGGACTGCTTTTGGAGTTTCTATTTTAAGGGTTTAATGTACAAGTGGAAGTGCTTCAAAATGTAGAAAGATCTGTAGAAATACTGATAAAGAAGGTTGAAACTTGCGAATAAAAGTATGTTCTTAGTGTTAGCTGCTCAGTGGTTCGACAGGGAACTTCTGCTACAGGGAGTCACAATTTATTTCACTATAAAGATTAAAGCCTGCTTTCATTCACTCAGTTAATAGACCTAACCTATTGTGCTTGAGATTCACTGAGAAAATACATGGGCCTCTTAATGTTTCACCATCAAAATGGGCAAACTATTGCTGTGAAAGTTAGATTGTTTCTTTTGTGGATAAAATTGATTGTAGATCCTCAAATGTGCTCAATTTAGATGGCACTTTAAGCTAGAGATACTAAGTCAATAAGTATTTCAGTGCACTATAGTCATCTATTTCATTATATTTTTTTCTAATTCATGCTGGAATTTATTTTGTTTCCTTTTAGGGAATGACCTTTACAGTTTTTATACCACTCAGTTTAGTTATTTTTCAGAAGGACAGATGATTTGCATGTGTGATGAGATTCACTTCTTTCTTGATTATGTAAGAATATTGGGCCATCCTAATGTTGGGCTACTTTGGGATGAAAGAGAGAGTTTAGTTTCTTGGGTGGGGTGGTGTGTGGAGTAGGAACGAGTCCTTGGAACCAGAGGGTTTAATAGTTCAAGGATGTAGGATCAGGAACATGGAAACTACATGGTCTGATGTTGAGGCAGCTCCTTAGCAACTCCAAGAGCCTACTGGGGCAGTCTTGGCCACCGCATGGGCAGTCAAATGGGGTTGAGAAATGAGGCTTGCTTGCTTCATGTCTGAGAGACGGATCCATTAGGTTTCCTTTTCACCTGTTCCAAACTAATATCTTGGTTTCCAGCATAGACTATGGCAGGGTTTGAATAACCACCACAGCTGCAAGACAGGTGAAGGTCACCCTTCTTAGCAAATGTTAGAGTAGATCAGTCACCGTGAGTGTCGAGGGCACGGGGGACTTCATGTATTTTCTCAGAGGGTAAGAGAGGGTAAGCGGCCCAAGCACAGCTAAAGATTTTCATGAGAGGGCAGTGGTTGCCCCAGGCCTCAGCCCACGTTGATGGCTATCCAAGAGGGACAGTCTTATTTAATTCCACTGTGCATTGTACCTTGGGTCCAGTGGCTCCACTTCATTATAAATAGAGGAGTCATGGGGATCGCCCCTTTTCACCTCCATATTATTTTCTCTTCTGTCTCCTACCATCAGGACTGATGCGGATTCTCTCAGTTGTGGTCCATGGGAGCTTGGGCTCTCTTTCTTCACCACAACATTCCAGGTGGTAGATGAGAAATAAACAGACCAACTTCACATAGCCTGACTCGGGAGTTGGGGTGAGGTCAAGGGTTCTCTCTTTTGATGGAGGGGGCCATTTAACTGGTTAAGAGGATGAAGACAGCTTTATAAACCCTGGCCACTCCCCTTGAAAGTGAGGGATTGAAAAAATTGCAAATGGTTAAGAAGATGCAAAATGGAGATGTGTCCTTTGAAACAGACAGATAATGATGGTAAATATAGATCTTGAAGCAGAGAGACAGGATGAGGAGAGAGATGGCTGCCTGAGAGAAGGATATCATGACCTCCGTGGCCAGAGAGCACTTACACTTTCTCTACTTTTTTCTTTTTGGAACATTGATGTAGCTGCTTGATATGGTTTGACTCTGTGTCCCCACCTAAATCTCATGTTGAATTGTAATCCTCAGTATTGGGGGAGGGACCTGGTAGGAGGTGATTGGATCATGGGGGTGGACTTCGCCCTTGCTGTTCTCATGACAGTGAGTTCTCATGAGATCTGGTTGTTTGAAAAGTGTGTAGCACTTTCTCCTCCTCCTCCTCCTCCTCCTCCTCCTCCTTCTTCTCTCTCTCTTTCTCTCCTGCTGCCATGTGAAGATGTTCTTGCTTCCCCTTCACCCTTCTGCCATGATTTAAATTTCCTGAGGCCTCCCCAGCTGTGCCTCCTGTGCAACCTGTGGAACTGTGAGTCAATTAAACCTCTTTTCTTTGTAAATTACCCAATCTCAAGTAGCTCTTTTAAGCAGTGTGAGAATGGACTAATAACACTGCTCTTAATGGAAAAAGCAGTATGCATACATGGTTATAAAAAAGTTCAAGCAGAATAAGATAGTGCACTGTAACTTTTAAGTCCTGGTGATAGTTTTATGTATCAATTGGCTAAGCTATGGTACTCCGTAATTCATCAAACACTGATCTAGGTGTTGCTGTGAAGGTAATTTGTAGTTGTGATTAATGTCTATTATCAGGTGATTTAAACTAAAGTGGGTTACCCTAGATAGTCTGGGTAGGCTCCATCTAATTGGTTGAAATGCCTTAAAAGCAGAGCGGAGAAAAAAGAAATTTGGCCTGTGGACTGCAGCATCAGCTCCTGTCTGAGAGTTTTCAGCTTACCCCTCCTGATCACCCTCCCTGTGGATTTCAGACTTGCCTAGTGAATGCTCCCTCAATCATGTAAGCCAATTTCTTATAACAAATCTCTCTCTCTCCTACTGGCTCTGTTGCTCTGGTGGAATCCTTAATGATCAAGGATCCTTTCTACTCCAGTCTTCCTGTCACCACAGAGGCAACCACTCTTTTTTCTTTTTCTTTCTCTTTCTTCTTCTTCTTTTTTTTTTTTTGAGACAGAATCTTGCTCTGTAGCCCAGGCTGGAGCACAGTGGTACGATCTCGGCTCACTGCAACCTCCACCTCCTGAGTTCAAGCGGTTCTCCTGTCTCAGCCTCCTGAGCAGCTGGGATTACAGGTGCACACCACCACGCCTGGCTAATTTTTGTATTTTTAGTAGACACAGGGTTTTGCCATGTTGACCAGGCTGGTCTCGAACTCCTGACCTCAGGCGGTCCACCCGCCTCAGCCTACCAAAGTGCTGGGATTACAGGCATGAGCCACTGCACCCTGCTAGTGGCAACCACATTTAACTATTTAGAAATAGTCTATACCCATGCAAATGAATATATGTTTATGTGCCTCATTACTTTTACTCAAATGGCACACTGAATACTTACTGTTCTTCACCTTGCATTTTCACCTAATAATATATCTTCTTTTTAATGACTTTTTATTTTGGAATAATTTCAAATTAGGAAAAAAAAAGTGCAAAAATATTAGAGTGCCTATATACCCTTTACCCAGCTTTCCCTAATATCACTTATCTAACTATGATATAATTATCGTAATCAAGAAATTAACATTGGTGCAATATTATTAACTAAACAGACCTTATTAGAATTTTGTCAATCCATCAGTTTATCTTACAGAGCATTCTTACAGATCTGTCTGTAAATCTACCAAATATTTTACCTACCTATATGTACCAGTATTTCATATTGCAAAAATTGAAAATGCTAAATCAAAGGGTAGATGCATTGTAAATATTGGTAGAAACTGTACAATTACTCCTGAAAGAAGCTGTACCAATTCATACTACCACCCTCAGCATACATCGTAACTACTTAACCATACCCTCATCAGTACTGTGTATTGTCATGATTTTAGGACTGGTCCATCTGATAGGTGAAAGATGCTACAACATTTCAATAACAGCTTTATTGAGAAAGAATTGACACCATAAAATTCACCCTTTTAAACTGTACAATTCAGTGACTGTTAGTATGCTCATGGAGTTTTGCAACTATCATCACTGTCTAATTTTAGAACATTTTCATCACACCAAAAAGAGAGCCCACTCCCATTAGCAGTCCCTCCCCATCCCTGCCCTGCCATTGCCCTACCATTCAGTCATTTGTAGCCTCTAGTCTACTTTATGTTTCTGTGGCTATGCCTATTCTGGGCATTTCATAAAAATGGGATCATACAAGTAAAAGAGACTATACAATCTGGCCTCTTGAGTCTGGCTTCTTTGCTTAGCATAAGGTTTTCAAGGTTCCATGTTGTAGCATGTATCAGTGCCTCATTTTTTCAGTGTGTGTGTGGCCAAATAACGGTTCTTTGTATGGATTTTGTTTATCCATTCTTGGATTATTTCTACTTTTTGGCTATTCTAAATAATGTTTCTACGATTATTCATGTGCACATTTTTGTGAGGATATGTTTTCAATTTTCTTGGTTGTACACATATAAATGGAATTGTTGGGTCACTTGGAAACTTTATGTTTAATTGTTTAAGGAACCACCAAACTGTTTTCCAAAGCAGCTGATCATTTCACCTTCCTACCAGCAATGTACAAGGATTCCAATTTCTCCACATTAATGCTGACACTTGTTACTGTCCTGTTTATTATAACCATTGTAGTGTGCTTAAAGTGGTATCTCATTGTGGTTTGGGTTTGCATTTGTCTAATGATGAATGATGTTGAGCATCTTTTCATGTGCATGTTGGCCATTTGTACCTTCCTTGGAGAAATATTTATTTAAATCCTTTGTTCATTTTTAAATTGGTTTGTCATTGAAAATCAATAAAATTGTTGTGTTAAAAGTTCTTTATATATTCTGAATACAAGTCACTTATTAGTTATAAAATTTGCAAATATTTTCTTCCTTTCTGTGGGTTGTTTTTTCACTTTATTGATGGTGACCTTTGAGGCACAAAAATTTTTAATTTTGATGAAGTCTAATTTATCTATTTTTTTCTTATGTTGTTCATGCTTTTGGTATAATATCTAATATGCTGTGGCCTAACTCAAGGTCAGAAAGATTTATTTCTGTATTTACTTCTATATTTTTTGTTGAAAAGTTTTATAATTTTAGCTCTTATATTTATTTCTACAATCTATTTTGAGTTAATTTTTGTATATGGTGTGAGCTAGGGTCCAACTTTATTCTTTTGCATGTGGATATCCAGTTGTTCCAGTGCCACTTGTTGAAGAGACAATTCTTTCTCCATTAAACGGTCTTGGCACCTGTGTCTGAAATCAACTGGTCATAGATTAATATATTTATTTCTGAATCCTCAATTCAATTTCATGGTCCTGTGCATCTACCCACAATGTTTGTACCAAAATGTTTTGATTACTGTAGCTTTGTAGTAAGTTTTGATATTGGTATGTGTGAGTCCTGCAACTTTGTTCTTTTTCAGGATTATTTTGGCATTTGGAGTCCCCACAATCACACATGAATTTGAAGACTGGGTTCTTCATTACTGAAAAAAGGCATTGGAAATTGTTAGGGATTGTCTTGAGTCTTTTGGCCAATTTGTACAGTATTGCCATCTTAACAACAGGAAGTCTCCTGGTCTATGAACCTGGGCTATCCTATTTATTTAGGCCTTCTTTAATTTCTTTCAGCAATGTTGCATAGTTTTCAAAGTACATATCATTCTCTTGGCTAAATTCATTCTTAGGTATTTTATTCTTTTAAATACTTTTGTAAATGGAGTTCTTTTTCATATTGTTTATTACTGGTATATAGAAACACAACTGATGTTTGCATGGTGATCTTACACTTTGCAACTCTACTGAATTCATTATTAACTCTAGTAGTTTATTTTGTGGATTCTTTCATATTTTCTATATATAGGATCATATCATCTGTGAATAGAGATAATTTTACTTCTTTCTTTCCAATTTGGATGCTTCATTTCCTTTTCTTGCCTAATTGCTCCAGCTAGAATTTATAGCACAATGTTCAATAACAGCCATAAAATTAGGCATTCTTGTTTTGTTCCTGATCTTAAGAAAGTTTTCAGTCTTTAATTATTGAATATGTTAACTGTGGGTTTTCCACAAGGGTTCTTTATTATGTAGAAGGTAATCTTTTCTATTCCTAGTATTATTTAGTGTTTTTATCATGAGAGTGTGTTGGATTTTGTCAAATTTTTTTTCTGCCTCAATTGAGAATTCTTTTCATAAATTGAAGATTTTTTTGGTTCTATTAATATGGTGTCTTACGTTGATTGATTTTCTTACGTTGAACCACTCTTGAATTCCTGGGATAAATCCCAATTGGTCACAGTGTATAACCCTTATAATATGCTGTTGGATTCAGTTTGATAGTACTTTGTTGAGGACTTTTTCATTCTATGTTCATCATGGGATTTTGATCTATAGTTTTCTTTCTTTGTGTTTTCTTTGTCTGGATTTTGTATCAGGCTAATTCTGGCCTCATATAATTATCTAGAAAGCTGTAGCTCTTCCATTTTGTGGAAGAGTTTGAGAAGGATTGATTTAAATTCTTTTTTTTTTGAGAAGGAGTCTCACTCTGTTGCCTAGGCTGGAATGCAGTGGCCCGATCTCGGCTCACTGCACACTCCACCTCCTGGATTCACGCCATTCTCCTGACTCAGCCTCCCGAGTAGCTGGGACTACAGGCACCCACCACCACGCCTGGCTAATGTGTTGTATTTTTTAGAAGATACGGGGTTTCACCGTGTTAGCCAGGATGGTTTCAATCTCCTGACCTCATGATCCACCCGCCTCGGCCTCCCGAAGTGTTGGGATTACTGGTGTGAGCCACACGCCTGGCTGATTTTAATTCTTTTTAAAATATTTAGTAGAATTCATTAGTGAAGCCATCTGGTCCTGGCTTCGATTGTGGATTCAATCTCTTTACTTATTATAGGTCTATTCAAAGTTTTTATTTCTTCTTCAATCACTTTTGGTAATTTGTGTTTTTAGGAATTTATTCATATCATTGTGATTATCTAAGTTGTCAGTATACAATTGTTTATAGTATCTCTTATAATCCTTTTTCTATAGGGTTGGTAGAAATGCCCCCACTTTCTAATTTTAGTTGTTTACCTCTCTCCATTTTATAATCAGTCTACCTAAGATTTGTCAATTTTGTTGATCTTTTTTAAAAAAAAAACACCTTTTGGTTTTATTGGTTTTCTCTATTGTTTTTCTATTATCTATTTCATTTATCTCTGTTCTAATCTTTATTATTTCCTTCCTTCTAGTTTTGCGTTTAGTTTGCTCTTGCTTTTCTAGTTCCTTAAAGTGTGAAGTTAGGTTACTAATTTTAGATCTTTCTTCTTTTTCAGTATAGTTGTTTATAGCTATAAATTTTCCTCTGTGCATTGCTTTCTCTGTATCCCATAAGTTTTGGTATGTTGCCTTTGTATTTGCATTCATCTGAAAGTTTTTTTTTTGTTTTTTTTTTTTTTTTCTGTTGAGACGGAGTCTCGCTCTGTCGCCCAGGCTGGAGTGCAGTGGCCGGATCTCAGCTCACTGCAAGCTCCGCCTCCCAGGTTTACGCCATTCTCCTGCCTCAGCCTCCCAAGTAGCTGGGACTACAGGCGCCCGCCACCTCGCCCGGCTAGTTTTTTTGTATTTTTCTTTTTTAGTAGAGACGGGGTTTCACCGTGTTAGCCAGGATGGTCTCGATCTCCTGACCTCGTGATCTGCCCGTCTCAGCCTCCCAAAGTGCTGGGATTACAGGCTTGAGCCACCGCGCCCGGCCTGAAAGTTTTTTTGTAAGTTTGCTTGTAATTTACTTTTTGACTTATTGGTTGTTTATCAATGTTTTGTTTAATTTCCACATATTCTGTGAATTTACCAGTTTTCCTTCTGTTACTGATTTCTAGCTTTATTCCTTTGTGATTAGAGAAGAAATACTTTGTATGATTTTAGTTCTCTTAAAATTTATTGGAACTTGTTTTGTGGCCTAATACGTGATCTATCCTGGTTAATGTTCCATCTGCACTTGAGAAGAATGTATATTCTGCTGCCACTGGGTGGAGTGTTCTATAGAAATACATTAAGCCTAGTTGGTTTATATAATGTTCTGCTCTTCAATTTTCTATGTTTATCTTTTGGCTTTTTGTTCTGTGTATTATTAAATTATACAGTTCTTGAATTGCCAGTTTCTCCATTCTATTTGGTCAGTTTTTGCCTGATATATTTTTGATGCATGTGTGCTTATAATTGTTATATCTTCCTTATGGGTTGACCTTTTTATCATTGTAAAACGTCCTTTTTTTTTCCTCTAATAACAATTTTGGGGCTTTTTGTGTGTGTGTGTGTTGTTAGTATGTATAGCCACTACACCTCTACTTTGGTTAATGTTTGTATGGTATATTTCTCCGCAACCTTTTATCTTCAACTCCTTTATGTCTGAATGTAAAGCATGTCTCTTGTAGACAGCATATAGTTGGATCATGTTTGTTAAAGTTATTCATTTTACTGATCTTTGCCTTTTGTTTGGAATCCTGAGTTTATTTCCATTTAACACTATTACTGAGAAAGTATGATTTACATGTGTGATTTGAGTATCTTGTTTACGTTTGTTTTATGCCTTTTTTGTTTCTTTATGTCTCCATTACTGCTTTCTTGTGTGTTAAATATACATTTTGTATTATACCATTATAATTCCTTTGTTTCCTTTATCAAATATTTTAAAATTATTTTTAACTTGTTTTTCTGGGGATTACAATTAACATCTTAACTTAAAACACTCTACTTTGCAATAATATTAACTTAGTTTAAATAGTATGTAAAAACTTTGTTCCAATATAGGTCTGTTCTTTGCCACCCCTTTTTGCTACTAGTGTCATAAAAATTACATATTTATACATTATGAGCCCATTACATAGGTCAATAATTATTGGTTTATGCAATAAGCTGATTTTAATAATAAGAAAAGAGTTACAAACTACATTTTTACTGTCTTTTGTATTTACCTATGTAATTACCTTTACTAGCGCTTATTTCTTTGTGTGAATTCAAATTATTGTCTAGTGCCCTTTCTTTTCAGTTTAAAGGACTTTCTTTGGTATTTCTTATAGGGCAGGTCTACCAGCAACAAATCCTCTCAATTTTTGTTTATATGGAAATACATTTTTCCTTTATCTTGGGAGTATAGTTTTGCTGGATATAGAATTGTTAGTTCACAGCCTTTAACTTTCAGTCTTTGATTATGTCATCTTACTGCCTTCTGAACTCCATTATTTCTGCTGATAAGTTCATTGTTAATCTTACTGAGGCTCCTTTCTATATGATAAGTTCTTTTCTCTTGCTGCTTTTAAGATTTCCACTTCATCTTTGGCTTTCAACAGTTTAATTATGCTGTTTTTAGGTCTAGATCTCTTTGAGTTAATCCTCTTTGGAGTTTGTTGAATTCTTTTGTGTTCAGACTAATGTTTTTCATCAAATTTGAGAAGTTTATGGCCATTATTTCTTCACATATACTTCCTGTTGCATTCTTTCCTTTATTTTGGAAGTAGAGTTTGGCTGGATATAGAATTCTTAGTTGACAGCCTTTAACTTTCCTTTTGGGATTACCATTATGCACATGTTGCTGTGCTTGATGATGTCTCACAAGTCTCTGAGGCTCTATACCTTCTTTTTAATTATGTTTTCTTTCTTTCCCTCAAACTACATATTCTTAGTTGACTTATTTTCACGTTCACTACTGTTTCTCCTGCTAGTTCTAATCTGCTGGTTCATCTTTCTGATGAATGTTTCACTTTAGTTATTGCATTTTTCAACTACAGATTTTCCATTTGATTCTTTTTTAAAAAAAGAATATTTCTATCTCTTTGTTGATATTCTCTGTTTGATAAGCCATCATTATTATACTTTATTTTAATTCTTTAGATGTGCTTTCCTTTAGTCCTTTGAACATAATAGCTAATTTAAAGTCATTGTGTCTTAAGTCCAACACCTGTGCTTCCTCAAACACTATTTCTATGGACAGCTTGTTTTCCTGCATACAGACCATATTTCCTTTCTCTTTGTGATAATTTTCTGTTGTTAAAAATGGATTTGTTTTTTTGAGATGGAGTCTCGCTACATTGCCCAGGCTGGAGCGCAATGGTGCAATCTTGGCTCACTGCAACCACCACCTCCTGGGTTCAAGTGATTCTCCTGCCTCAGCCTCCCCAGTAGTTGGGATTACAGGCATATGCCACCACACCCAGCTAATTTTTGTATTTTTCTTAGAGACAGGGTTTCACTACGTTGGCCAGGCTGGTCTCAAACTCCTGACTCCAAGTGATCCACCCGCCTCAGCCTCCCAAAGCACTGGGATTACAGGCAGGAGCCACTGCACCTGGCCAAAAATGGATATTTTATATAATATAATGTGACACCTCTGAAAATCAGATTCTGCCCCTTCCTTGGGGTTTATTGTTGCTTTTTGTTTGCTTACTGATATGGTTTGTCTGTATCCCCACCCAAATCTCATCTTTAATTGTAGCTCCAATAATTCTCATGCGTCATGGGAGGGACTTGGTGGGAGGTAATTGAATCATGGGGTCGGGTTTTTCCCATGCTGTTATTATGATAATGAATAAGTCTCACGAGATCTGATGGTTTCATAAAGGGGAGTTACCCTTCACAAGCTCTCTCTTGTCTGCTGCCATGTAAGATTGGACTTTGCTCCTCATTTGCCTTCAGCCATGATTGTGAGGCCTCTCCAGCCATGTGGAATTGTGAGTCAATTGAACTTCTTTCATTTATTCATTACCCAGTCTCTGGTATGTCTTTATTAGCAGGGTGAGAACAGATTAATACACTTACTATTATTCTAGTGACTTCCCTGGACTAACTTTGTAAAATCTTTTTTTTTTTTCCTTTGAGACGGACTCTTGCTCTGTTGCCCAGGCTGGAGTGCAGTGGCGCAATCTTGGCTCGCTGCAAGCTCCACCTCCCAGGTTCACGCCATTCTCCTGCCTCAGCCTCCTGAGTAACTGGGACTACAGGCGCCTACCACTGCACCTGGCTAATTTTTTATATTTTTAGAAGAGATGGGGTTTCACCGCATTAGCCAGGAGTCTTGATCTCCTGACCTCGTGATCCACCTGCCTCGGCCTCCCAATGTAAAATCTTTATTCTTTGTCATGTATAGCCATAGACACCTAAGCTTGGTTAACTTAGCGGTCATCTAGTGATTGGACAGAGACGTCCCTAAATACCTTGAACCAATAAGCCTCCCAGCCTTTGCCAAGGCAACCACTTGTGTAGGGCATGACTTCAACACTCTTTCACTTTACAATTCTGCCCCAGTCTTCACTTGTCACTTGCACAGAGCCTCAAAGTCAGCCAGAGGTAGGAGAAAAGAGCCTTCTTAGTTATTGTCTGGGCATGCACACATGTGTGTGGCCTTCTAAATCCCATGGAATATTTTGGAGCTTTATGAATGTCCAGATGTCCCCTATGGAGATCTAGTTTCACTTTTCTTTTTCCGGTTTTTAGCCAGTCTCTTGTAAGCCTCCACTGATAGCACTGCCTCAGGCAGCTGTGATGTTAAACAATTGCTAATGATTACCTCTGACAAATTCTCTAGCCATAGAATGTTCCTACAGACCAACCTTAGGCCAAATAAAGACAAGCCCTGAGAATGGAGCTTTTAAAGGAGCTGCCACAAAGATCAAATAGTGATAATTATCTGAAGATGAGGCTTTTGGGAATTCCAATCCCATTTTATTTCCTTTTGGGAATTCTTGGATGCTGTTTTTCATAGCTACTGTTGCCGTAAGTTTCTTGGTTTTCAAGGCTATTGCAGAGCTACAGAGAGGGAGATGGGAATAGGGTACATTAAAATGACAAAAGTGTGCCATTCTTACCAAGATGCAGCTGAATAAATAATCCTCAGATTGTTGCATGCCTTTGATTAATTTTGGGAGTTTTGTAAAAGTTGATTTTGAGCATTTTTGACAGCATTCTTATCACTTTAATGGAGGTATTTGCTATACTAGAAGTGCATTCTCATCCTCATTTGTTGCTTTAATTTTGAATTTAAAGTCTTATTGGAAGGAGAGATACTGACTCAGATATTTCCTCAAACAAAAACAAAACAACAGAAGGCTAGGCAAATGGTCCAAGATGATGAATTGAGAAGGTTTGGACTGTGAATCCTAGCTGTACCTTTGAACTACTTGGGGAGCTTTTTAAAAAGAGATCCTGATTTAATTGATTTAGAGTAGGGCCTCTATAACAGTATTTTAAAAGCTCCCTTGGCCAGGTGCCATGGCACATGCCTGCAATCCTAGCACTTTGGGAGGCTGAGGTGGAAGGAGTTCAAGACCAGTATGGGCAACATGGTGAGACCCTGTCTCTACAAAAAATTAAAAAATAGCTGGGTTTAGTGGCACGCACTTGTGGTTTCAGCTACTCAGGAGACTGAGAGTGTGGGTCGCTTGAGCCAGGAGGTTAAGGCTGCAGTGGGCTGTGTTTGTACCACTGCACTCTAGCCTTGGTAACAAATAAAGACCCTGTTTAAAAACACCCAGCAACCATAAAAACAAAATAACAACAAGGAAAGACAAAATAAAAGCTTTCTAGTGATCTTAATATGCTACCAGAGGGAAAACCACTGGTCTAGAGTGAGTTTCAAGACAGAAGTTGACTTTTTGAGTCAGGGATGCAGTATGATGATATGAACCTGGACAGTAATGTTTGTCAAAGCGTGTGCTATAGGCTCATTCCCTCCAAGTCACCCAGATTGGCAATTCCCAAATCATATGTCTTGAAGGACCAAGTTTTCAAAAATTATTTTTTATTTCTAATCTATATGGACTGAAACTTTTATAAAATGCAACAAAAATGAATTATCAGAAAAACAGAATAAAAAGTGATGCACAAAATATGTCCAAATATTTTATTATTACATCCAACAGACATATGATTATTGTGTAAAATAAATATAAATATGTCTGCTTAAGCTCAGTGGACCTTGGTGTGGACTAGCAACTAAGTATGTGAACCAGTACAGAGACCAGGTAAACTTGACTTTGGGTTCTTTGCTGAAGAGGCCCATCTTAGGGAGGCATTTCTCCTGTACTGGCAAAGCCAGCCAAAGGAAGGGACCCACAGATAAGGCTCAAAAGGGAGCCCTTCTTTATCCTGTTGGGCTGGCAACAAGGCAACTGTGGATGTGTGTGTCTTGCAAGCACACATCAATCTGAGGTGGATACTGGGAATTTTGAGGATGGACAGCTAGCTTATATGCCATCTGCACAGGAAAGTGGAATCCACCAGATGTGGTCATTGACTCAGATCCTGATACAAGGAGACATAGAAGGTTTCCCTAAGAGAAGTGCTGGGTGACCCCCTCACAGACAGTGGAAAATGATATGAAGAGAAGCCCTGAGGAGGATGACAATGATGTGTTGGAAGAGGGAGAATTCATACTAGCATGCACCATGACACAGAACACACAGGTACTGCAGAAGGCAGAAATGGTTTTGGTTTTTAGGAAATGTGGCAACAGAGTTGGAGTTTTCCCATGCTGTGCTCCAGTTGATGTTTGTGAAGACCATGTTACTTTTTAACCTAGGAGACTTGAATCATTTCAGCAGTGAAAGTGAATGATTTTACAGGCCCGTAAACCTGCAAATTCCTACCACTGACCATCTAGCAGTAATATGAGTGGTTTGATACCCTGAGCAAATGGAGACTTTGCTGGGGTGGAAGGTGGTAGGGTAGGCAAGTGGCAGGTTCTCACACTAATTTGAGCTGCTTCTTAAGGAGATATGATAATAGTCTGAGACCTGAGAGAAAGTGGTTCATTTTCTCTCTTTAGAATTCATTATCTCTAAGTAGACAGACCAAAGTTCCCAGAAGGTTCTTGGTAGCAGCATGAGGCCGAGGACTGTAAGGGTGAAAGAAGCTCAGGGTCCTTCTGGCCCAAAGTCTTTAATTTGCACATGATTGCTGGGAGTCAGAGAAATTACACAACTTGGTAACCAGAGTTCAGCTGTGGGGTCCTATATTTGGTTCCAAAAATTTAATTGTAGAAGTGCAGGATTGGAAATTCTTAGTTTCACAGCAATTTATGCCCTTCCCATGTGCCCATCCCTCTTCATGGCCTTCACTAATCTATTTTCCATCTCTACATTTTGGCTTTTCAAAAATGTTCTATACATGGAGTCATGCTGTTGAAGGACATCTGGGTTGTTTCCAGTTTTGGCTATCATGAATAAACCTTTGTGTACAGGTTTTTATGTAAAAATCTAAGTTTTCATTTCTCTGGGACAAATACCTGAGTGTCATTACTAGGTTGTATGGTATTTGCATGCTTAATCTTGTAAGAAACTGCCAAATTGGTTTCTAGAGTGTGAATCATAATTTTGAACACATTGTAGCATAACTATTTCTCCAAATAATTAAATTTTCTTAAAAAACAAAAATTTTAACAACTGCATAATATTACATGGGATAGATGTAGCATAATGTATAAGATTTCCTCTAATGTTGAACATGTTGGTTGTTTGAGATTTCTTTCTCCTTGTAGAAATCAGTAAAAGACTCCTGCATGTGGAACTAGTGTGAACAGACCTGCTGGCACTGGTTCCTGTAGTCCCCAGGAGTGACTAAGTTCTGAAAGGCTGATTTGTGCTGACCTCATTGCACAGGGGCCTGAGGAAGATATCATGATGTCACTTTGTAAATCTCTGAATGAGACATATAACTGCCACACAGGGACTATTCATGGTAGCACTGGCATAAATGATATCCTTTCCACCTATGTTGGAAGACTACTGTGATCAAAAACTACCTTTTAGTTTACCAGGAGGAAGACACTGGAATGCTATGTTTCCATGTAGTCAAGTGCTGGAGGACACAAATGGTCTTGTTGTGAGCTTTGTACCAGGAAAAGGGGAGGGGGATGCCTCTCGGGCCCAATTTTGGGATGGTCTAGTGCCACCTTCTCATCTTAGGGATGGCCTTGCCATAGGTCAGAACATAAAATGAGTGCCGGCTGTGTTGCACATGAGCATGGGCCCTGCCCATGGCACTCTCTGGTTTCTGTGTGGCTGTGTTAAAACCAACTGACATAATATTTATTTTGGAAGTGAATGCCCGCAACCAAAGCCGGTGTGCCTAGTATCTTTTCTCTCTCCACTGATTTTACATCCTTGTATTCTAAACCATCTTAGGTTGATTTTGTAGTTTAACTCTCAGCGGAAAGTACAACTTCTTCATTCCCAAGATCTTGGAGGGTATCTCACTATAGCCTCTAAATACTTATACCTTTCACTATTGTAAATAACTTCCATTATTAAAGATAAGTTGCACTCTTATAAAAAAATTCTGCATAAATCTTATTTTTAATGTTTACATTAATTTATTTTCTTTTTTAAAAAATTAGAGAAGGGGTCTCCCTATGTTGCTCAGGCTTGTCATAACTTCTGGCCTCAAGTGATTTTCCCAACTGGGCCTCCCAAAGCGCTAGGATTACAGATGTGAGCCACTGTGCCCAGCCTTTTTTTTTTTTTTTTCCAGTTTATTTTTAAAATTATTTCTTTAAGAGAAATTAAAGAAATTAAGTGGGATCATTGGGCTAAAGAGTAGAAACATTTTGGAAGTTTTGATAATTTATAAATTGACTCCTAGAAAAGTAGCTCCTTCTGAAGCTTAATGACAATGCCCCTTTCATTTTATGTTCACCAACAGTGGACAATAAATTTTAAAAATTACTAACTTGAGAAGTGAAAAAGGGTATCTGGTTTAACTTGTGTGTTACTGATTTTCAGTGAGTGAAACAACATATACACAGGCTACCTCCTACAACAAGCATGAGGGCTATCAATAGGAAACCTGTGAATTACTGGATGGATCATGGTGGGCCATTTCCAGTTTTCAGAGGTGCTTATGACTTTTTATGGAACTGACTACAGTCAGAAAAGATTTATCTATCAAAGGCTATGGCGATGGATGCTCTCTACTGAGCATGTAACTTGGTACTATCTATGAACCAGACAGTGGGCATCTACCAGACAATGAATCTGCTAGTGCCTTGATTTTGGACTTTCCACCCTCCAGAACTATGAGAAATAAGTTTCTGTTGCTTATAAGCCACCCAGTTCATGGCATTTCTAAAAAAAAAAAAAAAAAAAAAAAAATTGCAGCCCAAAAAGACTAAGACACTGACATTTGAGCAAACACGTGAAGGAGGAAAGGCAGCTATCCACATGGGTATTTTGGAGAAGACATTCCGGTAGAACAGAGGGCTTGTGCTTAAGCTCTGAGGAGCTGCCTTTCATTGATCAGAAAACTAATCTTAGCTGGTTTTACAGGCTCTGGTCTGGGAGGTGTCAGGGTAGATGGAGGTGGGGGAGGTGAGATCTATGGTTGCAGACTTCAGGTGCCCTTAGGGAAATCTAATTCACAATTTTCCTGTAGGTGGAAGCTTTGGTGGTTGCAACTCATCCAAATTTTCCAAGTTCGCTTTGATGATCTGAGATCTCAAAGTAGAAGTTGGTCTCCCAGTAGTCACAGTGGTGACTCTCCTTTCCTGCCCTCGAGGCAAGGTTAGCTGCCTGGATGGTACACTTGTGGAGACAGGTAGGGCAAACAAAGAGGACAGAACAAGGTCTGTCTTGTCCTGCTGTTGCTTGCTCTGTGCTATCTTTTTGGCTTTCTCTAGTGCAGATCACAGCCCTTTTGGAGCTGAATTTCCATAGAGTAGGATTGGAGGGTCTGAGCAGAGGGGCAGCAATGATTCTGAGTTGTATTTTGATAAACACGAAAAGTCACATCATTCGAGGGAAGGAGAAGGGAACACTCACTGCATTTTACCAATAGGCCATTCACTGTGCTAAGCGTTTTACATACACTGTCTTTTTTTTTTGAGACGGAGTCTCGCTCTGTCGCCCAGGCTGGAGTGCAGTGGCGCAATCTCAGCTCACTGCAAGCTCCGCCTCCTGGTTTTACGCCATTCTCCTGCCTCAGCCTCCAGAGTAGCTGGGACTACAGGCGCCCGCCACCTCGCCCGGCTAGTTTTTTGTATTTTTTAGTAGAGACGGGGTTTCACCGTGTTAGCCAGGATGGTCTCCATCTTCTGACCTCGTGATCCGCCCGTCTCGGCCTCCCAAAGTGCTGGGATTACAGGCTTGAGCCACCGCGCCCGGCCTACACTGTCTTATTAAATCTTCATTACTACTGTGCAAGGTGGGTGTTAATGTCACCTTTTTTTTTATTTTGAGACAGGGTCTTGCTTTGTTGCCCAGGCTGGAGTGCAGTGGCGCGATCTCGGCTCACTGCAAGCTCTGCCTCCCGAGTTCATGCCATTCTCCTGCCTCAGCCTCCTGAGCAGCTGGGACTACAGGCACCCGCTACCAAGCCCAGCTAATTTTTTGTATTTTTAGTAAGAGACGGGGTTTCATCGTGTTAGCCAGGATGGTCTCGATTTCCTGACCTCATGATCCACCCGCCTTGGCCTCCCAAAGTGCTGGGATTACAGGCGTGAGCCACCACGCCTGGCCTATTATCACCATTTTGCAGATGAAGAAAGCAAGGCTCAAAGATATTGGCTATTTTCCTACTTACAAAAATACGTACACCTTGTAAAAACTTCAACAGTAAAAACAATGTTAAAAACAAGAAGTCCTTCATAGTCTCACCTCTCAGATAAAACCACTCCAATTGTCCCTTGGTATCTGCAGGGGTTTGGTTTTAGGACCCTCCCTAGAAGACCAAAATCCATGGATGCCCTGATGTAAAAAGGCCTAGCATTTTCATCTAACCTATACACCTCCTCCTGTATACTTTAAATAATCTCTACATTGCTTATAATACTGAATACATTGTACATGTTACCTAAATTGTTGTTAAGCTATATTTAATTTGTGTTTTTAAAAATGGTATTTTTTTTAAAACTGAGATGGTGTGCTGCTCTGTCACCCAGGCTGGAGTGCAGTGATGCAATCTCAGCTCACTGCAGCCTTGACCTCCTGGGCTCAAGCAATCCTCCTGCCTCAGGCTCCCAAGTAGCTGGGAGCACAGGCAGCACCACCAAGCCCGGCTATTTTTTTTTTTTTTTTTTTTTTTTGAGACAGAGTTTCGCTCTTGTTGCCCAGGCTGGTGTGCAATGGTGCGATTTTGGCTCGCTGCAACCTCCGCCTTCTGGGCTCAAGCGATTCTCCTGCTTCAGCCTCCTGAGTAGTTGGGATTACCGGCATGCTCCACCACGCCGGGATAATCTCGTATTTTTAGTAGAGACAGGGTTCCTCCATGTTGGTCAGGCTGGTCTCGAACTCCCGACCTCAGGTGATCCGCCCGCCTCGGCCTCCCAAAGTGCTGGGATTATAGGCGTGAGCCACTGCGCCCCGCATTTTTTTGTTTGTTTGCTTGTTTTTAGTGACGTGGTTTCGCCATGTTGTCCAGGTTGGTCTCCTGCGGCCAAGAGATCCGCCCACCCCGGCCTCCCAAAATGTTAGAATTACAGGTGTGAGCCACTGCGCCCGGCTATTTTTTATTTTTAAAACTTTGGAAAAAATATTTTCAGTCCTCGTTGACTGAATCCGCGAATGCGGAACCACAGTATGCAGAGGTCCGACTGCATAGGAACTTGGTGTATAATTCTCCTGAATTTTAAAAATATACACACATACATACCTTTTTTTTTTTTTTTCACAAGAAACCAGGACTACAGCGTACATACATTCCTATGAAATTTGCCTATCCTAGCAGTGCATCTTGGTTATCTTGCTGTGTAGCCAATTCGTTTTACTAATGAAAGCAGGGCTTTGGGGGAGTTAGCGCTCCCTGAGGATACGCGTGGTTGTGGCTTCACGCAGGTCACTCTGCTCTAAGGGCTCCAGCTTCCTCCCTAAGCCGCCGCCAGCGCCGCCAGGACCTCCCCTCGCCACCCCTCGGGCGGGGTGATGATGACCCGAGCGGCCAGACCGGGTGGGACTGGCTCAGGGGCGGGGCCTCGAGCGAGTCGGGGGCGGGGCGCCAGCAGAGGGGCGGGGCCTCAGGCTGGGGCGCCCGGTGCGTGCGGACTGGTAGGCCTGTCCCGGCGTGACGTGCTCGGTGCCCGCGCCCGGCCCCGCCCCATCGCTCCCAGGCCCCGCCCCTCCGTCGCTCCGTCCCTTGCCGCTCCACCCCTAAAGACAGTGGCGCTGCGATGGCGGAGGCCGTGGAGCGCACTGACGAGCTGGTCCGGGAGTACCTGCTCTTCCGCGGGTTCACGCACACACTGCGGCAGCTGGACGCCGAGATCAAGGCGGACAAGGAGAAGGGGTTCCGGGTGAGGGCCGGCGGGAGCGGCGCGGGCAGAGGCGGCCCGAGGGAACCGGGAAGCGGGCTTTCCCCCAGCACTGCCTCCGGGGCGGGATCGGCGCTGTCACTCGCGTCGAGGCGCGGGAGACCTCAGCGCGTCCGACCCCAGCTTGACGGATGAGGAACTGAGGCCCTCAGACGGACGGGACCTGCCTGAAGCCGCCCCCCGAGTTAGGAGCATCGCCGAGGCTGAAGCCTCGATGCCCCGGCTTCTGGTCCAGGGTTCTGTCTCCACTCCAGCCTCTTTGGCCAGGATGGCGATGAGGTTTTAGGAGCCAAGGTTAGGTAGATGGTTGCGTTTTGGCAACAGATATTCGTGTTGGCTTCCAATGGCAGTGGAAGCAAAGAAGTCTGCAGTTCAAAACGTTAGCTGTGTTCAAGTACCTGCGGTGTTTGTTTAAAATGGCCTCGTCAGGGACTCCTTGGCAATTTTGCTTCTGTAGTTGTGGAAGACCTCATGGCACATTAGAGAAACCCAAACTTCCCCTACTCTAAAATGATTTTGCATTGCGAGGTTCTTGGAATGTATATGGGTGTGAGTTGTATGTTTGTATGTACTGACTTCAATGAGACGCAGTGAGCTAACAGCAAGAGCACTGGAGGGGAGTTAGGAGATCTGGTTTCCTGCCTGGACAAAGTTAGTGGCTACTTAGTGGCAAAAGCAAATCATTTCACCCCTCTGGGCCTCAGTGGCCTGATCTACAAGCTAGGGGTGTTGGATTGGTATTGATATCTAAACCCTTTTCCAGATTCTGTACTCTGCTGTAATTGCTCCTCCCAAGGAGGTGACTTCCTTGGCTGACACTCTGAGCAGCTACCACGGCTTCGGTGGAACTCTGATGACTTGAAGGAGCCAGTCTGTGTACCTCCTTATGATCCTTGGTATCTAGGAATTGTGGAGATTCTCTCATACTCTCTTCTCTCCACCCCACCCCCTTTTTAAAAAATGTGAGGTAACTGAGACTACAGTTAAGCAACAATGCCGTTTTTTTTTTTTTTGAGACAGAGTCTCACTCTGTCACTTGTCACTTAGGCTGGAGTGCAGTGGCACGATCTTGGCTTACTGCAATATCTGCCTCCTGGGTTCAAGCGATTCTCCTGCCTCAGCCTCCTGAATAGCTGGGATTACAGGTACGCGCCACAACACCTGGCTAATTTTTGTATTTTTAGTAGAGTCGGAGTTTCACCATGTTGGCAAGGTTGGTCTTGAACTCCTGACCTCAGGTGATCCACCCGCCTCGGCCTCCCAAAATGCTGGGATTACAGGTGTGAGCCACAGTGCCTGGCCTGGCACTGCCAAATTGATCAAGTAAGTCAGAGGCAGATCCAAGATCTCGAGCCAGATCTCTTACGTTCTGGCCCAGAGCCCTTTTACACCTGGAATTTCCGTGCTTGCTAGAGGGTCAAACCACTTCTCTAACATCAGAAAACTACTGAAAAACCATTGCATTAGTATGTTTTGAAAATGTTATAGATTGCTAACTTACAAATTTTTTTTTATACCCAGAAGCCATGACAAGAGGAAAAAACTTTATTCCATGCAGGGGAGAATTCCCTTCTGTCCCTTACCATCTTCTCCATCCATGTTTCTCACCAGGTGGATAAGATTGTGGACCAGCTGCAGCAGTTAATGCAGGTGTATGACTTGGCTGCCCTTCGGGATTATTGGAGCTACTTGGAGCGTCGACTCTTCAGCCGCTTGGAGGATATATACAGACCCACCATCCACAAGCTGAAAACCAGCCTGTTTCGCTTTTATCTTGTCTACACGATCCAGGTACCTGTTGATTCAGGGTTTCTGTTTCCCTTAGTGGAAGGAGCTCTTTGATCCTGAAATAGATTTTCTTCCAGTTCCTAGAGAGGACTCTGTATGTGACTATGGGAAAGAGTGCAGCAGTTACAGTGCAATTATTTTTGGCTGTTTTCCTTCTTTTTTTTCCTTGTCGTCATCTGTAGATCATCTGACTTGTCTTCCCCATTCCTATTTCCTTTTTTATTCTAAGCATGTAAGCTTAAAACAAAGGTGGTATTTTAAAGAATGTGAGTAGCTGGGTTAAAGTTTGAGTAATAAAGATGATAGCTGACCTGGAGGAATGAGTTACTTAGTTATTTGAACATCAGCTAGGGATTAATTTTTAGGATGGGATTTATCATTAGAACTTCAGTTTAAACCAGCTTTGAAATGACAAGTTCCTTGAGAAAAGAGTGATGATTTCCTTTATATTATGGAATTTTATTTTGCCTCTTACCTGGCAGGCTGATAGCCAAAGGTTTTCTGTTGTACAGTGATGAAGAGTCTTACCTCTGGATTTCCGTCTCTTCTCCCTCCTTGCTACCTCCTTGTGTCTTGGCAGACAAACAGAAATGATAAGGCTCAGGAGTTCTTTGCAAAGCAGGCCACAGAACTCCAGAACCAGGCTGAGTGGAAGGATTGGTTTGTCCTGCCCTTCCTGCCATCTCCGGACACCAACCCCACCTTTGCTACTTACTTTTCTCGACAGTGGGCCGACACCTTCATTGTGTCCCTGCACAACTTCCTGAGCGTCCTGTTTCAGTGCATGCATATCCTTTCAGTCGTCTGGGGCTGAGGACCCAGCCTGAGGCCCCTAGACCTCGGGATCAATAGCCCGCTGCTCTCCATACAGGCATTTCTTCTACAAAAATGCCCGGGGACCATTTTCATGGGTCATATGAGGGGACTGGACAAATTGTGGTTGTTTTTGTCAGTAAGCCAGGGAATCATGAATCTTAGTTCTGACACTGTGCTGCTGAAGTATTAGCTGACGTGTGGGCAGGGACAATGGCAGCAGTGGAGTGCTAGCACCTACTTTGTCAGCAGGCACTGGGGTTGGAAGGCAGCTGCTGCTTGGAGAAACAGGGCAGCCTTGAGAGTACCCTCTCTGTGCATGAAACGTGTTCCAAGGGATATACCTTTGCTGGGATTAGGTACAGATGAGAAGACTTCTTGGGGTGGAACTTTTGCCTGCGTTAGTGTTTGAGTTACTGTCTCTAATGGTAACTTCAGTGTTCCTCAAGTTGCCAGAAAACACAGTAGCTTTAAGAATATATATGCGGGCCGGGCGTGGTGGCTCAAGCCTGTAATCCCAGCACTTTGGGAGGCTGAGATGGGCGGATCACGAAGTCAGGAGATCGAGACCATCCTGGCTAAGACGGTGAAACCCCATCTCTACTAAAGAATACAAAAAGCTAGCCGGGCGAGGTGGTGGGCACCTGTAGTCCCAGCTACTTGGGAGGCTGAGGCAGGAGAATGGCGTAAACCCGGGAGGTGGAGCTTGCAGTGAGCTGAGATCCGGCCATTGCACTCCAGCCTGGGCGACAGAGCGAGACTCCGTCTCAAAAAAAAAAAAAAAAGAATATATATGCGGATATTTGCGAGGGGGAATGAATGAGAATGCAGGTAAATAATTTATGGCCTACCAAATGTACAAGCCAGAGCTCCCGAGGCCATCGTTTATACTCTCTAGGCTGGAAATTTAGAGGAGAAGGGAGTCTGGCTTGAATGGGGCTGGCTGGCCGAGGCACTGGGGCTGGCTGGCGAGGCACTGATAAATTTGGGTGTTTAGAGGCCCACCCATGGGTGGGCATTTTGGCCTCTGGGAGGAACACTTTGTGGTGGAGGTGGGAAGGGCACCTTTCCTGCCTTCACCCTTTCTGTGCCGCAGACGAGTGTGAATTCCACCCTTGCCAGAGCTGCCTTGTTTCCTCCCCCTTGCTCCCTCTCTTCATCCTGAGGGCTCTCCAGTTAGCCTCGTGGGCCCTCCAGTGAAATCGAAACTGTCACTCAGAGTCTTTTCAGTGGTCCTCAAACTAGGTTACACACATATGGGCTCCAGTCCTCTTTCCAGTTCTGAGGCCCTGTCTGCTCTGTGCTCCTCCTAACTGAGGCTGCCTGAGGCAGTGGAGAAGGACCAGTTTCCCAAGCTAGATTGTGGTTGTTCCTGGGGCGGCCATGCAATCTGCAGAAAGCTTTCTCTTCTCAGTCCAAACCTTTGCCAGGGAGAGGCTCAATCTGGGAGGTGAAGCCAAGTGACTGGTCTTTTCTGCCTCATTGGCTGTATTCTTGTGGAGCCACTGGCCTCCAGGGCTGCTTTTAGTGGAACGTACTGACCTCCCTAAAGCTCAGACTGGCTGTGAAGCCCACTGGATGCTGTTTGCTGCTGGTATTTGAGAGAAAATGCTTAGGTTTGGATTTATGTCCCCTTTGTGGGCTGGCCAGGCAGATGGTCATGTGTCTGTGAGTCTGTCTGAATGAAATGAGGCCAGACCTAGAGAAAGTCTTGGAGACAAGGGAGCGACTATTTCATTAAGCCCATAAGAGCCCACGGCACCGCTCCTGTACTCTGTTCTCTCTGTCCCTGTATCTCATGTGTTTTACTGATGTGTCAAGGGTTTGGGAAGGAGTTTTAAACATTTCACGGGCTGGCTTATTCTTTAACTTTGTGCACCAGTCCCTGTGATCCTGAACTTTGATGCGGAGTGTCAGAGGACTAACCAGATTCAAGAAGAAAATGAAGTTCTGCGTCAGAAGGTTTGTTCTGAATAGGCTTGCTCCTGGGGAAGTACTTCTGCTTTTTGTGTGTAAAATTAGGTAGTGGCAGTGGAAGACTATATTAATCAGCTTTTCACTGCCACTACCTAATTTCTCAGATGGAAATGAATTACCAGAAAGTCAGTATTGGGAATTTGGAGAGTAACAGTCTCTCAAAACCCGAGGTGAGATTCATATTTTAAGTCAGATATATAGCATGAACAATATAGTAACAGTAATTAACTTTTAAGGAGAAAAAGACTATATGCATCCATGCCACCTTATAACTAACCTGTTTTCGTATGTCTGTTTCATCTTTCCACATATAGCTATATATGTGTATGTGTATATAAACATGTAAACTATACGTATGTGTATATATGTAAACTATATATATACACACACACACATATATATAGTTTACAACCCAGATATAATTTAGTTGTTCCTACTCAGCTGTATGCTTCTCTAGTTTGATAAAACAGTAGAGCCAGGGGACCCACATTTGCCTGTACATTTTGCCTGAGGAACATTTCTCTTTCATGAAATTAAGATCTCTGTAGGTGATATTGTTAGGAAAAGGAAGATTATAGGCTGTTCAGGTTATGGGGTTTAAGATTCTTGGGTTTTGAGGTGTGTGTATATGTAATTTTCTTCAGGCAAAAGGTTAAAAACGCTGTAATTCATTAAATTTTTTTTTCCATTCCAAAGAGCAAGCAGGATGGGTGGAGTTATTTTTCTCAGTGAATCTAGGAGGAAGCAAGTCAAATGATTAATAAGAAAATGGGTTTTGGATTTCTAATGGGTTTTGGTTTTCTCACCTCATTGTTGTTCAGTGACAGCAGTCACTTTTCCCAGTCTGCGGTGAGCAGAGTGAGATGGGCCCCTTGATGCTGAGGCGGGTGGCACTCAGACCAGTGGGCTTGGATGCAATGTGTCTAGATGTCTTCCTCCACAGAGGGAAGGTTAGGTGAGATCATTGGCTAATTCAGCCCCACCCCTGTGTAGCTTTTTGCATTGCAAGCTGAAATCCACCGACTAAAGAAAGAGGAGCAACAGCCGGAAGAGGAAGAGGCCTTGGTCCAACACAAATTGCCTCCTTATGTCTCCAACATGGACCGCCTGGGGGACTCGGAACTGTGAGTGTGTGTGAGGGCCCTCTCCTTTTCTTTGCCCTCTGTGCTCTCAGCCCCACCGTTCCCTCTGATCTTGCCTTGCCTGTAGCCATCTGTGCCTGCAGCCTTCTGTGCCTGCTGAAGGAGAATTGCGGAAGAGCCTCCTGGTACACACTGCTCTTGCTTGAGAGCTTTATTTTTATTTTTAGAGATGGAGTCTCGCTCTGTCACCCAGGCTAGAGTGCTGTGGCACAATATTGGCTCAGAGCAACCTCTGCCTCCTGGGTTCGAGTGACTCTCCTGCCTCACCTCCCAAGCAGCTGGGATTACAAGCGCATGCCGCCATGCCTGGCTAATTTTTGTTGTACTTTTGGTAGAGATGGGATTTCATCATATTGGCCAGGCTCGTCTCAAACTCCTGACCTCAAGTGATCCACCTGCCTTGGCCTCCCAAAGTGCTGGGATTACAGGCATGAGCCACCACGTCCACCTTGCTTCAGAGCTTTATGAGTAAGGTCGCCATGGCCTCAAAAGTCCTCTAGAGTTCTGAGGCTCCAAGCCTGTGGCTCTGCCTAGAGCTGGGGAACTGCACAGCTCTGCCAACTCTACATCCAGATATGTGTAGCCTGGATAAATAAAAACAACCACTATGGTAAAGTCTTGGGAAGATTTTGTGCGTTGGAAGGAGCATCTCATGTATGGAAAGATTGATAACCACAGGTTGGATGCATTCCTCAGTAGAAGCATGCACCTCTCTGATGGTTTAAAGAGGAAGGCAGATTAGAGAGAGGTATTTGACCTTCAGAAACAGCCAGTTAAAGCAGAAGCCCCAGCTGGTGATAATAATAGTAGTGGTTGAAGAAACAGAGGTACACACAGGTGAGGAAGATAGTGATTGGTGAGTCACGATGCAAACCCAGGCAGCCGGATTCCAGATCTCCACATAACCAAGTACTGCACCAGATGACATAGCTGTGGTGGTGGAGCCAGTGCTTTCAGATGGAAATAAAATGTGAGCCAAATATGTAATTTAACTTTTTTAGTAGCTATGTTAAAAAAAAAATAAATAAAACAAGATGAAGTTACTTTTAGTGATATATTTTATTTGGCCTAGTATATTCAAAACATCATTTCAATATGTAATGGATATAAACAAAATGTTAATGAGCTATGTTATACTTCTTTTCATGCCGAGTCTTTGAATTCCAGTGTGAATTTTACATCTCTAGCACATCTTGATTTGAACTAACCACTTTTCATGTGCTCAATAGCACACGTGACCAGTGGCTATCGGACAAGACAGCTCTGAGTTTACTGTGACCCTCAAAGAAGAGCCGCAGACTTCACCCTTGTAACAGATAAGCTGCTGGCTCCCTTTGTACAAAAAATGATACCAAGGATAATACCACCTTAAAGCCCAGCCTCCTGGACCTGACCCAGGCCCGGTCACTTAACATCATCCATAGCCCGGGAGGTCTATGTTCGTGGTTTTCCACATCCCATTTCAGCCCTCTGACCCTGTGGTGTGTTTGCTGACCAGTGCCATGGTGTGCAGCCAAAGGAATGCCTCCCTCTCCCAGTCACCTCGCGTGGGCTTCCTGTCCTCACTGCTGCCTCAGAGTAAGAAGAGCCCCTCAAGGTTGTCGCCTGCCCAGGGCCCTCCTCAAGCTCAGAGCTCGGCCAAGAAAGAGTCCTTTGGTGGTCAGGTAAGCACAAGTCCTGCCTCTCTAACTGTGGCCAAGAAGCCCCTGACGGCTGCCTGTGCTTCCAGACCTCCTGGTCAAGTGTAGACTTATTTGCCCTCCCTTTAGGACTGGTTTCTTGGGCATGTTGATGAGATTCTAAATTGACATCTCATTACCTTTCTTCCCCCTTCCCTGCCTTTCCTCTCAAGAAAGTGATGGTTCTGCAGGATGAGAATCTAGGTAAGACTGTAGCGGAGGGACTGGGAGGAGAAGGAGGAAAAGCCACCGAATGCGTTCTGGCTCCCCGCTCCATCTTTACCTGTGGCTAGACTGCAGGCACTGTGGTGGTTGAGATGCTAGGTAGATGCTTGTGCACTGATTAAGGCAGTGCCAGACCTCACACCCCGGTCTCCTGACCCAAGGGGTTGCCTTCCCCTGCCTGCATTCCTGTGTCAGTTCTCTGAAGTCTGTGATGCTTCCTGGGTGAAGTAGTAGATCTGATGACAGGAAGCAGGCTTGGAAGAATCTCCCCTCTTTTCTTATAAATTTCCTATGAACTCATGAGGGCTTATGACTATGTTTTGGTGCCTCAAGTGTGGGTTCAGGCAATTAGAATTTTGAATTTTTGGTGATATAAAAATAGTGTTTGGCTAAAGAGTAAATCAAGAATTACCTCTGAATGCATGCATTTTGCCTACAAGTTGAAAATTGTAAATTCTTTGAAAATTCTGCAAAGGATTTTCACTATTTCTTATCTTTATGGAAAACTGCAAGTGGATTTTTTTTTTTTTTATGTCAGCTTATGTCCAAAACAGCCAAGTGTCCTACTGACTAGTTTAACTAGCAGACATTGTCAGAATTCATTGCTTTCAGAAATGCCTGCAGACTGTTTATTGCTTGCATAGGGACACTTTCTCTTTGAGTGCATTATTAGTTACAGTCATAGTCTGTGGTTTCTTCTCTTACCAGCCTCAGCGTGAGACCAGTTGCAAGTGGCACAGCAGTTTGGGGCTGCTTGCTATACCCAGGGAGGTAGGGGTCTGCCTCAGGCTGCCATTGGAATACAGCACTTGGGCTGGGTATTGTTGAGCTGGAGACACTGAGCAGGACACTGGATCAGAAAGAGCATGGGCTTTGGGGCCAGACAACTTTACTTTTAGCTCCTCGTTTGTCAGATTGCTTAAACTCACCCCAGTTTGCTTGGGATGATAATATAGTATTTACTTCCCAGGGAAGGATGAATTGAGCGGCTAGAAGAAGAGTGCTTGGCAGAGGGTCAGCACTCAGTAAATGTTGGTAGTAGAAGTTGTATTCCTGCAGGCCCTGGCCCATGTGGGTACCTGAGTTAGTTCTGAGACCTAAAGTGCCATTAATGCAAAAAAACTATAATCTTAGCAGCCATGAGGGTTCAGGCAGTTAAAACTCAATCATGGTTACTCCTGTGAATATTTTTCTGAAATTCAAATCTTAAAGTTAGAATTTCAGTTCTGTGGAATGTGGCCGAGTAAGTTGTACTGCTTGCTTTCTGGATCTCTCACTGTACAACATTTTATAAGTTTAATAAGTGACATGTGGAATGTTGAGTCCTTTGAAATGAGCTTGAAATTATGAAATTCAATTTCATTAACTTGAAAGAAAACATAGAGACAGCTTCTGTGGGAGTAAGCTGTGGCCATACTGTATGTGGTTAGGAACTGTGTGTCACATGGTGAGGTTGAAATGAGATTGGAAATTACTTGTGCAGTTTACAGCTAAGCAATGGGGATAAGAATGTGTGATTTGCAGTAAAACATGCCTTACCTTTCCTCTAAAATATAATGGAACAAAGATTGGGTCACTGTGTGGTATGTTAACAGAGCAGTTTCTAGTTCTTCAGTGAAGACGAAAGATATCTCGAATCTAAAAAACCCAATAGTCAGGTCACTTGTTTTTTATTAGTGGTAGATGATTTAGATGCAGCATTAATGTTTCACTTCTAAAAATAACTAGTAGATTTGAGGTTCAAGAAAATCACAGAATTTTAGAGTTAGAGGGAAGCTCAAAGGTCATCTGGCCCACCTTCTGCTGAGTATAGGAGTACACTGTCCGGACTGATTGCCTCCTAAGATGCATGCTCACTGCTTGTCCAAGCAGGAACATATGCATGTTAGAAAGCTATCACAAGAAACTTCTTTATGACTTTTCCTCACGGATCTTAGCTTAGCCCTCTGGAGCTACATAGAATAATAAGGCTTATTGTATAGAATGATTCTTCCTATCTTTTCCATGCTAAGCGCTCTTGTTCATCCTCCCTTCAACTCCTACCTCAACTGTTTGTCCCTATGGCATGATTTCCCCTCACATCCTGGGCCCCCTGCTCTGGGGGGACATTCTAATGTTTCAATCCCACTATTACAATTAATGCCCAAATTTGAGTGTACGATTCCAGATGTTCTCTCACAGATACTAAATGCAGGGCATGGAAGGATCACTTCCTGCCATTTTGATAATATACTGCTTTGAACTCAGTATACAATGGCATTGGTTTTTAAATAAGCCACATTGCTTTATTAGTGTATATTAAGCATGTCGTCTTTTTTCCTTGCTACTACCACACCAGAGCCCTTCTTTCTTTTTTACTGTTAAAGAATAAGCACACACAAAAAATAGGCTGTATTTTATTGTTAAATTAGCAATATGTTAAAATGATTAGACTTTCCTATCTTAAATATAATTTATAGAGAGCATTGTAAATTTTGCTCACATCAGCATTTTATCTGCTTGTAATTGGTTGCTGTACCCGTTGTCATTATTACTGAACCCGTTGTCATTATTACTGAAACATTCATAGCATTATTCTTGTAAAATAGATGGCAAAATAGATGCAAAATAGATTGCTTTTATATTGAAAGCCTGACAAATACTCTCCAGGCTTTCAATATGAGTCTGGAGGCATTTTTTTTTTTTTTTTGTGGAAATAACTGCAAAACTACACTTCCCAAGCCCTTCTAGCATCTCTAATTACAAGAGCCAGGGACAGCACATCCATAGCAGGCTTGCCTGGGCTGCTGCTTGGCTCACATAGCCTGTAGTTTGTACTCCATCCTTCCCGCCAGCGATAATTCTGCTCCTTTTACACCCACTTGGTGAGCCGTGGAAATTACCTCATTATAGAGATAACCTTTAACCGGCTGTAATGTAAGGCAAGCAAAGCATCCACAAACTTCTGTGTTTGTGACTCTTATTAGTGTCAAATTACCTCCCAGTTACTGAGAAGTAAGTGGTCACAACCACTGCCCTGAAGGTTTTTCCCAAGGATCTTGACAGGAAGGGGAAAGCCTGTCTTTCATTCTGGGATTTCTGTGTTATGAGGGCCTGTTTTCTGGGTAACTTTGTTTAGCTTCAGGTGAGACCAAATTACTGGAACTTGTTTCCTGCTCCGTCTGCATGGCTGCCATCCTAGTAAGCTCTGTGAGGCTCTGGAATCCCTCCTGACCTACTCAGTCCACCGGAAATTAATGGGTATCAACTTATGTCTGTCTCCAGAGTGAGAAGGTCAAATGATAAGACAGAGGTTACTGTGTCTCTCTTGAACTGCAGGAGTCAGGTAGATTATGACAGAATATACTTTAGACTATTGGGATGTTCTATTATTTGAAGCCAGCAGTTAAAGACTATTATGAGGGTTGCACTTAAAATGAAATAAAACTTTTAATTAACAGTTATTTCATCTGTCCATCAGTCCATCCATTTGTCTATTTAGGCAGTCATGAATGAGTGCCCAGCTTATGCGGGTGTGGTGCTGGGTGCTAAGGTTGCAAAGATGTGTAAGGTAGAGTCGCAGTAGAAGAAGCTTCCAGAAGGGTGCGAGCTTCTCTGTGTGCAAGTGTCATTGTCCAGAGAGTACACAGTTCTGCTGACATCTTTCATTCTCTCCAGCTCTTTACCCATACGCAAGTGCTTGGCCATAATTGTATGGATTTGTTTGAAGGTAATGACTTACATCGCATTGTGACTTTACCCCTTTTTCCTTTGTTTTGTCTTGCTTTTTTTTTTTTCTTAGCTTTTTATTTCTGAAAAATTAACAGTTGCCAGTAAACCTTCACTTGTTATGTACATTTGTGGCTAGACACAAATTGGCCTTCACCTACTTATTAAAAAGTTTTGTGGACAACCACATTCACCAGCTTTTAATATATTACTATCTTTTACTCTTCTTCTTCAGTGACTAACATAGATTTAAGGAGAAAGGAGAACCTCCCCTCTTCTTTAAGCAAAATCTGATAGGTCATGCTTAGGTCCATCACTCTCTTGGCATAAACTGCCCTATCACTGTAAAGGCAGTTCTTCTCTGTACCAGACGCCTTCCTTGCTATCTTGACTTGTGAAGGAAGTATTACCTTTGTACTTCTCAGTGTTTTATTGTTTGCTCTTGCTGGGGAAGTGTTACAAGTGGCTTTCAAATGAGCGAGAGGAATTCGAAACCACCTCCTTCCATCAATATTCACCAATTGAATTGAGCACTCTTTACTGTTGGTGAAAAAGGAAAAGACACCATTTATCCAGTGGAGGGGCTGAATAAGGCAGGAGGGGGCCCATAAAGTGCCTGTCTCCCTCTGTAACAGTTCCCACCTTTGTTTCCAAGGCAGAGTCCCCCTGTGACCCACGTACAGCGTGGCATACATGTAGCAGCGCAAAATGTGGCAGTGGCACCTTCTGGACTGTGATGCTCGGTGTTTGCATTTTCAGTGATTTGTTCTTATGGGGGTTTCAGAGCCTTGTCTTGAAGCAGGACACGACGCAACTGCCTACCACCTCCCCAGACCTTAGCCTGACAGCCAACTCCAACAGGCCACCTCCCCACTCCATCTCTCTGAAACTCTCTGAGGAGTGGACATGACCTCTCCGTGGCTTTTGTCCTCCCAGGACCCATACACAATTGTTATTGACACAGTTCTTTTTTTTTTTTTTTGAGACGGAGTCTCGCTCTGTCACCCAGGCTGGAGTGCAGTGGCCGGATCTCAGCTCACTGCAAGCTCCGCCTCCCGGGTTCACACCATTCTCCTGCCTCAGCCTCTCGAGTAGCTGGGACTACAGGCGCCGCCACCTCGCCCGGCTAGTTTTTTGTATTCTTTAGTAGAGACGGGGTTTCACCGTCTTAGCCAGGATGGTCTCGATCTCCTGACCTCGTGATCCGCCCGTCTTGGCCTCCCAAAGTGCTGGGATTACAGGCTTGAGCCACCGCGCCCGGCTGACACAGTTCTAATACTTGGAATTAAATGTGTTTGTGGCTGATTGAGACAGATTTACCATCCTTTCTTTGTTCACGGAAGTACTTGAAGTTTATAAACAGGCCCAAAATAGCAAATACCCTGCAGATTAGCCATGGTTTGGTTCCAGGTAAGCTAATAGTCCTTTAAAATTTTCTTTCTTAACTGTTCACATGGCTGCAGGATTCCAAGGACTCCATGATAATCATTTTAAATTGTTTACTGTTGACATAAAAAATAACAAGTAGAAGCATTGGAAAGCAGTAGGTAGACTTTGATTGAGTTTCTTCTCTTCACTTAGGGCTTGTGTAGAAATGGTTTCTCAAGAAGACTGGTCTCAAACCTGAGTGGCTGTTTGCATTCATATCTCTTGGCTAAAAGTGTAAAAAATGAGGGTGAGGGTGTTTGAACATCACAATTTGTGGGTATAAACCTGGAAAAAGAGAGCCCTGCCCAACAGTCTGGAAAGGTGCGGGGTGGCAACTCCTTTTAAGAGTTTCTAGATTAAGAATAGAGACTTCTTCTCTCTATATGCGTGGGGTGGGGATGATCAAATTCATTCCCTCTTGTTATAACTTAGTTGACCCTATCACTCTTGTTATGAAAAGGAGCCAGAAGATACCAGTTTATTTCCTGTCCAATTTATCTTTCTTTAATGTTCCTTGGGTTTTCAACAATTTCTGTTAAGAATTTCTGGTTTTCTACTAATCATTTTTAAACATCTCAGTATTTGTTAATATTAGCTGCTTTAGTCCACACTTGGCCCAAAACAAGAGAGGGTACTGTGTTCCATTTCCCTCCAGAGGCGATTGCTTGTTGCATAAATAATTTTTAGATTGCCCAAAAATATTGTTGCTTGTAAATGTGTATAACACCAAGCATAGGCCCCGGCCTTCCTTAGTCATCACTTAGTAAGTGCTGGCTCTTCCCCTTCAACTAGACTAAATTGTTCCGATTAGATCAAGATGACATCTCCCTCCAGATGAGAGATACTGCAGGATGAGGATTGCAGGTGACCTGTCCTCTTAACAGGTAGAGGACAGAAAGGAGGAGGTCATAGCAGGGGCTGACTATGACCTTACCTACCTAGCTAAACCAACACCATTTTAACCACCTGCCCCCAACCCACCGTGCCCCCACCCCACCGCCCCCCTGTCCTGCCCACTGCCTCCTCCACCGCCCCGTGTCCCCTCCTGCCCACTGCCTCCCCGCCCCCCGCCCGCCCAGGGCTGACCTTACCTGGGAGCTGTAGGGTAGAGGAGCCGCTCCCTGGTTCTTGCTGCTTTCCTGGCATGCTTATCATGGCCTGGGCAGATGGGAAGAGACTTCACAGCCAGCTTCTTTTCCTCTAGGGCACCAAGGGAAAGGACCCGATGTCAGGAGCCAAGGATGGGAAGAGCCTCCTCAGCGGGCTGGCCACTGGGGAGTCCGGCTGGTCACAGCACCGGCAGCGGCGCCTGCAGGACCACGGCAAGGAGAGGAAGGAGCTTTTCTCCACAACCACTTCCCAGGTATGGGGTTGTCCTGAACACTCCTGGGGACACTCATGCAGCTACTGAGCAGCAATGTGGAGGCCTCCTCTTCTCTCTCCTCTGAGTCTGCTGCTGTGCAGAGTATGCTTTTGCCTAATTGGTTTTAATGGCTTGTATTTTGGTTATTTGGGTTCATCATCTGCCTGGCTCTTCTGTGGTCCATTTCTCCCATGCTGCATTTCCCTAAGTAGGGGCCAGAAAATGCAGGCCTCTGGAAGTGCTCCCAGAAGCTGACTTCTGTGATTAAGCTGGCTTGGGAACCTTCGCGTACTCATCCTTCCCTTAGGTTAATTGTGCTTAGCAGCCTGTCCTGGGCTCCTGGAGACCTGGTTCTCTCGGTTCACCCAGTCACTCAGACTTGCTTGGTCACAGGATTCCTTTCTCCTGTGCTGCCTGAGGCCCAGCTGCCTGCATTGCTGCACTGAGGGCCATGTGCCCATACAGTGGGAGGCTGTGGCCCAGGCCCTTCTGTGCTGAGCCCGGGGCTCTGGGGACTCCCCTCATTGGCCAGTGTGGGCCATGGCCTGCTCTTTGTGGCATTACAGCTCCTTCTGTTTCTGCCAGATACTCCTGATCGATGGCAAAGTCTAAGGTATTTACTGGTTCTCTTGCTCAAGTCACCTTCTTGACCATTTATCTCATAATTGAGGCTATTTGCCTGTTTTAAAGGCATTTCCTCATTAACAGCCCGCTACTGTGGTGACAACGGAACCTTAAGACTCAGATTATAAGTTCTGGCATTTCAGGATTCAAGATGCACTTGGGGGCCAGCCACAGCCCCGTAAGGTCTGAAGTTCCTCTGTTACTATTTTTTATTGTTGAACTCCTCCTCCGGCCTCTCTGAGGAAGCACTTGCAGGAGCATCTGGAGCCCTGGGCTGATAGAGAGTGCCCTGGCCGATGCCCCCAGCCTGGATTGTGTCTAGGTGAGCACCAGATGGTAGCCAACACCTGCTGCCCCAGGGACGCAGAGACGGGGCAGCCTTGAACCCCCAAGTGGCCCTTGGGTCTCTGTCTTTCTTACTGGCCAGTTGTGTCTGTTTCTTAGTTTCTCAGTGCCCACCTCCCAGGAGGGCTGGTGGGCCTAGGGGTGCGCTGGAAAGGGGCCGGGCTTACCTGTCACCCACCCAGCTTCACATCCAGTTTCTCCCCCTTGCCAGCCGTATGACTTTGGGCAAGAGATTTGGCTTCTCTTTCAGTCTTTTAGTTTCCACAGCTGTAAAATGGGGAAAATAATAGCATCTTTGTTCAAGGAGGACTAAATGAGAGAAATCTGTAAAATGCTCAGTGCGGTGTGTGGCCTGCACCACGCATCCTCCCCCTGGCCTGTTGTCACAGCAGATGTGTGTCCTGGGTCCCATCAACTGTGTCACAGAGAGGCCACAGCCCCCTTTCCTTCAGCAGGGCCTGTGTGGAGCGAAGTCTCTAGGAAGGGGCTGTCGGGGGGCAGGCCCTGCACCCTCCTGGGGTGAGCTAAGCACTACCCTCGCAGGTCAGAGCTCTCCTCTCCACTCTAATTACCGAGAGCTCCGCAAAATGCTGCGGCCTAGGCCTAGTCCCCCTGTGGTGTATGCCCTGGTGTGGGGGACCCTTTCCTGGCTGACTTGTCCCCGCCCTGCTTGTGACAGTGTGCAGAGAAGAAACCAGAAGCCAGTGGCCCAGAGGCTGAGCCATGCCCAGAGCTCCACACGGAGCCAGTGGAGCCACTGACTCGGGCGTCCTCGGCAGGCCCTGAGGGTGGAGGAGTCCGCCCCGAGCAGCCCTTTATTGTGCTGGGACAGGAGGAGTACGGGGAACACCACTCGTCCATCATGCACTGCAGGTGGGTTGGGCCTGGGGCCAAGGAAACCCTGGGAAGCTCAGATTTTCAGACAGCACACGTGGAGGTGTGGCCAGCAGGAGATGGCAGAGAATGGGGGCTTGGACGAGGGCCACAGTCATGGCTGAAGAGTCATGGGAGTTGCTTGGAGCTGCCAGTGGACTGGTCAGCCCATCTGCCCTTTGATCTTTTTTTTGTTTGTTTTGAGACAGAGTCTTGCTCTGTCGCCTAGTCTGGAGTGCAATGGCACGATCTTGGCTCACTGCAACCTTGCCCTCCCAGGCTCAAGTGATTCTTGTGCCTCAGCCTCCCAAGTAGCTAGGACTACAGACGCCTGCCACCACACCCATCTAATTTTTATATTTGTAGTAGAGACAGGGTTTCACCATGTTGGCCAGCCTGGTCTTGAACTTCCCGACTTCAAGTGATCTGCCCATCTCAGCCTCCCAAAATGCTGGGATTACAGGCGTGAGCCACCACACCCGGCCTCTCTGCCCTTTCTAATTGTGTTTTTCTCAGTTTTAGGAAAATTTACCCTACTTTAGCCCCCCAAACTCACTCAATTTTAATTTGCTTTATGTTGGTACTTTTAGGTAAATACCTGATTTGTAATTTACCGTTTGTAAGTTTTTACTTAAGCACAGTAAAAACCTTTCAAGAACAAACCCTAGTGGGGCATAATTTTCAGCTGGTAGGTGGGTTTCTTGTTTTGACAGCCCTGACAGCTCTTGGGGCCCTTGGGCTGTTCTGGAATGTGAGTCTGGAGGCTCTAAATCTCCAGAGACTGCAAGTGGCCCCAGGGCAGGGCCCTGCAACTCTTGCTCACCGCTCTTTGCCCAGAGTTGACCAAAAGCTCCACACATAGTTGGCACTTAATAAGTATTTCTTAGACAAAGAAATGAATGAATATTTCTGGAAATAGTCTATACCAGTCCTTTGAATGTAGACCTCTAGGGATTGTTTTTTAAAAACAGTAAGGAAGTCAGGAAAGCGATCATCTTGGCATTAGCGGAAGAGGATGGGGACGGAGAAGCCAGCTGACAGGCCGCCCTTTTCTCTCACCTCAGAGTGGATTGCTCTGGGAGGAGAGTCGCCAGCTTAGACGTAGACGGGGTCATCAAAGTGTGGTCCTTCAACCCCATCATGCAGACCAAAGCGTCCTCCATTTCCAAATCGCCGCTGCTGTCTTTGGAATGGGCCACCAAACGGGACAGACTGGTGAGTAATGGTGGCCGGTGGGCCCTGCTTTGCTGGCTCAGTGGAGGATTCCCCAGGGTTCTCCACTGGCTGAGTCAGGACAGCCAAGCCAGTTCTCCTCCCTTCTTTCGATTATTGGGGATTCAGGGACACACGTCCAGGACTGGCCAGAAGGCTCCTGTTGTGGGAAGGCAGTGAGGTTACCAAATTGACAGATAGAAATGAGCTGCAGGGGGCCTGGAACACACGGCTTCTTCCTGTCTGTGGTGGTCTGCCCTGGCGACCACCTGCCAGACTGCTGTCCCCGCATCTGTCTGTGTTTCCAGCTGCAGTTTCAGTGGGCGCCCTCCCGTGCCAGGCCCCATGGGAAGTGGCTTCCGCTGGTGAGGGGCTGGTGTTCTGTTTCGTGGTCCCCATGGGTGTTATTGTCCCCAGGAATAGTACAGTGTTCTTCCTTCCGGATTTTGTATTTGAGATAGGGCTTGTAGTTAAGGAGGTAAGATTGACTTGCTGTTTTTTCTTTTACTTCATTTGTGGGGATCATACCACATAGCCCAAGATGCAAACCCTGTTTTTCTATAATTTTTGGCAGCTGAAGGGATTATCCTCATGGATGAGGACCTCAGGGCTTGCCCTGTGCCAGTGCCAGTTTGTCAAGTGAATGCCAAGGTCACACTCTACCTAATATTCCTGGGAGACACCCTCAGACCTGGGCTGCTTCTGGCACTTTCCTCTGGCACTATTATTATCTTTGAAGCTTTTCACCAAATCAGTCAGCAGTTCCTGAATGCAAGGATAGCCCCTTTTATTTTTTTCTGGAGGTCTTTATAGACCCAGAGCCAGAGCTGTCCCCTGAAAAGGCAAATGGGAGTCACCCAGGCCCTGTGGCAGCCGGAGCCAGTATGCTGGGAGGGGTGCTGGGCAGACCAAGAGTGGGAAGGAAGGGTTCCAACAGCTGGTGTTTCAAACTGAAGAAAGGGAGCATCAGTGGGCCTCATTTACCAGCCGGAACATTTCCAGATGTGTCCAAGGTGACACGTCTCTCCCATTCCACAGATACTTTTTGTGGTTTTGCTCAGAAGTTCAAGGTCAGCTCTCATGTCTTTAATTTTAAAATGAGGCTCATTGTAGTCAGATTTCCCCCGAACTGCCTGGATGCATAGAGGAGGGGCCTCACCCCCGCAGCCTGCCCAGCCTCTCCCCTTCTGGAGATCCTCCCTGACTCAGCCTCACTCCATGCTGTCCTTCCCACCTCACGCCCGTTGTCGTTCCAGCTCTTGCTGGGCAGTGGTGTGGGGACGGTGCGTCTCTATGACACAGAAGCCAAGAAGAATCTCTGTGAAATCAATATCAACGACGACATGCCCAGGTGAGCTGGAACCCACCCCCCACCATCAAGGCCACAGGCTGCCAAGTGTGGTCCGTGGGGCTAGGCCTTTCCCGAGCCTTGTGCCCCATCTCCTGTGCAGGATCCAGCCTCAGGACCAAAGTGCACCCTCCCTCTGTGGGCAGGGGGAGGGTCTGACCCAGGCCCATGTGTGTTGCAGAATCCTGTCTCTTGCGTGCAGCCCCAACGGGGCCTCTTTCGTCTGTTCGGCTGCAGCTCTGAGCCTCACTTCCCAGGTGGACTTCTCAGCACCAGACATCGGCAGCAAGGGCATGAACCAGGTTCCTGGCAGGCTGCTGCTGTGGGACACAAAAACCATGAAACAGCAGGTACGGGCCTGCCCTATGGCTCTCTCTGGAGCCAGGCACACTCTCTGCATTCCCTTGGGTTTCTGAAGAGCCTCTTCCCTCTTTTTGCTTTGGTCTCCTCAGATTTTTAATAAAGTTTTAAGTGTTGAAAAGTAGTGTACTCCAACTGGGCAGATTGTTAGTGACATGTCATTCAGAATTGTGCCACAAACTTAGGAGTCACACAGAACCTACCAGAGGGCCCCTGTGGTTGACTTTTTAGGAGAGGACTCGTGTCTCCCTCTGACATCCTGTTAACTTAGAATTGTATGAGAATTATAGCAGCAGCAGCCAGCAGTAGCAAGGACACATGCAGATTCATAAGAAGCGAGGTGACCAGACAGCCTGTGAACTTGCTCCCAGGGGACCTGGGCCCCACCTTGGAGCCGAGGACCCCTTCCTTCAAGACAGTAATAGATGCTGCCACTGCCACCCTGAGCCCCAGAGAGGCTGAATGATGCTAAGCTCACCTTCCAAGGCAGTGCTACTTCTTATTAAACTGATTTGTTTCACTGCTCACAAGTCATGTGGCCTTTATGTTGAACACATTGTTTCCTAATGCTGCTGGAAACTCAAGGCTCCTACTTTCAGTTGGTTCCTGTTCCAGATGTTCAGCTTGTTCTGTTCTGCATCTGCCTGTAGAAGTGCTCTGTGTTCCCTTTGGGTCTCTCAGACCTCTCAGGCCTGTCAGGGTCACACCCGAATTCTTGACCTCCACCCCTTGCCACATGCACCCCTCCCCTCATAATTTTCCTTACTTTGGCAAATGTGCCTCATCTAGAAATTTGGGATCTTGGCCGGGCACAGTTGCTCATGCCTGTAATCCCAGCACTTTGGGAAGCTGAGGCAGGTGGATTGCTTGAGGCCAGAAGTTCAAGTCCAGCCTGGGCAATGTAGTGAGCCCTTGTCTCTACAAAAAATTTAAAAATTAACTGGGTGTGGTGGTGCTCACTTACTTGGTAGGCTGAGGCAGGAGGATTGCTTGAGCCTGGGAGGTGGAGGCTGCAGTGAGCTGATGTGGTGCCACTGCATTCCAGCCTGGGTGACAGAGTGAGACCCTGTCTCAAGAAAAACAAAACAAAAAACAAAAATTGGGGTTCTTCTCAGACCTGTCCTTTTCCCTCTGCTCACACAGTCAGTCCACAAGCAAATGCTGCCAGTGTGTTTCCAGTCTGACCACTTCTCTGCATTTCCAGGGACATGCTCTAGACCTATCTCTTGTGCCCCTCTGCCCACTGTCCTCTCCACCGGTTTAATTCACTTCCTCTTAGTTCGTAGCATCTTGTATTTTCCTCCAAAGCTCTCATTACAATTTGTAATTATGTGTTTACTTGTGATTGTCAAGGTTTTAATTAAACATTGAATACATACAAAAGCATATTGAAATCATAGGGGCATAGTATAATGAGAAGAAAAGCAGTACAGTGAGCACCCGTAGACCCATCGCAGTTTACAGAGAGCATCACCAATACTTTTTTTTTTTTTTTTTTTTTTTTTTGAGACACCAATACTTTTTAGCTCTTGTGTAGCCCTTCCCAATCTTGGTCTTTTTCCATTCCAGAGAGAACCTGTCTTGAATTTTGTCATACTGTTGCCTTACTTTTTTTTTTTTTTTTTGAGACGGAGTCTTGCTCTGTCACCCAGGCTGGAGTGCAGTAGCACAATCTCGGCTCACCACAACCTCCACCTCCTGAGTGCAAGCAATTCTTCTGCCTCAACCTCCCAAGTAGCTGGGATTACAGGTGCCCAACACCACATCCAGCTAATTTTTTGTATTTTTAGTATAAATGGATTTCACCATGTTGGCCAGTCTCGAACTCCTGACCTCAGGTGATCCACCCACCTCAGCCTCCCAAAGTGCTAGGATTACAGGCATGAGCCACTGTGCTCGACCTGCCTTACATTTTAAAAATTACTTTACCATGTTATTACATATCCCTAAACAACCAAATTTTTGTTTTGTGGGTTTTCTGACTCCATATAAATGGAACCACAGTATATGTGTTTTTCTAGAATAGCTTCTTGTATTCCAGGCTGAACACTGCTTCCCTAACCTTGTGACTTGCCTCATCCTCTGGCTGCCTTTGCTGAGACCAGGACATTACCTCTCCATGTAATTGGCATTCCTTTGTTGTCTTTTCTCTGGCTGCTTTTAAAATCTTCTTCTCTGGCTCTCTGGGTATGGATTTTCTGGTTTTTAAGTTTTAAAATTTATTTTTTTTAAAGTTCTGCTTGGGATTTGTTTTCTGAATCAGAGGATTTATGTCTTTGTTCAATTCTGGAAAATTCTCAGTCATCATTTTTTCTAGTATTGCGGTTCTCTGGTCATCTCTTGCCTTCTGGACCTCCCATTCCATATGTGTTAGAACTTGCCTCTTCCTCTTTTTTGTTTCACTTGGCGGCATTCTTGGTAAGAGTTTCTTCAGATCTATCAGTTTGCTAATCTCTCCGTTACTATACTATACCTAGTTTTCTGTTTCATCTATTTATGAGGATGGTAATTTAAGTTATTGTATTTCTCATTTTTAGAAGCTCAGCTTCATTTTTTAAAACCTGTTTTGTTGTGTTTATAGTCTCTCATTTTTACCCATATTTTCAATTCCTTATTTTATTTTGTTGAACAATTGAATGTACTTGTATGTTGTGCGTTATAAATCTAATGTCTAAAGTTTGTGGGTCTAATTCTGCTCTGTTTCTGTGGGTGCTGGCTCCTTTTGCCTTATTTTCCTGTTTCTTATGAATTGTGATCATGGTGTTTCTTGGGCTAGTATCTCTGAGAGTATTTTGAGGTTTGGGTTGGAGGTGCATTTCTTTGGATTTGCATTAGTTTTTGCCAGGTTCCTCCCATGTCAGGGCTAGTTTGTGGTTATGAATTTGCAGGGAGGTAAGTTTTCTTGTTATCCCTTTCTGTGAAGTAGGTTTATTTCTAGTTCATTCCTGCACTAAAGGTATAGCTCTTTGGAGTCCCAGCTCTGTATGACGGTTTCTTTTTTCTTTTATTTTTTCTTTTTTTTTTTTATTATACTTGAAGTTCTAGGGTACATGTGCACAACGTGCAGGTTTGTTACATACGTGCGGTTTCTTATCGCCTGACCTTGGGCAGGTCACACATTGTTGTCTCCAGGCTCCTGAGCTTTCCATAGGAAGCAGAATGGGAACTTGAGTCACCTGGATCTGATTAATGCCCCATAACGAAAGGCAGCTTTGGAGTGCGCTAGTTCTCTGCATTCTTGCTTTCTCTTAGTTTTGGCCCTAGAGGATTCTTTTATTTGCTAGCTCAGTACTCTGTGTGTATTTTAGATAACATTCTATCTTGCATTTTTAATTTCAGGAGGATTATTTAGGGTTCCCAGGGTTCCATATTGTTGGAAATGATAATGTTCATTCATTACGTAATTAATAGACCTTATGTTCTATGAGGTGGTTTTGTTTGCTACTATATTTCTAAGTGTTTCTGTGGGGAGCCATAGGGCAGGTTTATTAGTGTTGTCTGTCATCAAAGGTGGTTGATGAAGTCTTATTTTCTGAGAGCAATAAGACTTTTCAATGAGAGTTTGCTTGGAATGCATTCTGGTGAAGCGTAGGCTGCTAAGATAATGTATTATTTATTTTATAATGGAGCAAGCATGGATTATTATCTATCTATGGAAACCAGAATAGGCACAGAGACCTTGTTCTCAAAAGAGCACAGAAGGTCACTGGCACAGCACTTTGGCAAAGGCTCAGATCTACATTTCCAGATTACATAAGGGAGGAGCTGGTGGAAAACCCAGTCTGGGGCACCTGTCTGCACTGGAATAAGCAGCATGCCTGGGCTGAGTGAAGATCTGCTACCGGCATTTTTGTTTTGTTTCAATAGCTCCAGTTCTCCCTGGATCCAGAACCCATTGCTATCAACTGTACAGCCTTCAATCACAACGGGAACCTGCTGGTCACAGGGGCAGCTGATGGCGTCATCCGGCTGTTTGGTATGCAAGTATGCTCATAGCAATCCTTGATATCTCCTTAGATGTCCCAGGCATTTTTTTTTTTTTTTTGCCAATGTTGGATTTTTTTTGCCAGCTGGGCCAGAGGCTTTTGCAAAACCCTGACTTCAGATGCATGTACTAGAGCTTAACTTTGGTCAGCGTTTTCAAAACACCCACCATAATAGACGTGGGAGGGGGTGGAGCTCAGTGGTCCTTGAGTCTTGAGTTGTTCCATCTGAGTCCTTGTCACCCATGTGAAATACAGGAGGGCACACAAGAGTACTGCCGTCCTACCCACTTGCTGTGGGTAGTTCATTCTCAAAAGCATCAGAACAGTGCTTCTTAACCAGAGGCATACATCAGAATCACCTGGCATGCTGTGTATAAATCCTCAGGTTGGGTTCTGTCCCCGGGAGACATCCCCAGAGCCTGGGCTGGGGAAAGGCAACTGTATCTTTAGGGGATTCCCAGGGCGCCCATGGGGAAGTTACAGAGGGCAGTTTCTTGGGTGTCTTGCTAGACTTAGGGCTCTCCAGATGAGCTTCCCCCAGGGAGTCCTGAGCCTTGCTTCTGACCTGGTGAAAGAAGCCGCCTCTGAGGCTCAGAAGCAGCCTGACATCTTGGGCAGGGGCAGCTTTATGGTGCTCGCTGGGTCCTGGGTGCCTGCCCTTGGCCTCAGAACAGCTGTCAGCCTGAATAGAGGGTGAGGGGGCCTCCTGCTGCAGGCAGATGCCTTCTTCAGAGCCCCGGCCAGGATGTGAGTGACGGTGTCTCATTGCCTCAGACATGCAGCAGCACGAGTGCGCGATGAGCTGGAGGGCCCACTACGGGGAGGTCTACTCTGTGGAGTTCAGCTATGATGAGAACACTGTGTACAGCATCGGCGAGGACGGGAAGGTAGGCAGCCACAGGATTCAGATAAGAGAGCGCTGGGATGACATGTGGGCCGGCTGCAGGTTGTGGTCATACCTGTTATTAGCTCTGCCACCTGGGGCCTCTTTTTGTACCTTTGTTATCTGTAGAATGGGGATAAACTAGTAATTCGTCTTACAATCTTTGTGAGGTTTTAGTGAGTTCAGCGGGAGTTGGCTATCCTTATGAAAGGAAATATCAAAAATGACTCATCTTAGCATAGATGGATCTGTGGGGTCTGGATTTAGGGCTGAGTTTGCTTTGATGGGCTTGGTAATGAGTGGTCCCAGGACCACTCATGGATGTGTAGAGTTTGTTGAGTGGCTAGGGACAGCTTCTTAGATGCCTACAGACCCCAGCAGAGCCCAGAGATGTAAGAAGGAAGCCACAAAAAAAGGAAAAGTAAATGCCCCTAGTAGATTCCCTCTGTGGAGGGTTAGGAACCAGGAATAGTGACCACATCAGACGGGGAGCTGGCAGGGGCAGAGGTGGGAGAAGGACGCCATTTCCATGTGTGCGTGCCTGGACCTTTTGGATTGGACGCTGTCTTTTTATCTCTTGAAAGGAGTAACTACAAAATAAATTCTTCATTTGAAAAGTTTGGGAAGGGACTTTGACATTAAAGCTCGACTTCCTTCTTATGTGGGATGCTCAGTGAAGAGGTGGTCACAGCCAAGTAACCTGTCCATGGGGTAGGCTAAGGGATGATGTCTGCTGTGGTAAGGAGCTGAGTTTATAATGGCATCGCCCAGTGTTCCATTGATTGTATGCCTGAAACACTGGAAATATATGTGGAATGTGTCCTCTGTACCTTGTTCCTAGGACAGAAAAATCTAGTTGGGTTCTAACTCTGATGATGATGATGATGATGATAATAATAATAATAATAATAATAATAATAATAGGTCACTTGAAGCATTCCTCCTGCTTGAGAGACCAGGAATCCAGGCAAAGCCACTTGCTGTCCCTTTTCCTTTCCTAGGGTCAGGCCAGAGGGAAAGAGAAGGGTTGGACTTTGATGTGAGGTTGCTGCCTCTTTTTCTAGATTTTCTTCCCTAAAAAATGCTTAAGTCATGTTGGCCAGAGATAGGACTTGTAGACCTGTCACCTGCTTTTCTGCCTCTGGCACTTGAAAGGCTCTTCAAGGATGTCAGCATTGTGGCTGGGGGAGGTGGGCCGCCCTCTCCAGCCTCTGCTCTGGGGTGGGTTCTTGCTCTTCCTTGAGGCCTGCATTGGCCAGCTCTGCTAGGAGCACCCTGCTTGTGCCCTGTGACTGCAGTTCATCCAGTGGAACATCCACAAGAGTGGCCTCAAGGTATCCGAGTACAGCCTGCCTTCAGACGCCACGGGCCCCTTTGTGCTATCTGGATACAGCGGCTATAAGCAGGTTCAAGTTCCCAGGGGCCGACTCTTCGCTTTTGACTCAGAGGGCAATTACATGCTGACATGTTCTGCCACAGGCGGCATCATCTACAAGGTAACTGGTGGTTGGGGATGGGAGGTGGTGGTATCGTGGTGGGCAGAGATTCCTCCCTGGAGGTCTGGGCCGTGTCTGCTGAGCGTGGCCCTCTGTCCCTGAGCTGCATGGCTGTGGAGATGCCTTTGACAAAGGATAGGCAGCGCCTAGAGCGGGGGTGTCCAATCCTTTGCCTTCCCCGGGCCATGTTGGAAGAAGAAGAATTGTCTTGGGCCAATTCTTAACACTTCTTCTTAGTGTTAGTGGGCTAACACTAGTGATAGCTGTTGAGCTAAAAAAAAAAAATTGCAAAAAAAATCTCATAATGTACTTACAACACAAATTTGTGTTGGGCCTCATTCAAAGCCGTCCTGGGCTGCATGTGGCCCGCAGGCTGCAGGGTGGACAAGCTTGGCCTAGAGCCTCCTTGCTGCAGGCCTGGCCAGGGCTGCTTTGCAGCTCAGGTGGGTAGAAAAGATGGGACCGGGGCATGAGACCCCCATTCTCTCTGCTCATCTTTGACCAGATTCTGCCCTTTCTCTGCCTTCTTTCCTTCGGAATAGCCTGTTATAGAAATCGCTCAGGAGTAGGGAGAAGAGTTGGGGAGTGTCGGGATGGAGGAACATGCCCCCAACCAGGTCCCAACTAGGTTGTTTACTTTAGTACTCTAATCTGGTATAGATTTATTAATTTATTGAATGTCCCGTCAGTTAAGTATATTCCAGTTCAGGTTTTAAAAAAAAGTTTACAATTTTTAATTTTTGTGGGTACATCCATAGGTATATATATTTATGGGGAACATGAGATGTTTTGATTCAGATATGCAATGTGAAATAAGCACATCATGGAGAATGGGGCATTCATCCCCTCAAGCATTTATCCATTGCCTTGCAAACAATTCAATCACACTCTTGATTTTAAAATATACAGTTATTATTGACTATGGTCACCCTGTTGTGCTATCAAATAGTAGGTCTTATTCAGGTCTTATTCATTCTTTTTATTTTATTTTAATTTTTTACCCATCCAGTCCATGTTAGAGACAGAAATTTGAGGGCATGATTTGTCAAGCCATAGTATAAGTTGTCCACATTGTTTTTTGCCCCTCCCTTTACACGTTTGTTTTAGCTCTTAAGTCAGAGCTTATTTCATGTATTTTTAAGTGTCTTCTATTTTACTGGTGTCACCTAGACTAATGATGGGGATTTGTGTCATAGCCTAAGCTTCTGTGTCTGGTGTCGAGTGGGTCCATTCTCAGCCTGTGTGATACTTTTCAGTTATTTGCCCACTGGTGGTGTTTGTGTAGGATCAGAGTCCTTCAAGGTGGGATATTCTCAGCAGCTCTTGCTGCCACAGCTCATTGACCTGTCAAGGGCATGTGTTTTGGATGGCAATTTTGTGCTGGGCATTGGACCAGGCACTGTGGAGTGTATGAAGAACATCCAGAATATGATCTCTGCTCTCTTGGGGTGCACACTCAGAAAGAGACACAGTACCAACAAAGGACAGCAATGTGGAGTTGAGTAGCTCAGGGAGAAGAAAGCTGTCTCAGTGGGGACTGAGTCCTTGCGGGAGGTGGGAGGCTGTGGATTGGAGGCCTTGGAACCAGGAGGAGAGGATGAAGAGGAGTTGTTGGGTAGATGGAGAAGAAAGCAGGTCTTGGGGCCCCACATGGGCAGAGGTGAGCAAGAGCTCACAGTGAGGCAAGGGGCACTGCCCGTGCTGAGGTGGGAAGTGGGAGCCTCCTAGACTGTAATCTGAAGTGTGCACCGCAGGACCTGCGCTTGCCGTGGGCTAGGCTCCTCTTTTCTGTGGAGCATGATTCTGTCAGTTGCCCTTGCCCTTTCCTTCAAAATTAGCTCCATCATTTCTCATAATAGATATTTCCCAATGGAGACACTAAAACGCCTTCCGTTTACAAGCCTGATCTTATTTTATTCTCCAGAGGTTTGTTTTTGTGGCATTTTTGGGGGGCTGTTCAGTACTTTGCTCTCTGTGTGGATATATGTGTGTATGTATTTTATTTTTAGTCATGCAGCCTTTGTCATTTGATCTGATCAGTTCATATGATTGGCAGTCGGACTTGCTGTATGACCAATTAGTTGGTTGAAAGATTTTCCTCTGTAGAATTCTTTGAATGTGAATAATGCGATCTAATTATTTAAGGAATATATTGAACTTCAGGTCCCACTTTTATAATCTATAAACAATGTAATTTATGGTTTCTGTAAATGTTTTCTCCATGATGGCTGAAGACTGCGTTGCCTGCCGCTCACAGTTGCTATACATAGTGGTACTGACAGGAATTCAGTTCGCTCCTAGCTTCCCCTTCCCCGCTAGTGCCCTATCGCACAGGATCGCTGGCTAGCTAGTGCCGGGGTTCAGAGAGCCATGTTTCTGCACTAACTGAAGGCTCCCCTGTGCCAGCACTGTTCTGGGTGTGGCAGGCTGGCCCCCCACAGGAGAGAGCTGCCTGAGGCCCTGCTGCCCTGCAGGCTTGCATTCCCCAATATGGGAGTGAACCTTCAACCAAAAAGCAGATTCATGATGACATGTCAGGTGGTGAGAAGTGATGCTGTAGTGAGAATAACCAGTGTGCGTGCAAGCAGCACCAGCCCACAGCAAGTTCAAGGCAGCTGAGAAAATGCCTTATTTTAAGGAGCTGCTCAGGGACTTGTTTTCCACTTCAGATGGACCAGCTGTACTTGGGAAAGTGAAAGCATCTCCTGGTTCAAGAAGTTAAACAGACTTTCTAGAAAGGTGGGCATGTGTGCCTGGCCCCAAGCACATCCTCAGGTGGGCCACTGAAAGTGGATCAAGTATGTGTAAGTGGTGTTTGCTGACACCTCCTCCTGTTTCTTGTCCTCTTGCAGCTGGGTGGCGATGAGAAGGTTCTGGAGAGCTGCTTGAGCCTGGGTGGCCACCGAGCCCCTGTGGTCACCGTGGACTGGAGCACTGCCATGGACTGTGGGACCTGCCTCACTGCCTCCATGGATGGGAAGATCAAGCTGACCACCCTCCTGGCCCATAAAGCCTGATGACCTGCCCCAAGGGCCGCCCGAGGAAGCAGTATTATCTGGGGTAGGGGAGGAGATATAGGACAGGAAAACCAGGTGCTCCACTCCGTCTCCCTGCCAGTGCAGTGACTCTGCAGGGAAAGACTGGCAAGGAGGGTCAGGCACTTCCACCTTCGGTGACTGGAATGGAACCCACGTGGAGTAGGTGGCATATGCTTCCCAGAGACTGGTATCATGGCTGTGCCAGAAGCACATTGTGAGACTATGGAGGAAAGCTCTGGAAGAAGGAGAAACATTGCAGTGGCTACTGTGTTGGCTCAGAAGAAACTGACAGTATTTTGTGTATATACGCCCATTTTTCTTTTTCTTTTTTTAAAAAAGAGAATGCTCTTATGGTCCCCTGGTGTCTCTTTCTAGGATGTCTGTCACTTTGCTTCAGTGACAGCCCTCCCACCCAACCTGGCTCTGCTGGCCCGGAGCTGAACCTCTCCAGGCTCTCCTGTTGCTTTGCCATGGAGCCAGGTCAGCTCTCTGTCTGTTCTGCTGCGTAACAAGGTTTGGCAGTTCCTGTTTCTCTGGGCTTAAGTCAAGGCCACAGAGTTCTTTTTCTTCCCTGAAAACTGGCAGCTTTTGTTACAGAAGATTCTCAGGATGAAGGCAGGGGCTGAGGCCTCTGCCACTGGCTTCCCCTTTCCATCCAGTGGCTGCTGTTTCCCAAGACGGGCTAAGCATTCCTTATCTGAAATGCTTGGGACAGGAGAGTTACAGATTTAGGATTTTTTCAGACTTTGGGATATTTGCATATATACATAATGAGGTGTCTTGGTAGGTCTCATGTCTGAACATGAAATTCATTCATGTTTTAGATATACCTTATACATGTAGCCTGACGATAACTCTATACAGTATTTTAAATAATTTTGTACATGAAACAAAGTATTGATTGTGGTCAGGTGTGGTATTTTCTACTTGTGGTGTCATGTTGGTGCTCAAAGTTTTGGGGCGGGGCATGATGGCTCACGTCTGTAATCCCAGCACTCTGGGAGGCCAAGGTGGGTGGATGACTTAAGGTCAGGAGTTCGAGACCAGCCTGGCCAACATGGTGAAACCCCATCTCTACTAAAAATACCAAAATCAGCTAGGCATGGTGGCAGGTGCCTGTAATCCCAGCTACTCCGGAGGCTGGGGCAGGAGAATCACTTGAGCCCAGGAGGCGGAAGTTACAGTGAGCCAAGATCACGCCATTGATCTCCAGCCTGGGCGACAGAGGGAGAACACAACTGAAAAAAAAAAAAAAGTTTTGGATTATGGAGCATTTTGGATTTTGGATCTTTGGGTTAAGGACGCTTAACCTGTACCTCTTTCATTTGGTGGCTCCTCTCCTTCCTCCAACTGAACATCTTTGTGGAAAGGTGACAGCTGCCTGCCCCTGTCTGCTGGCGAATGGTGAGAAGGTCAGAGCAAGGGGGCCAAGTTGCTGGTGGGCACCTGGGGTTAAGGCCAGCCCAACTGTGGCTGAGCCCATCTATAGCTGAGCTGAGCGTCAACCAGCTGTGTCCACACCCTGCCTGAGGCCTGCCCAGGGTGGGACCTTGAAGATGCAGATCCTCCCACGAGGTGAGGAGGAACAAGAGACTCACTCCCCTTTTCCCTCTTGCCTTTCACAGCTGAGGCAGAGCTTATGGAGGAGTCACTATGGGAGTGATGGTCCTGGGCTTTGGTCTCCAGTGCTTAGCAGGGGTGACCTTATCACTGAGCTGGGAAAGGCGGCTGCCACTAGTCATTTTAAGTCTCTGAGCTCCAGCCCAGTTCTGGGGGCACAGGTCTGGAGTAGGGATACTCCTAGTTACCTACTTGTGGAAAAGCACAAAGAAACTTGTACCAAAGCTTTGGCTCTGTTCTAGGAGTTGAGGGAAAAGTAGGGAGATATTTAAGTGGCTTGATTATGAGAAAACACCAGAGACAGTAGTAAATAGTTATTTACTGATTTTTACCCATTTCTACCCTGGTAATCCTCCCTGCAAATGAAGAAAACCAAGACTTCTTCATTTACTAGTTTTCCCCATCTTCTGTATTGAAGCAGTGATCTTACTTATCTCACCCAGTGACTCTGTAGGACATTTAAAAAGTGGTCATGGGTTTCATTGGAGTGACCATGTATTAATGTTTCCTCTCTTCATCTCAAAGTTTCTGTCTTACTACCTTTTCTCTCCCCTTAATACCATCTCTACAGCTTGCTGAGATGCTTTAAGGATCACAGAGGCACAAAGAAGATTTGAACCTTGCACTCCTCCCATCCCACCTCTTCTCCCTCCTGGGTGAGCGCTCGTCCTCAAATAAAGCATGTTGGAACTTCAGCTTATCTCTCCTTCCACAGAAGAACCCAAGCAAGACTCTTCCATTGTCTTGGTTGAGGGTGGCATAGAAGAAAACCTCTTTACCGGTCCCAGCCTCAGTTCCCAGCCCAGGTGTTGACCCTCAGCTCTGGGGAGGGCTGCACAGAGAGTCTTGCGGGTACACTTCCCCACTTCCTCCTTCTCTTAAGATACCTCCCGGTATTTGCCTCTTCTGCTCCATGGCCTCAGGCCTTGGCTGTGTTCTGGGAGTTGAGGGACGCATTTGAATGGGGAGGGCCTCACAGCCAGTCCCCATTCAAATGCTTTAGAGGTTCAACGTAATCTTTTGAAGTATGTATCCATTGTGGAATACAGACAATGTAGAATGATTAAATCTAGCTAACTGACATGTGCATTACCTCACATGATAAATAACATTTTAGTTGTCAATTAAAAAAAAAATCCCCCAAGCCTCCAAATGCTTTGGGTGCTGACTCCAATCTGTGCAAATCACACAGTTCAGATTCCTGACCCCTGCTTGGGGCGGGAAGCATCTCTCCTTTCAAATAGCTCATTTCAGCTGGCTATGGAAAGAGATTTTAAGGAGAGAAATGTGCAGGGGGTTCTTCTGTTAAAGAAAAACTTAGTCAATGATACTCATTAAAGCACAGTAAAGACTACCATCTCGGTAGGTATAGGGACCACTGCAATGGGGTCTTCATGGGGGAGAGAGATTGGGCTCAATTCCGAATACGGCGTGCACAGTGGGAATTCACAGCCAAGGAGCAGGGTGGGGGTCTGTGAATAGAAAATTACTAAGTGGAGCCATCAGGGTAAGAGATTCTGGTGAAACTGACCTAACAGGACTCTTGCTGAAGACAGGCTAGGGCGATAGACCACTCGGGGATGGTGGAGGGTGAGGAGCCTGATAAGGCTTGGAGGGTGATCAGATACCAAGGGGAAAGGGGTTTTTGCTAAGACTGGATTTTACAAGGAAGCGCGCAGACTGGCCTTGCAGAAGACTCAGAAGCCTGACCGAAGCTTGGACAAGTAAAGCCTCTTTGTCAGTTCCAATTGCCAAGGATATTTTTTTCTATAAGTGACAAGGCAGAATAGCCAAGTATTTTCTGTTCCTTTATTCACAAGGAAAAGATGCTTCTCCACCCCAGCCCGTGAGACCTGGGCTTGTCCTGGCTCACAGCGGGTGACGGCGGGGACCCTGGAGGTCAGTGACCCTAACCCCTCAAGGCAGCGGTGGCAGGGGAAGCAGGTCCTGCCTGAGACTGCCCTCCTGAGGAGCTACGTGGACCCCAATGTGGTAGTTCGGTTTGTGACCTGAAGGCACTGAGGCTGCCCCCTTCAGCCTTGCTATCTAGACACTGTCCCATGCGGCCAGGGGCTGAGGGAAGAGATCCAGCTGTGTGGGTGTCGCTGCTGGGGAGGAGCCGCAGGTGCCGTGCAGGGAGGGAGTGCGGTGTCCGAGTTCACTGCGCCTGGGTGTGGCCAGCACCCATTCTAGTTGCTGATTTTTTTGTGAGCCACGTTTCAGATTGCTGTCCTGAGTTCCCATTTTAGGGCCAGATCTCGTCAGATCATCCTTTCAACCTGAAAATGCTGCTGGGGAAGGCCTCACTGGCCACTGCTTGCACGGGCGTTTCCAGTCTGGGCTCCGGCATCCTTTGGGCTGTGTGAAGCCAGGAGTGTGGTTTTCAACTAAAACTCAGCACTGATGCCACGTGACCGTGGCGGAGCCCAGCATCCAGCAGGACATGTGGGCAGAGGGGACCCCCAGGGCCACATTAGCAAGGCCTCCTGTCTTGAAATGTTGCGAAAATTAAGGGACAAGAGAGACTTAAGAATGGGATGCAGGAAAGTTTTTATTTTCAGGTGTACATCAGCTCAGTGGAATTGCAGCCAGATGTTTCATAGGTTATTATTTCAAGAACAGCCTGTAACCTTATGATATGGTTGAGCATATAAATTGGGGTGCAGTATCCCCATGACCTATTTTGTGCTTAGGTAGCTGGCCCATAGTATTTAATGATTTTTTCAGAAGGTCATTCATTATTTTCCTAGTCTCCTATGTCTATGTCTTTTTTGATATTTGTATTTATTTTTGAGATCATGCTCCTTTTAGTTCCTTTATTCTCATTACAGACTGGATATCCTAAGAGTTCCCCTTCCTTCAGAGGAATTAGAAAGAAGGATGGCTTGATTGTCCTACTTCCTTTTGCTTCTATGCCACCTCTTGTCTGATGTCCTTTACACTGAATAACGGCCACCTTGTCTGGGGCCCACACAGCATCTAAGAGTTGTAAGATTTCTTCTTTAATTTCTTTCCCTCCAGCAGTTAAGAGTCCCCTTTCTTTGTAAACGGCTCCATGGGCATGTAATGTAGCAAAGGCATACTTTGAGTCAGTATAGATGTTAACTGTCTTTCCTTTGGCTACTAATAGTGCTTTAGTTAGAGCTATTAATTCTCCTTTTTGTGCGGAGGTCCCGGTAGGGAGGGCCTGTGCCTCTGAATTTAGAGTCACCACTGCAAACCTGGCTCGGCAGACCCCTTCTGATATAAACTTGCTTCCATCTGTGAAATATTCAATGTCTGGGTCCTTAAAGGGTTGGTCTCTTAAGTCTTTCTGGCTTGAGAACACCTCATCTACTACATCTACACAATAGTGTTGGGGAAACCAGTCTTGTAATTTGGGCATTTCTACAGGCAACAGGGTAGCCAGGTTGAGTATTCGTGGTTTTTAAAGTTATGTGTGGATTTCCACATAAGAGCCCTTGATATCTTAACATTCTTGGATTAGATAGCCAGTGATATCCTCTTTGCTCCATTAAGGTGATCACTGTGTGTGGCACCCGTATTATTAGCTTTTGTACTACAGTCAGCTTCCCAGCATTTTCTGCCAGCATGGCAGTGGCAGCTAACGCTTTTAAGCAGGGGGGCCATCCCAGGGCCACAAGGTCTAACCGCTTTGACAAATAGGCTACTGGTCGATACCATGATCCTACTGTTTGAACTAAAACTCCTGTAGTCATTCCTTTTCTTTCATGGACATAGAGAAAGAAAGGCTTAGTCAGGTCTGGCAATCCCAGGGCTCAAGCTTGGCTTAAGGCCTTTTTGATCTCATTAAAGGCCTTCTCCTGCTCATTACCCCAAAGGAGGGACTCTTTTTCTCCCCCACTTTGTGGCTTCATACAATGGCTTTGCCATGAGTGAAAAGTTTGGCATCCAAGTACAGCAAAAGCCTGCTGCCCCTAAAAACTCCCTTACTTGTCGCCGGGTGACAGGAGTGGGGAGTGCACATATGGCTTCCTTCTGCCCACTGCCGAGTTCGCACTGCCCTTGGGCTACTAGGAAAACCTAAATATCTTACTCTTTTTGCACAGACCTGAGCTTTTTCCTGAGATACTTTGTAACTTGCCTTCCATAGAAGGTGAAGGAGATCTTTGGTGCCCTGGAAGCAATCTTCCTTGATAGGTGCCACGAACAAACAAACGATCATCAATGTATTGTAACATACACACTTGTCATTTGGTGGGACAAAAGCCTTAAGGTCTGATGCTAGTGCCTGCTTCAAAGAGAGTGGGGTTGTTTTTGAACCCTTGTGGGAGCCTGGTCCAGGTGAATTGTATTCCTCCCCAGTGGAATGCAAAAATAGGCTGACTTATTAGAGCTAGCCTGAGGCAGAAAAAGGCATCTTTTAAGTACAAACTGGTAAACCAGGCAGCATGAGCAGGAATGTGGCTCATCAGTGTATATGGGTTGGGCACCACCACATGTAAGGTAACAGTAACTTTATTTATGGCCTGTAGGTCTTGCACACGCCAGAACCCACCAGACGGTTTTTGCACTGATTAAGAGTAGAGTATTCCAGGGTGACTTGCATTTCTTTATGATCACATGCTCTAGTAGCCGATTTATGTGCTTGGTCATTCCTCACACTGCCTCTATAGACACCTGGTACTGGGGAATACGTACTGGAGTTGCACCTGGAACTAACTCTACTACCACTGGTGCCTGGTTTATGACCAATCCTGGAGGATTGTCTTCTGCCCACACCTCAGGTATTTCAGTGACTAGTTTGTCAAATATTCTGTCCATAAATTCAGACAGCCTGTATGTCTCTTTTATGTATAGCCTCCATTCCTCAGTCTCGGGGAGGGTAAGAGTTAACATCATAACTTTCGGTCAGCTTAGATCCAGAGTCATGTTTCCTTCCGGCCTGAAAGAAATTTGTGCTTGTAGTTTCTGAAGCAAGTCTCTCCTTAACAGGGGCACCGGACAATTTGGCAGATATAAGAACTCATGTTGGACTTCTTGTCCTCCAATGACACACCTTCTGGATTGACAGGCCTTTTCTCTGATACTCTGGTTGCCCCAACTATAGTAGCATAGGTTTTAGATAGCAGCCCAACGGGCTGTGTCACTACCAAGTGTTCAGCACCTGCATCTACCATAAAATCCATCTGTTGGCCTCCCACTTTCATCGAGACCAGGGGCTCCTGGACGTCTACAGAGATGGAGCCTGGTCTTTCTCAGTCCTTATATTCCTCAACTCCTGCTAAGCTGACCAGATCGGCATCCAGCTTTAGAACAACGGCTATAGCGGCTGCAGGCCTTGGGCAGGCGTCAGGTCCCTAGCTGCTGCTTTCTTCCTTTTTTTCTCTTTCTGGACATTCATCCTTCCAATGCCCTTTCTGTTTGCATTCTTGCACATTGATGCCTCTCAAGCCTCGGCCGGCCTTCAAACCCTGGCCTAGCTTGTCCTCTACTGTGACCACAACCATGTCTGCGTCCTTTCACAAAACCAGTCTCTCTTTGAACTAGAGCAGCAGCCAACAAATCAACCTTTTCCTTGGCCTTGCGCTTTGCCTCTTTCTCGGCTTCCTCCTCTGGATTAACAAATACCTTAGTAGCTACTTCAATAAGCTGGGTAATATTCATAGCCTCAAAACCTTCCAACTTCTGATGCTTCCATCTAATGTCACCTTGTGCCTGGCCCACAAATGCCACATTAACCATGCATTGATTCCCTACAGCCTCCGGATCAAATGGTGTATAAAGCTGGTATGCTTCAGAGTCTTTCATAAAATTCACTGGGACTCTCATCAGCCTTTCGGCATACCTCTGAGACCGCTCCCAAATTCATTGCCTTTTTCCCTCCGGCCTTTATTCCATTAAGAGGTGCCTCCCGATACCTCTGCAGGTTTTGCAATTCTTCTGCCTGGTTTGGATCCCAATTTGGATCTGCTTCTGGGAACCTCCTCTGTGCATACTGCTTAACAGGTGCATTGCTTTCTAACCACTGTAAGGTTGCCTGAGTAATTCTCCTGGCGTTCTTCTGTATTGAACAATATTAAAAGTAGCTGCTGACATTCAGGCCAGGTAGGGTTATGAGTCAGAAAGATGGACTGCATGAAGTCTATGAGAGCCTGGGGCTTCTCAGTACAGGAGGGTGTAAGCTGTTTCTAGTTTAGGAGGTCAGTGGTGGAGAAAGGCTGGTAAACGAAAAGGCGTTGCCCTCCTTGTACATTATTCTGTTTATCATGATAAATTTGGCTTTGTGTCTCCCAGAGAAACATCTGCAAGGCTCGGGTGCGGCGGGGTGCTTCTTTAGTCTTTATAGGTAGGGGCTCTGACTCTTCCCTGTGGGGTGACGCCTGAGGCTCACTCTCCTCTGAGCTTGATTCCTCAGGGGCCGTTTGTGCGGGCCTGCGGGACAGGTTTTTCCTGTTTTCCTTGCGGCTTTTCCTTTCCTTCCACTGTCCCTTTGGGTTCTAGTGGCAGGATCTCGGCTCACTATAAGTTCTGCCTCCCGGGTTCACCCCATTCTCCTGCCTCAGCCTCCTGAATAGCTTGGACTACAAGCACCTGCCACTGTACCTGGCTAATTGTTTGTATTTTTAGTAGAGACAGGGTTTCACCGTGGTCTCGATTTCCTAACCTCGTGACCTGCCCACCTCGGCCTCCCTTTAGGTTCTTTTACTGCCTCAGATCTGGCACAAACTACCAGGGTCTTACAGTAAGTCTCAGAATAGGCTTGTAGCCACTTGGGGTGAGTTTGAAGGATGCTCAGCCAGGAGTCAATGTATGGGAACTGGTTCGGGTACCCAGGCTATTCTCTGGCTCTGGTTATTATCCTAAACACAGTCAATTATCTCCCTGTCTATCGTCCCTTCGGCGGGTCACCCAATATTAAAAAAAGTCCAATCTATTTCACAGAGAGTTCTCAATCTCAGAGGGGTTAATTTAACTCCATAATCTCCATTAAAACTTTTCTTGAAATTTTCCCAACATACAATCCAATGGAGTAGGCTTTGATGCTTTTCCTCCCATTTTGCCCCTTGCGACATGCTTTCACTCTCACTTTCATTCCTGGACTGACCAGACTGGGTCCTATTATGGGAGGGGGAGGTTCGGGCACTGCTTAGCTAGGACAGTACCTTATTCCCACTAGAGCCTGCTGCAGCTGTAGGGCAGCTCCTGTTTGCCGGATACGGTGTCCTAGGTCTGGCTCGTCCCACACTGGGAACACACAGTCTGCGCTAAGAGATCTGTGTCTCCCCACGTCACGCCTTGCGTTGGCCTGTGTAAGACTGTCTCTTTCACACACTTTCATACCCCTCCCCCGTTCCCAGTTGCTGACCTTTAGTTATAGTGGCGAAGCCCCTCTTGGCATGTTCAGTTTCCTTTCACCTCCCCCATTTCCAGTTGCTGTCCTTTACTTAAAGCGGCGAGCACCTCTTGCCACTTTGGTTCCCTTTCCTGACCAATCTGCGAGCCTCTCTCACGTCCTGCGTCAGTTAGGTTGTGAGTTTCATCCGAATCAACGGGTCTCTCCCATTGTCTCCAGACCCTCTGGGTCAGACTAGTTTTAGTCCTCACCCCCTGGGAGGTGATCAGGCTCCCCTTTCGTCCTTATGGGATAGGTCCTGCCTTAGGGCCCAAACCCTACCATAGTTCAGATGGCTGCTCCTGTCACTGTCCAGCAGTCCCTTTTTACTGGTTCTGTTGTGCTGTCGGGAAGGGCACTGGGGCCGGGGAGAGCAGATCCCCTTCCAGGCCGAAAGTCAGCGCCAAGGGTCCCAGGTCTCCCCTGCCTCACAGCCTCAGTCCCACAGGCAAAAGAGACAGAAATCTGCTGTCTCCAGTCCCAGATTTCGGCACCAGAAATGTTGCGGAAATGAAGGGACAGGAGAAACCAAAGAATGGGATGCAGTGAAGTTTTTATTTTTAGGTGTATACCAGTTCATTGGAATTGCATCCAGAAAGCATGAGCATAGAACAAAGAAAACAAATGCCTTTTAAGCATTTTGAGGCGGGAATTACATGAAGCAGGAAGCTTACAGAAGCGAGAACAAAGGCCATTAATTATCTTGTGATACTTTTGCAACATATCTTACATCTCTGGGAAAACTTGGTTTGCAACTTACTCTTATCTGTCTTGTTGAGAGGTGACAATGTGCTAGCAGCCCTGGCTCTCGGCGCCTCCTTGGCCTCGGCGTCCACTCTGGTGGTGCTTGAGGAGCCCTTCAGCTTGCCAGGGTACTGTGGGAGTCCCTCTCTGGGCTGGCCCAGGCTGAAGCTGGCTCCCTCTGCTTGCAGGGAGGTGTGGAGAGAGAGGCGCGGGTGGGAACTGGGGCTGTGCGCGGTGCTTATGGGACAGCATGAGTTCCAGGCGGGCTTGAGCTAGGCGGGTCCTGCACTTGGAGCAGCCGGCCAGCACCCCCAGCCACGGGCAGTGAGGGGCTTAGCAGCTGGGCCAGCAGCTGCAGAGGGTGTGCCAGGTCCCCCAGCACTGCTGGCCCACCCACACTGTGCTCAAATTATGGCTGGGCCTCAGCTGCCTCCCTGTGGGGCAGGGCTAGGGACCTGCAGCCTGCCATGCCCAACCCCCCCTCCACCGTGGTGGGCTCCCGTGTGGCCCGAGCCTCCCCAATGGGCACTGCCCCCTGTTCCCCGGCGCCCAGTTCCATAGACTGCCCAAGGGCTGAGGAATGCAGGCGCAGCACGGAACTGGTGGGCAGCTCTGCCTGCTGCCCTGGTGAGGGATCCACTAGGTGAAGCCAGCTGGGTTCCTGGGTCTAGTGGGGACTTGCAGAACCTTTATGTCTAGCTAAGGGATTGCAAATACACCAATCAGCACTCTGTGTCTAGCTCAAGGTTTGTAAATACACCAATGAGTACTCTGTATCTAGCTAATCTAGTGGGGACTTAGTGAACTTTTCTGTCTAGTACTCTGTGTTTAGCTAAAGGATTGTAAATGCACCAATCAGCACTCCGTGTCTAGCTCTGGGACTGTAAATGCACCAATCAGCACTCTGTCAAAATGGACCAATCAGCTATCTGTAAAATGGACCAATCAGCAGAGTGTGGGTGGGGTCAGATAAGGGAATAAAAGCAGGCTGCCCAGCCAGCAGTAGCAACCTGCTCAGCTCCCCTCCCATGCTGTGGTGGCTTTGTTCCTTCACTCTTTACAATAAATCTTGCTGCTGCTCACTTTTTGGGTCCACGCTGCCTTCATGAGCTGTAACACTCACTGCGAAGGTCTGCACCTTCTCTCTTGAAGCCAGCGAGACCATGAACCCACCAGGAGGAACAAATAACTCCAGACACGCTGTCTTTAAGAGCTGTAACACTCACCGTGAAGGTGTGCAGCTTCACTCTTGAAACCAGCGAGACCACGAACCCACCCGAAGGAAGAAACTCCAAACATCAGAAGGAGCAAACTCTGGACTCACCATCGTTTAAGAACTGTAAAAGTCCTTACACTCACCATGAGGGTCCGTGGCTTCATTCTTGAAGTCAGTCAGACCAAAAACCCACCAATTACCGACACACTGTGACCTTGTAGCTGTGCAGAGAGAAAAGAAAACACAAACTTAACAGAGCCACAAATATTTGGAGGGCAGATACAGTTAATGTTTCTTGGGACTGGCAGTTAATATCCTTTAGCTGCAGGAGGGCTGAAATTCTTTTTAGCTTTGGTTAATAGAGCAGTTCATTCTATGAGCTATTGTTATTTCTCTTACTATAATTTTACTATTAGTACTTACAAGGGAGGAGACCCCCCCCCCCATATTGTCTTATGCCCAATTTCTGCCTCCAAGGAAAGAAAAAGTAAAAACTAAAAGGCAGAAATGAAATCCACAAGCAGACAGCCTGGGGCCACACCCATGGCCTGGTAGTTAAAGATCCACCCCGACCTAATCGGTTATGTTATCTATAGATTACAGACATTGTATAGCAATGCACTGTGAAAATCCCTATCCTGTTTTGTTCCAGTCTAATCACCGGTGCATTCTGCCCCCAGTCACGTACCCACTGCTTGCTCAATCAATCAGGATCCTCTCAGACAGACCCCCTTAGAGTTGCGAGCCCTTAAAAGGGACAGGAATTGCTTGGCTCTTGAGACAGGAGTCTTACCGATGCCCCTGGCTGAATAAACCCCTCCCTTCTTTAACTCAGTGTCTGAGTTTTGTCTGCAGCTAGTCCTGCTACACTTACGCTACTATTCTATTATCTTCTTAATTTTCCACTTCATTAGCATAACAGAGGTGGGGCTCCCATACTTTTCCAGTATGTTAGGGCTGCCTGGCCCATCAGGGATCCTTGACCTGGTATCCGAGGGAATTCCGGGAGGCCTTTCCAAAACACTCCCATTCCCTTCCGCTAACTTCAGGGGCCAGGAATAGACACTTTCAGTTTCCTCAGGCCTGCTGTGCTGCCTCGCTGGCGTTCGCAGCGCCCAGGAAACCGTGTGCCAGCAGGGGCACAGGCGCAGCCAGCATGGGGCGCCCGCGGACCTCCCAGTGAGCCAGCTGCCGGGAGCCGGAAGTGTCCCGGGTGCTAGGACTTCCAGGGGGCCGGGAGCCGGGCAGGACCGGAAGTGTAAGGGGCGGGAGCGCGCCGGGCCGGAAGAGGCCACCGGCCAGAGGAGGTCGGGGAGTTCCGGTGCCAGGAAAGAAGGTAGGGATTTAAGTTCTGGGTGGGGCGCGGGTCCCACAACCGCCCGGAATTTGCCTCCTGGCTCCGCTCTGGAAGCTAAGAAGGGGCACAAGAAGTGGAGAGAGGGAATGGGGGGGGGGCGGGGGGAGGAGCGCGCTGTCGCTCGGGTGGGAAGGAGCCGGTGCAGCCCTGACCCGCTTGCGGCAGGGTCAGCGAGGCCCCTGCGGTGCTTCGCCCCCGCCTTCCCCTCCGCAGTCACCGGCCCTCTGGGCCTCCCATAGGTCCAGCGGCGGGTACCGGCCCCCAGAGCGAGGGCGGGCTGTGAACTGGCAGCACATCGTGTTTCCGCGGGGGCCCCGTTCCGCTTACGCAGTGAGCGGCTGGCATGGGACTGAGGTCGGTCCGCGAGCGCGGTGCTCCGGAGACCCGGCTTCTGGAAGGTGCTGCAGCCTGCCCTTGGGGCCCAGAAGCAGAGTAGGGAGGCGCGGGATCTGGAGTCTGCAGGACCTGGCTGCGAATCCAACCAGCTGATTTCAAACTTTTCTGTGATCTTCTGCAAGTTAACTCAGTCTCAGTTCCTCGTTTGCGAAATGTACTTAATATGCACCCCAGGGTGAACTAAATTTGTCCACATAGACTGCAGCAGTGCACTTGGGAGGCGTCTTAGGGTGTAGGAATCACTAACGTCAGTGAGTTTTGACAGAAATGAGGGTGCATTGGCAAAGGTGTGCCCCGTGGCCATACAGGTTAGGAGGAGGGCCTGCTAATATTTTTTCTTAAATTGTAAACAGCCATCTGAATGAGCAATATATTATCACATTGTGATTCAGAGAGGACTATCGCTGACTACTTTTTTCTGGTCATGCCTCTGCTTCAGGAGCTTGTGGCTTGATTCCCAAGTGGAAGGTAGAGACCTAGGCCCTCTGAGTCACAACTCCATCTCTCTGGGTGAGGACTGAGCTCCAGGACTGCAGAGTGGAGGCAGAACAATTGGGATAGGAAGAAGAGAGGCCAGACTAGATCAGAGTCTAGCGTGGGCTTCAGAGTCTACAGACTGGCACAGTTATGCTTCCTGGCCCCTATTGCTGGTTCAAGTCTGACCAGTCAGAAATATCTTTAGCTTAAGGGTGGGGTGTTGGCCAATGAGACTTCATTGTGAAATAAAATGCCCTCAGTTTCATGTAGCTGAGCCACCACAGAGGAGTGGAGAAATCGAGTTGACCAGATGAGGGAGAGGCCATTAAGAGGTATTTTAGGGATTGGATGGGTTGGGCACCCCAAGGACTGGCATTGGAGGTGGTAATGAGAAGGAACATTAGGGGCCTCCGCCTCTTTCCTTCCTTTCCTCCTGTGCTGAGTCAGTCAGCACAGAGGCTGCAGGCGGTATGTCTGATTGGCTCTGGCTGCGTGTGGGGGCACCGCTTTGCGGAGGTCAGAGGGCTCTCTCCCGAGCCGCTCTTATGCCCACAATCACATCTGCCTGATGTCTGTGAATGGCCGTCTGAGTCTCCTGGGCCCTGCTCACCTTTTGGTCACCTCTGGCCTACCCTGCACCTACCGGTAACTGCTTGATGACTGGAGGTATTGGAATTCACTGAACTTTATTGTTCTTTGTAGGAATCAAAGATCAACCCGCACTGAGGACAAATGGACCTGTAATTCCGGGTGTGACGAGAGAACGGGATTTACCTTCCTGAATTAAAAAGCAGGTCATTAAGCTTGGGCCCTGACTTTTCTTTGTGAGAAGGCACAGAGATGGAAACCTTACAATCCGAGACTAAAAAGAGGGTCCTTCCTTCATGGCTGACAGCCCAGGTGGCTACAAAGAATGTGGCACCAGCGAAGGCCCCCAAGAGGATGAGAATGGCTGCAGTGCCGGTGGCAGCAGCAAGGTGCGACACCCCTGGTTAGATGACTCCTGCGACTCTGGCGAGTGGAGCAGGGACCTCCACAACCTGGGTCAGGTCTTCCAGCGTAGGCAGAACAACAAGATGGGCGAGTGTTTCAGTCTGATCATCTCTTGAGCTTTTAGGAGGTGGAGGGGCTGTGGGCAGGAGGCAAAACGGGTTAAACTTCGAGGACAGGCACCCGCTTCTGCCTCTGGGTGAGTGCTCTGCCGTCAGCACACACAGAGTGGGTTTTCCATGTCAGCCAATCTCTGATGCCAGTTGTCCAAAATGCCAGTCTCGTCCTTTACGACAAACATGGTAACATCAGATGGGTGAGATCAGTGGTAGGGTCTGTTCTCCTGAGTGGTGCCTGCTCCTCCTGTGGACAGCCCTTTAGGGATGGACAGATGAGCAGCAGCTGCGGGGCCAGCAAGAGATCAGGAACTGGGGAGTGAGTGAGTTGAATGATGGTAATTGCGTGGGGTGGGGTGAGTCTCCAGGCTGCAGCATCAAGTGGGCGGGGCCCCAGCACTCGGTGTTCCCCTCTCTGGCTCCTCCTCTAAGGTTTCCTGACTGACAGCCTTCCCTTGTGACTGCTGCCGCCTTTCCCTAAGTCTGGTCCTGCTTTCAGGTTCCTCTCAGTGCAGCCTCGGCCTGAGGTCCCCTTCCTCTTGCATCCACGCGTGTGTTTCAGAGGCGGCAGCCCTTCCCTACTTCCAGATCCTTGTAGGGCAGTTGGTGGAGTGTCGGAGGCACCCCGGTGTTGCCTCCATGAAGCCCTGTGCCAGTCACTGGGCTGCAAGGCTAAGGAAATTGTGTCCGTGTCAGAGAAAGCTCCTCACCTCAGAGGTGTTGGTGCCTCCTGCGTGGTGGGAAGGTGGTGGGAAGAGGCCCTCTTGCTCCTGTTTTCTTTGTCCTTGTGAGACCTGAGAGTCTGTGTCATCTGTGCCTTGCATGTCTTTGTTTCAGACTCCCTGCGACGAGGACTGTGTACTGCATGAATGAGGCCGAGATAGTCGATGTTGCTCTGGGAATCCTGATTGAGGTAAAGTCAGCCAAGCCTCTTACTCATGACCAGAAACTCCGCATGAGCAGAAGCTAGACTAGGCGCTTGGTCACCGTCAGTAAGAGCTGCGCCCTCTGTGGTAGGCTGCCTCTTCTTTCTCCTGCCACTTGCCTTGCTCTTGTCTGGGCCATGCTCCCCAGGCCTCTCCCCATGTGGTTGTGCGCTCGCGGGGTGAGTCTTTAGGGCTAGATGCCTGGGAGGGCGTGCGTGTGTTAGGGAGAGCGTGACTGCGTGCTAGTGTGTATGTGGATGGGACGTGAAGCCTTTACCTGTTTGTGTTCTTGGAAAGGTTCCCAGTTGGGTAGGTGACTTCTTAACCATTGCCCCTCTCCTGAGCAGAGGCTGCTGAGCTTTCTGGCTTCCTGCAGTAATAATTGCAGTGCCTCAGAGTTGCACAGCATTCTGCAGTTTACCCAGTGCCTTGAAAGCATATGTGATGTCATTTGGGCCTTGCAGTAACCCTGTGGTGTGGGGCTTTTCCTAGTGCTAAGGCATGGGCCCACACACAGGTTTTGTATCCTGGGCTCCTTCCATTCTGTCACTGGCCCTTCTAGACATGTTTCTTCCATTTCTTTTTCCTTTCCCCTCAGCTAATCCTCATGCCTCTGCTTGCTTCTCTCCCAAGTGGGTCCTGGTTTCTTCCAGAGCTGTGAAGAGGGGGTACGGAGAGGAGTGGGGTGAAGAGAGGGTAGGTGCTCAGGATATGGGTGCATTGCCCGGCCTGATCACACTGGCTTTGTAGTTGCTTCTGGATATATCCTGCATGCGTTACTGACAGACAGACCAGCATGTTAGGGAAATGAAACGTATGTTGAGCCTGCCGTTTCCTGTACTCCGCAGAGCCGCAAACAGGAAAAGGCCTGCGAGCAGCCGGCCCTGGCGGGTGCTGATAACCCAGAGCTCTCCCCTCCCTGCTCCTTGTCGCCTCACACAAGTTCTGGGAGCAGCAGTGAGGAAGAGGACAGTGGGAAAGAGGCACTGGCTGCAGGCCTCAGTCCTTCCCAGAGGCCGGGGGATTCCAACTCTGCCTGCAGCAGGAGTCCCAAGGAGGAGAAGGAGGAGGAGGAGGAGGAGGAGGAGGAAGAGGATGTGTTGAAATACGTCCGGGAGATCTTTTTCAGCTAGGGCATTAACTGTGCACTCAACTTTCTGCTGAGAGCAGCTGGAGGACAGCTGAGCTTCCACTGGCGCTGCTGGGCCACCCGCCTGTGGGAATGGGGCTCTCTGTGCTCCTACCTTCGTGCCTTCTTGGGCCTGGCGGATTCACGTCAGGTCAGAAGTCCCAGGACGCTCCAGGCCTTGGGGCTGCCATTCTGAGTGTGCGGAAGGCAGGACTCAAAACAAGATCCCATTCGAATCCCGCTGGATGTACTGAATCCTCTCCCAGCTCTGAGGCTCTGGAATCCCAACTGTCTGTATTAGTCAGTCACCAGGTTCCAGGGAAAATGATGTCATTTGGTGGTCCAACTTACTGGAACCAAAGAGACAGAACTTTTCAAAGAAAAGGATCACTGCCAGGTGCACTGGAATTGCTAGTTTAGTCCACATGATCTCTCCTGGAGGAAGCCTGTTTAAAAAATAGTTTCCATCAATCAATGAGCTCCCACCTCTCCAGCCAGCCTAGAAAGCAAACAAGCTGCCCACAGTTCTCTGCCGTGTCTGGGAGGTTGAGGCCACAGTGTTTGGACTGGTAAGCCAGACAGGCCTCCTCCCCCAAGCTGCTACCTTGCTTTCACCTGTACCTTGGTCCCTGGGCAGCTAGTTATAAAGCAAGAGGGACAGGAGCCCAAAAGAGACACTAAGGACAAGAGATCACACCAGAGTACATGTTTCTGCCTTTGTTTTCAATGTGGTTTTGGTCAGGAATAGATGAGTGAATCATTTGCCATACGGGTTTTCCAATACACAGGTGCTGGAAAATACACACAACTCCCCAGTGCTTAAGTTGTACTAATGTCTTTCCCAGTTCCGGGTTGAGAAGTGGAGGGTGGCAGCGTTTGTATGTGTGCAACCGTCCAGTCCTGATCACACCGAGGATTTGGTGTCCTCGAGGGTCTCATCATGGGAGCGATTTGCTAGCTGATGCCTCTGCCCTGACTGGCTTCAAGTCCAGGGAAGCTTTGAAACAACCAAGGCTTGTCTTTGTGCTCCATGTGTCCTGTCTTTGTTGAGTCACTCAGAGATCACTCCTGGACCTCTGGGGTCGGAATCCCAGTGACGGCTTATGGCGGCCCACTCACCATCGTAGGCTGAGCAGAAGCTCCTTAACCAGGCCCCCAGAGGCACTGAGGTGCTTGCTCTTTTAATATCCTCATTTGTTTCCATAAGTCTTTGCTAGGTTTCAGTTTGGCATTTGGTGAATCAGCCTGGAAATCTGACCTCATGACAGGAATCACCCCCTTTCCACCCTCCTGAAGCTAGAGGAAGATTTGCTCAGACCCATTAATTAAAGCAGGAATTGGTATGACAATGAGCTGCATGGTTTTAGGGAGTCCTTGGGAGCCTTGGAAGTCATGAAGGACAGACAATCCTATACTGAGAAGCCTCAGGTGCCCTGGCTGCCCTTGCTGCCCCTTGGCCTCTTTAACACGCGGGCCCCACCTCCTCTGCAGTAGGTTCCATCTCCTGGAGCTGGAGATCAGTGTTAGCTATAAAATGAGATGGCTGAGCAGATGTGCCACCTCCGACCATGGTTGGAACTGAACCCTTGCAATCACATAAGCCTTTAGCAGCTCTCAAGCTCGCTGTAAGCCCTCTAAGCCCTTAGAGGGAACATAACCATGGCCATAAGCAAGAGGATGAGTAAGGCCTGGGCGCTGCCCAGAGCTAGAAACCCAGGCCCCAGGAGGGAGAGCCTGACCCACTTCCACACATAGGAGAGGAAGAGGCCCAGGCCGCCAGCCAGCAGCACGGAGGACATAGCCAGGAAGCCCACCGCTAGCTGCCACAATCTGTCATTACCATTGCACCAGGCTAGGAGGAGAGCCTGGAAGGAAAAGAGGGTGAGGACCAGGGCCCCGTACACACCAAGCCTGGCCAGGGCCAGGCCAACCGGAGGCACCCCCAGGGCCTCCAGCTCAGGGAACTGGTGACACTGTAGGGTGCCGGCATCCTCATTCCACAGGCAGAAGTTGTAGAAGCCTATTCTCAGGTTGGGCAGGTCAGTGAGGTTCCCAGACTTCCAGAAGAGAGCGTAGAACATCAGGCAGATGACCACAACTGTGAGGACAATGACGCTCACGAACAGCAGCTGGTCGCCCCACCGAGGCCTTGGCCTGGCCATCTCTCCTGCCCTCTGCGGGGGGACCTGTGGGGAGGTCACAGCAGTCAGTCTATCTCTGCCTCGCTTGCCCCGTGTCCTCACAAGCTCATGTTCTCCCTTTGGCATTTCTTATAAACCCGTGGCAAGCTTCCCTCCTACCCCGCCCTCCACCAAGGACCAGAAATCTGAGGTAACCTTGTGCCAGGAACTATTTGCTAATAAGTCATTAGTTGCCCTCTGATTTGAGGTCTGGAGGAAAAGTCTCTCCCAAGCACCTTTGAAAGTGTGAAACATCTTCAACTGAGTGAAGTGCTCTTTAGCCAAAGACTTTGCTTCAGTCCAAATACAACAAACCATTGGAAACAGTGAGGGGATTTCTCAGATCTTTTTGGAAGGTGGGTTTTGACTGAGGTGAAGGGCAAGGCCCACCCTTAATGGGGACCTGAAGGTGGAGGAAGCTATTGGTTTTCACCACAGCTGCCGAGACAACCACCTGGGGAGCTGTAAGAACTACCCATTGCTGGGCCACAGATCAATCACAGCCCAACTTCCGTGCTTAGGGCTGGGCACTGGTGTGTTTCTGAAGCTCTGCAGCTCATTCGAAGGTGAGCCTGGGTCAAGGACCACTGACACACCCACTCTGATTTTACCTAGGGTGCTCTGGGAACTCATTAGTGGGTCAAGACAAGATGTCACCTGGTGATGAAATCCCATCATATACTCATTACTTTAAAAACTAACACAATTTTTTTCCTGACAATGGTAGTATATGTTAATTATAGAAAACTTAGAAGTTTTTGTTTGTTTGTTTGTTTTTGAGGTGGAGTCTCGCTCTGTCACCCAGGCTGGAGTGCAGTGGTGTGATCTTGGCTCACTGCAACCTCTGCCTCCCGGGGTCAAGCGAGTCTCCTGCCTTAGCCTCCCGAGTAGCTGGGACTACAGGCACCCACCACTATGCCTGGCTAATTTTTGTATTTTTGGTAGAGATGGGTTTCACCATGTTGACCAGGCTGGTCTTGAACTCCTGACCTCAAATGATCCACCCACCTTGGCCTCCCAAAGTGCTGGGATTACAGGCATGAGCCACTGTGCCTGGCCAGAAGATATTTTTAAAATAGTAATAAAAAAGATAACCTTTTATCCCACCATACACATAAAACCACTGTTAATAGTCTACCAATGTTTTCTTCCTGTGCTGATGTATTTTTACATAATCATGGTGTTGAACATAATGTTTTTCTCTAGATTTAGTAAACATTTTTCAAAGCTGTTAAATGTTTTTCAAAAACACGATCAATGGCTATGTAATAGTTCATGTGGAATCATCCATTACACTATTATTAGACAAATTGTTTCCACTTTTCACCATTATAAGTGGTCAGTGAAGATGCTGTGTGAATCGTGTTTGGAATCTGATTTTTCTCAGGTGATCTACCTGTAAGTGCAATAATTGGATCAAGGGTAGAAATATCTTTTAGTGATCTTACTAAATACTGCCTAACTGGCCTACAGAAAACTTGCTAATCATAGTCCCTCTAGTTGTATATAAAAGTGCCGACTTTGTTATACTCTTTTAAAAAATTCTTTTCACTCCTTTTTAAATCAGAAGGGCTTTGTCCCGTTGGCCTCTGAAACAGTGATCTGCACACTGTACCTTTACATATGTGTATTTTTCAATATGGGATAAGGTTTGGCTGATATGGTTTGGCTGTGTCCCTGTCCAGATCTCATCTTGAATTGTAGCTCCCATAATCCCCACATCCTGGGAGGGATCCAGTGGGAGGTAATTGGATCATGGGGATGGGTCTCCCCCATATTGTACTCATGGTAGTAAGTCTCATGATATCTGATGGTTTTATAAAGGGCAGTTCCCCTACACATGTTCTCTTGCCTGCTGCCATGTAAGATGTGCTTTTGCTCTTCCTTTGCCTTCCGTCATGATTGTGAGGCCTCCCCAGCCATGTGGAAATGTGAGTCCATTAAATCTTTTTCTTTACAAATTACCAGGTATCTCTTCATAGCAGTATGAAAATGGACTAATACAACAGCATTCACACCGAGAAGTGACTAGGAACACAGAGCTTCAAGCTTTGTGAGGCACGAGGTACTGGGGCCATGATACCAAGGGGCCTCCTGGAAGCCCTGGCAAGGAGTCCCAGGTGGTGTTCAGCAGCAAAATGAGTTGTGGCCCTGGAAAGGGACCTGAAAACTACACAGCCCTGATGATCAGCTTCTGAGGAGACTCCTCTGGGGGAAAAGCCCCCTCCTTTTTCCCAGAGCTGACTGGAAGGTCTGTCCCATTCGTCCCATTCCACACACTGCATTTGTTACAGGAAGGGACCAAGTCGGGGAAAAAACATGAAACAGGCTGAGAGAGAGGGCGGCTCCATTCAAAGGACCTATGCCAAAAATGAGAATAAAGATTGACCAGCGACTTCTTTGGTAGAGACCTGGGCACCCTGGCCAGTGAAGAGCTGGGGCCTGTGAGTACAGCAAAGGTGGGGTCCACACTGCCACCGCCTCCCCTCAGATGCCGCTGCTCTGGGCTCAGCAGCGCTGGGCAGTCTGCCCAGTCCTGCCCATGGCTTTTGCTCCAGAGGAGCCCAGTGGGGACAGTCAGAGTGGAGGAGTGAGGGGCTGTCCCAGCGGAAGCCCTGGCTGCTGCCTTGGGTGGCACTATTTCTCAAACTCTCTGGAGGCCCCAGAGGGCCAAGGGTCTGAAGACGGGTTTGAATGGAGTTGAGAGATTCTTGGAGCAATGATGCTTGTTACAGAAGGATTTACTGGGAACTGAAAAGGTGGCATTAGTCTGGGATGATAAGGAGTTTTAACCCTTTGAGTCCATGGTATGGGAAAAATTGCCATCGGAAACATATTTTGTATGGTTTTGCTTATTTAGTAAATGTTTGTAAAAGCCTATATCTGTGCTTTTAATGGGTTTGGGTATTTTAGGGTGTAGAATAGATTTCCAGAACTTCTCTGATTTATGACGTCATGCTGTGGAAAAGAAGGTTTGACTTCCTCCATTGTTCAGGACCAACTGGGAAGGGACTTGGGGATGCCTTTGTTTAAACACTCCCTCTCACTTTTCCCATTTGAATTCTGTTACACTGGGGTTCCCAAAAAAATTATTAAACATTTTGCTTTGAAAACAGAGCTCCCTTTTTAAAAATTAATGTGGCTTCTCAGGGGGAGATTGCATCAGCCACCTTGCGGCAGCTCCTATCAGGTGCCAGGAGCCTTTGTTTTGACTTCCTCATTTTCTCTGAACTGACTTTTAATGTAGAGCAAAACAAAACGAGCCAAGAAGCCCAGGACCAGGCATATGGAGAAGGTGGTGGCCCCCCAACCTTTTTATATTCAGTCTCAGCTCCTATGAGGCTCGCCACCATCTGGTGCGACTTGGAACTTGAACTTGGAATTCTCTAGTGAGGCCCAGCTTCCACTCTTGGCTTGTGCAGTCCAGCACCTGCTTAGCTGCTCAGGCTGTGTATGAATACATTCCCATCTGCCCATCCTCAGCCACCCCCCAGCTCCTAAATTCCTACCCTACTTTCCGCTTCTCTAAATCCGATCCATGCAGCATGAGCATTCCTGGGCTCCTTCAGCCCACACTCTGGTTTAGCTCTAAATTAGGATTTATTCTCCACTCCAGTGTCACATCTCTGAGGAACAATCTTCATCTGTTTTGTTATTCTGATACACAGTAGGCACTTTTTTTTTTTTTTTAAATGAGTGAATGAAAATGCTACATAGTCTCCCTGAGTTCTTTCATGTACAAATCTTGGTTGCACATTTTAGGACAGCAGAGCTGCTTGAGGGAGAGCTGTGTTTAATGTCACATGTATGTTCAGCACGGTGCTGGCGTGGCCAATCCATGCTTTCTATTGAACTATGGACAGACTTCAGGAACTTGTGCATGGTGAGGGTGGAGGTTAGTGCTCGCTTCTTTCCCTAAACTTTGTGCAGTGACAGCATATGGATCTTTGGTTGGAAACCCCAGGCCTACCCTGGTTTTTGTTTTTTTCTTTTCTTAAACAATCCTGATAATGACACTTCCACCACAATGAGCTTATAAATGCCCTTTAATGGTAAGCCAGTGTTTCCTTCAGAGAGCAGAGGGGAGACTGCTGAGTCACTGTGACCATTTTTAGATAAACTTTTTCCTGTTTATAATAAAATAACACATGCTGATTGCAGGAAACTGGAAAATACATGAAACTGCAGAGAAAAGACTAAAAGTCATCTATACTTCAGGTTGTAGAAATAACCACTCTGAACAGCACACTTCTTTTTACAGTATTGTTTTACACCGTTGGGATTACATAAAATATATGTTTGTATCCCACTTCGTGAACGTCATTCTACGTGAACTAGAAATGTTACCTAAACACTATTTTATGGGCTGCATATAGCTGTATCAAAGTTTATGGTTTATACATAGATGCTTTGTAACATTATTTTGTTATGTTATGAATGCTATGGTGAATACTTTTGTGAATCAACTTATGTTTCCACCAGCAGTTTCAGCGAGTGCCTGTCTCATCCCATCCTCCCCAGTATTGCATATTCTTGAGGCTTTTATTCTTTGATAATGACAAATGATGAATCAGTGATAGTTTTTCTTCATAATGAGTAAAATTTAACATTTTCAAGTGTTTATTGACCATTTGTATTTCTTCTTTTATGAAGTGCTGTCAGTTGTTTTGCTATTTTACAAATAATTTTGAGTTTCAGTTTTTGTTTGTTGGTTTGTATGAACCCTTTAAAAATAAAGGCTGTTAGCCTTTTGCCATCGTAGTTGTGACAGTAAAGTATAATCCTTTCCTGCACTAGGTCCTCTGGACCAAGATGCAGATTTAGACTCCAGGTCAGCATGTAATTTGACCACCGTCACTCGAGAGTCACAGCCTGAGCAGGGCCTTAGGAGGGAGATGATTTCTGCTTAAAGGCGACACAAATTCCTAGTTAGGGAAATAGAAGGAAAGTATTCTCAGGAGATTAAGGCAGCTTTTTTGTTTGTTTGTTTAAGCATCTCTAACATTTTCATACCAATAAGGGAGAATGGGATGGGGGCTGAAAGAGACACAAGTATTGTATCATTTAATTCTAAATTATGTATTTGTCAGGTTCTTATTGAAAGAGTGAAATTTTCAAAAGGATCAAGATAGCCATCTAAACGCAGGTAGTATGTGCCTCCACCATGGTGAGAAACCAGAATAGTAAGTGGATCCATTTTGAACAGATTGTCTAGGAGAGAATGCTAGGATAAACCATAAAAGATATGGGAAACATGAGAAGTTAGGAGAGGGTTTGAGGCAGCTTGCCCAGCTGGGAACTGACTGAGAGTCGGGAGAGGCTCCTGATGTGGGGAAACAGTAAGAGAGAACCCCCTAGGGCTCCCAAACAAACTTCTACAATCTTGGCCATGGAAGGAAACCTTGACCCCCTGGGCCAGGGCCTGGGCCCGACATTCAGAGCTGCCTAAACATTGCACAGAGGCATTGCTCCAGAAAGGAAGCCAATATAAAATCTCACATGCATCTGAACTTGGAGCAGCCTCAGCAGGGTGCCATTTTGAGAGCTTAGATACTGGGACTCGACAGACATGGCTCTTGCTCCCGAGCTGCTCCAAGGAGGGAGACAGGAGAGCAGGTGCTCCCATGCCCCCCTGGGAGGGTCTGCTGCCCTTCTGTGTGTTGCTATTGAGACAGACGTGAGTAGACACCTCTCCCCACAACTTTTCCGCACTGCTTGTCTGGGAGGGACACTATGATCCCAGGCCCAAAGTGGCATTTTGAGAATTTAATGCTGGGCTACATCCCCCTCCCAGCCTGAGTTTGGGCTGATGAGGCTGCAGCTGCCTCCTGGCTAAGAAAGGATAGGGAAATCAGGCCATCCTACACTTATCTAGGACAAGACCCACTGCCCTGCCGTGGGCTACTGTGAGACCAAGTTGTGCCTGGCCTGTGTGTTCCACAACTTGTTGCCAATCCTGCTTGCTTTTAAGGTGCTCCACCCTCTCTGGTCTCAGGCTCCATTTGCTATTTTGAGAGTTTAATTTTGGGCTGCACCTCTCCCTGGAACTGAGATTGGGCTGGTGCAGCTGTAGCTGCCACCCATCCAAGGATTAATAGGGAAATCAGGCTGTGCTATTGTGGGCGGCAAGCCACCCAGGTGCCGAGGCAGGAGACCGAGGGCACGAGCTGTTCCAGTATAATAAAATATATAAAATAAGAATAGTTATACTAGATACCGATAATAGATATGATTATATGTGAATATCATTAATCATTAGTTTGTAACAATTACTCTTTATTCCAGTATTATAATAATCCTCACTCTACAATCATAACCTAGGAAAAACCAGGCCATACAGAGATAGGAGCTGAGGGGACATAGTGAGAAGCGACCAGAAGACAGGAGTGCAAGCCTTCTGTTATTCCCAGACAGGGCCACCAGAGGGCTCCTTGGTCTAGCGGTAATGCCAGAGTCTGGGAAGATGCCCATTAACGAATGGACTGTGGTCTAGCGGTGGTGTCAGTGTCAAGGAAAAACATCCGCTACTTAGCAGACTGGGAAAGGGAGTCTTCCTTTTCCCGGGGGAGTTTAGAGAAGACTCTACTCCTCCACTTCTTGTGGAAGGCCTGACATCAGTCAGGCCTGCCCGTAGTTATCCGGAGGCCTAACCGTCTCCCTGTGCTGTGTTTCAGTGGTCACACTCCTAGTCCGCTTTCATGTTCCATCCTGTACACCTGGCTCTGTCTTCTAGATAGCAGTAGCAAAATTAGTGAAAGTACTAAAAACCTCCAATATGAAGAAATAGTGGCGTAGGCTGTGTCCTCTCTCGCTCTCTGTCTCTCCCCCACGGCTGCCAAACAGGGAACGTCCCCCTGTCCAGTGGACACGTGACTCACGTGACCTTGTCAATCATTGGAGATGACTCACATTCCTTACCCTGCCCCTTTGTCTTGTATCCAATAAACATCAGCATAGCCTGGCATTCAGGGCCACTACTGGTCTTGCATCTTTGTGGTAGTGGTTCCCTGGGCCCAACTGTCTTTTCTTTTATCTCTTTGTCTTGTGTCTTCATTTCTACAATCTCTCATCTCTGCACACAGGGAGAAAAAACCACTGACCCTATGGGGCTGGACCCTACACCTATGCACATCTAGGTCAATACCCACTGCTCTGCGACATGCTGCTGTTGAGACTGAAATGCGAGCAGACCTCCTTCCCCACAGCTTCTTGCCCATGCTGCCTGCCTGGAAGGAGCCCTGCCCTCTTTGTCACAGGCCCAAGGTGCCATTTTGAGAGTTTAATGCTGGATTGTACACCACTTCTTGATGAGTTCAACTTGATGTGGCTGCAGCTGGTGCCCAGCCAAGGAGGGACAAGGAATCCATGCTCTCCCACACATACCTAGGACAATACCCAGTGCCTGCTACGGGTTGCTATGAGACCGACTCAAGTAGACCACACTCCCTACAGTTTCTTGCCCATGCTGCTCACCTGAGAGGGGCCCCACCTTCTCTGGTCAGAGGCCCACAGCTGGCACCATTTTGAGAGTTTAATGCTGATTCACAATCAGTCTGAATGTGAGGCAATGTGGCTGCAGCTGCCACCCAGGTAGGAAAGGGACAGGGAAGACCAAGCTCTCCTAAGCACACTTAGAACAATGCCCACCACCCTGCCACAGGTGGCTGTGAGACTGGAGAGTAACTAACCCAACCCATCACAGCTTCCAGCAACACCAACATGGACTGCTTGGATCCCAGTTGGCTGCTTCAACACTGCTACAGCCATCACTCACATGACACCACCTGCTCAGGGGCTAGAGATCATGCCCACACACTAGGCTCACCACTCCCACTACTAGCTTCTAAGCAAGCCATGTGGAGGCCTAAGAATCAGACCTTCAGGACCCACTAACCACCAGAGCCAGCATAAGCTGCTGTGGGGACTAAAAATGGCACACTCACCCCACTGTTGCCACCACTGGGGCCCAAAGGCATCCAAGTTGGCATCCAAGTCCCCAGCTAAACTTCTGGGGACTTAGTCTCAGCTACTGTACTCTATCCCACTGAGGAGATCACAGAGACCACTGACCCTAGGTACTGCCGAAGAATTCAGAAAGATTACACTGCTGCAGGCATCCAAAATCAAAGTCAAAGTATCTTAATCAACAACATACATACATCCTCAGGAAAAAATTCCCCCTTATGAAAGCAATTTCAAAGAATTGGAACAAGCAACTGCTACATCAGATGCAAAGAAATCAATTAAAGGATACAGGAAACATGTAAAAGTGGAGAAATATGACACCATTATATTAGTCTATTTTCACACTGCTGATAAAGACATACTTGAGACTGGGAAGAAAAAGAGGTTTAATTGGACTTACAGTTCCACATGGCAAGGGAGGCCTCAGAAACCTGGCAGGAGGTGAAACACACTTCTTACATGGTGGCAGCAAGAGAAAATGAGGAGGAAGCAAAAGCGGAAACCCCGATGAACCCATAAGATCTCATGAGACTTATTCATTATCATGAGAACAGCATGGGAAAGACCAGCCCCCATGATTCAATTACCTGGGTCCCCTCTCACAACATGTGGGAATTATGGGAGCTACAATTCAAGTTGAGATTTGGGTGGGGACACAGTCAAACCATAACAATCATCAAAGGACCACAACAACTGTCCAGCAGCAGCAGATCGCAATCAAAGAGAATTCTTCAAAATGCCACATAAAGAATTCAAAATATTGATTTTAAAGAAGCTCAATGAGGTACAAGAGAAATCTGAAAACTAATACAAAGAAATTGGAAAATTAATCCAGGATATAAATGAGAAGTTTATCAAGGAGATAGACATCTTAAAAAAAACAAGCAGAAATTCTGGAACTAAAAAACTCATTGAAGGAAATACACCATATTCTCAAAAACTTTAATAGTAGACTACACCAAGCAGAAGAAAGAATCTCAGAACTCGAGGACAGGAATTTTGAACTAACACAGTCAGACAAAAATGAGGAAAAAAGGATAAAAAAAGAATGAATAAAGCCTTTGAGATTTCTGGGACTACAAGAAGTAACTGAACTTAAGAATTATTGGTATTTCCGAAGGGGAAGAGAGATTAGAAAGTTTGGAAAACATATTTAAAGAAATAGACATCCAGATACAGGAGGCCCAGTGATCCCCAGGAAAATACACTGCAAAAGGACCTCACTGTGGCATATTCAAAATGTCTGAAGTCAAGTGAAAGAAAGAATTTTAAAATCAGCAAAAGTGACTAGTCACCTATAAAGGAAATCCCAAATCCCATTAGACTAATTGAGGACTTTTCGGCAGAATCCTTACATGCCAGAAGATAAGGGGATGGCATTTTCAAAGTGCTAAAGAAAAAGAAACAAAAAAGCAAAGTGTCTGTCAACCAAGAATTTTGTATCCTGCCAGAATAAGCTTTATGAAAGGAGAAATAAAGTCCTTCCCATACAAGCAAATGCTGAGGAAATTTGTCACCACTATACTGGTACTACAGGAAATGCTCAAAAGGATCCTAAACATTGAAATGAATGGTGTTTTTAATTATTTTTGATGCAGGGTCTTGCTTTGTCACTCAACGTGGAATGCAGTAGTGCAATCATAGTTCACTGCAGCCTTGACCTCCTGGGCTCAAGCAGTCTTCCTGCCTCAGCCTTTTGAGTAGCTAGAACTACAGACACGTGTCACCATGCCCAGTTAATTTTTAATTTTTTTGTAGAGACAGGAACTTGCTATTTTGCACAGGTTGTTCTTGACCTCCTGACATCAATTAATCCCCCTGCCTGGCATCAATTAATCCCCCTGCCTAGCATCCCAAAGCACTGGGATTAAAGGCATGAACCACCATGCCCAGCCAAAAGGTTGATATTCACCATCACAAAAACATACAGAAATATAAAACTCATAGTTTGTATAAAACAATCATGCAAAGGAAGAGAAAGGACTCAAATGGCAACATGACAGAATTTCATCAAAACATAAAGTCAAAAAGGCAAAGACAAATGATTTATAAAACAACTTGAAAATAATGTAACAGAAACAAAGTCTCACAGATCCATATTAACCTTGAATGTAAATGGATTAAATGCTCCACTTAAAAGACACAGATTGGCAGAATGGATTAAAAAAACATGATCCAACTACATGTTGCTTACAAGAAACTAACCTTACCCATAAAGACATATAGACTGAAAACAAAGGGGTGCAGAAAGATATTCCATGTAATTAGAAACCAAAAGCAAGCAGGCATAGCTATACTTATGTCTGATAAAACAGATGACTTTAAATTAAAAGTAGTAAGAAAAAAAGATAAAGAAGGTCATTGTGTAACGATGTAGGGATAAATTCATCAAGAGGATATAACAGTCCTAAATATATATATACCCAACATTTAAGCACCCAGATTCACAAAACAAGTATCACTAAAGAAAGAGGTAGACAGCAATACGATAATTGTAGGGGACTTTAACACTCCACCCACAACACTTGACAGATCATTGGGACAGAAAATTAACAAAGAAACATTGCACTTAAATTGAACTTTAGACCAAATGGACTTATAAAACATTCTACCCAACAACTACAGAATATACATTATTTTTGTCAGCACATGCAACATTCTCCAAGATAGATCACACGTAAGGCCACAAAAGAAGTTTTAACAAACTTTTTAAAAATTGAAATTATATCAAGTATCTTCTCAGACCACAGTGGGATAAAACTAGAAATCAATACCAAGAGGAACTTTGGAAACTATATAGATACATGGAAATTAAACAGCATGCTCCTGAACAATTACTGGGTCAATGAAGAAATTAAGACAAATTAAAAACATCTTTGAAATGAATGCAAAACCACATAGTACTAAATCCTGCAGGTTACAGCAAAAGAAGTGCTTAGTGGGAAGTTTATAGCATTAAATGCCTAAATCGAAAAAGTAGAAAGATCATGAATTAACAACCTAACATTGGACTTCAAGGAATTAGAAAAGGAAGAAACCAAATCCAAAGTTAGCAGAAAAGAAATAGCAAAGATCAGAGCAGAAGTAAATGAAATAGAGACAAAAAATTTACAAAGGATCGATGAAACTAAAAGTTCATTTATTCTTTGGATCAATGAAACTAAAAGCTGATTATTTGAAAAGATAAACAAAATTGATAAACCACTAGCTAGACTAACCGAGAAGAGAGAAGATCCAAATAAACACAGCCAGAAGTGAAAAAGACATTACAACTGATATCATAGAAATACAAAAGATCATCAAGAACTATTATGAACAACTACATGCTCACAAACTAGAAAAACTAGAGGAAATGGATACATCACTGGAAACACAAAAACCCCCAAGAGTGAACCAGGAAGAAACAGAACTTATAAACAGACCAATAATGAGTAGTGAGATTGACTCAATAATAAACTCCCAAGAAAGTTTAAGACTAGATGTATTCACAGCCAAATTCTACCAAACATACAAAGAAAAACTAATATGAATAATCCTGAAACTATTACAAAAATCAAGGAGGAAGGAATTCTTCCTAACTCATTCTCTGAGGTCGAGGTCACCCGATACCAAAAACCAGACAAGGACACAACAGAAAATGAAAACACAGCCCAATATCCCTGATGAATGTAGATGCAAAAATCCTCAGCAAAATACTAGTAAATCCAATTCAACAGAACATCAAAAAGGTAATACACTATGATCAGATGGGATTTATTGCAGGGATGCAAGGATGGTTCAACATATGCAAATCAATAAATATGATACCCTGGGTTGCTGGATTGCATAGTAGTCCTATTTTCAGTTCTTTGGGAAATCTCCATACTGTTTTCCCTAAAAGTTGTACTAATTTGCATTCCCACCAACAATGTGTAAGCATTCCCTTTTCTCCACATCCTTGACAGTATCTGTTGTTTTTAGACTTTTTTTTTTTTTGGAGATGGAGTCTTGCTCTGTCACCTAGGCTGGAGTGCAGTGGCGTGATCTCAGCTCACTGCAACCTCTGCCTCCCAGGTTCAAGCGATTCTCCTGCCTCAGTCTCCTGAGTAGCTGGGACTATAGGCACGCGCTACCATGCCCAGCTAATTTTTGTATTTTTAGTAGAGATGGGGTTTCACCATGTTGGCCAGGATGGTCTCAATCTCCTGATCTCATGATCTGCCCGCCTTGGCTTCCCAAAGTGCTAAGATTACAGGCATGAGCCACCACGCCTGGCCTAGACTTTTTAATAATGGTCATTATGACTGGTGTAAGATGGTATCTCATTGTGGTTTTAATTTGCATTTCTCTGGTGATTAGTGATGTTGAGCATTTTTTCATATGTTTCTTGGCTACTTTCTTTGGAAATGTGTTCCTTTGGAAAATGTCTGTTTATTTCCTTTGCCCACTTTTTAATGGGGTGGTTTTTTCTTGTTGAGTTGTTTGTGTTCCTTGTAGATTCTGGATATTAGTCCTTGGTCAGATGCATAGTTTGGCAGCCCCTTCCCCACCAGGCACCACCAGCAGCAGTTGCTATCATGGCCCTGAGGACTGCCTCATGGAACTTACATGTTTTAATTTTGCTGCTGTTAAACATTACACACTTTGCAGATTTTGCAGAGTAGAATATTAAAAGAAAAAAACAGGTAAGCCATTGGGTTCCTAGGGCCTTTCTTTTCATAATGATTTCAGAAAGCCAAAGGGGACCAGGGAGGGAAGAACTTGCTTTGATAAGCCTCTTTGATCAGTGGAAGGTGTCTGAGAAGGAATCTAATTTTAGTGAGAACTTATTAATAATTAAAAACAGACCTCAAAATCTCTTGAGAATTTACTATATGCCAGGCTTTGTGCCAAGCACTTAACAGGCATTATCTTATTAATTTCTTATAACCGTGTGGGGTAGAGTTACTGTTTTCATCTTCATTTTCCAGAGAAGAAAACAGGCCTAGTGAGGGTCAATAACTTGCCCAAGTTTGCACAGCCAGTGAATGGTGGAGCCTGTCAGGCTGCATTGTTAATCACCATGAGGATCTACCTCTAACTGGGGGCCTGGCCCTTTACATGCATTTACTCATTTAATCTTCACAACACCCTTGTGTGGACATTATTGTCACTGTCCCCATTTGATGTAGTGAAGATAGTGTGGAATACTGGTTCTGAGCATGGACCTTGACGCTATGGCTTCTGGGTTCAAGACCCTGTTCTTCCATTCACCAGCTGTGTGACCTTAGTTACTTAACATCCTTCTGCCTAGATGTCTCATCTGTAAAATGGCTCTAATTATATAACTTATTTTGTAGATGTTACAGAAATTAAATGAAGTAATTTGTGCATGGCACTTAGAACATGACCTAGTAAGTATTATTTAAATTATTACTACCATAGAGAGAAAACTGAGGCTCAGAGAAGTTAAGCCCAGGCTACCAGCTTGACAGTGGTGAAATTCTAGGAAGACAAATAGTGCCAGGGTTCATTCCCAGAGATGAACTCTAGGAAGCTGGCCTCATTTATGTTTGGTTGTGATGACTCCAGGATGTAGCTGCCCTGTTGAGAGGTAGCACAGTGTGGTGGTAAGGAGCATGGGTTTTAGAGCCAGATGACCTGGGAGCATGTTGCTGTTCTGCCACTCACAAGTCATGTGACCCTGGCAAGTTACGTAGCCAGCCTGAGCCTCACATCCTCATCTGTGATGCGTCAGTTGTCACGTTCCTCATGGGCGGTTGTGAGACTGAATGAAGTTCACTCACATACAGAGGGCTTGGGGCCTGACACAAACTGGGTCGATGTGTCTGGTCTGGTCATGATGCTGAAGCAATAATAGCTCAGGGGGATAAACGGGATTTGGTGGAGAGTCAGGTAGAGATGGTTGGGTGTGTCACCTGAATGAAGAGAGGAGAACTGGGAAGGAAATGTTAGCAGAATAAAGCCGGGGCAACAGAACTTGCCAGGGCATAGAACAAGGGTGCAGGTTTACTTGTTGGAGGCCACCAGTCCTGGCTAAAATATTTCTGGTGGAACACATTGAAGATCATTGTGTTCATGGTTTGGGTGTGGCTGTCACAAAAATAAAAAGGGAAGAAGAAAGGGAAATGCGTCATTTTTCCTTTGACAGAAACATGAAGTCCAGGTTCTAATTTTTTTTCAAAACAGGGCTACTGCAGTGTTTTTCAACAGCGTATATAGGTGGTGGCAGCTCCTGGATTTCACAGTATTTTCTGTGGACAGCCATCCCAACCACCAAGTTTTTTATGAATGCTGTGATGTTTTGATTTTCTTAATTATTCTATGTAAATAAAACAGCTTTATCAGACGAAATAGGACTATACCATGAGACTGTAACATAAAGTCAGAAGCATGAGTCCAGGCACCCTGTTAACAAGCCACTGAGATAGCTGTTTAAATGATTCCATTAATATTAGTTAACTGGCTATTTGTGCAATTGTTTTGTTGACTATTAGCTCTCACTAGCAGATAATCCAAGTGGGAACAAAAGTTACAAAAAGTTTAGAGGGAGAAGAAGATCCTTAAAAATGAGAAAATGTCTACAAATGGCCCATCCTAATTTGTTTGTTTGCTTGAGACAGAGTCTCGCTCTGTCGCCCAGGGTAGAGTGCAGTGGCACCATCTTGGTTCACTGCAATCTCTGCCTTCCGGGTTCAAGCAATTCGCCTGCCTCAGCCTCCCGCCACCACGCCCAGCTAATCTCATTTGGTTTCTGTTGGCAGGACTCCATGGTCCAGTTTATGGGCAGCTAAGATTCACAAGATTCAGTGTTTGAGAATCAGTAGTACCAGAAACTAGTGATTGCCTTGCCTTTGGCTGTCAATGGTTAGTTTTCCTGCTCCAGCCCTCTCTTCTGCAATTACAAAGGCAATTTGCCATCCACTTCGACTGATGGGGTCAGCATTTCATCTTGTAACTTTATTAGTGAAACATTTTGGATGACTGCCTGAATCAGAGGCCCTGGGGAATCAGTGCCAGGACAAACCAGGTGCCTGCTCTCATTGAGCTTGTACTCTAGTTCGGAAGGCAAACACGAAACGTATTTTTTAAAAGATAATTATAATTTTTCAAAAGCTTTGGGAAGGAAATAAACAGGGTGAGTGAGGGAGAGAAACTGGCAGGAGGAAGTGATGACTAGATTATAACGTCGGGGAAAGCCTGTCTTCAGAACAGACATTTGTTTTGCATCCTGAAAGTGTTCTTCATTAACTAATGTTGAAGCAATTGATTAGCTAACTAGAAAAGAGAAATAAAACTATTTTAGGTCCTCATCTCACTCCACATACCCAAATAAATTTCACATGGATCCAAGAGTGAAAGGTAAAACCATAAAAAGAATCAAAGATCTGGAAAAAAGGATATATTTGATTTATGAGTGAAAAATAAAATTTGGAACTTAAGAGCAAATGGAAACTACAAAGAAAGAATTGCACAGGTTTAACTATTCTAAAATCTAGATTTCTATTCACCAAAACAACATAAATATAATTAGAAGTCAGTGAGCATATGGAAAATACCTGTCACAACTATGAAATGACTAATGTACTTAATGTTTAAAGTGTTTATGCAAACTGTGAAAAAAGATTAAACCTCATTAAAAATGGACAAATATGAAGAGATAATTCACAAATAATGCAAAGTAGTTAACTAACATGAAAAAAAAAATTCTGTAACTTTTTTAAAGATATGCCAAATAAAGTAACCTGAGTTTCCCTGTCAACACTGCAGGTAAAAACACTTGATGATACCAAAAGTCTACGGTAAAACTGGCATTCTCACACAGTGATGGTGGGTATGAACATCTGTACACACTTTCAGGGAGGCAGATTGGCAATACACATTAAAAACCCTAAAAACAGTCATATCTCTTTGGCCCACTTTTATAAATCTGTCCTAAGATAGCAATCAGAAATCCAGTCAATAATTTATACATAGGAATGTTCAGCACAGCATTACTTTTGGCACAAAATGGGAAGCGGCTTGAAAGTCCAATATTAGAAGTCAACTATGACGTATCAAGGATAAAATACTATGCATCTTTTAGAAAAAGCAGGTATAAAATCACTCTACATAGTGTGCCTACATCCATATAAAGAGGCATAAGAGAAAGAGACTAAAGAAGTATTTGAACATGTTAATGTTAGCTGTGGTAGCTCTGGGTAGTGACATTACAGGCAATTGTTCTTCTCTATTTGCATTAAAATATTTTTAGAATTATGGGCTACATTTATAAAAAAAAGAAATTTATAAAACAGACAATCAAAACAACCTTAGTAATTAGATAAAGCAGGGACTAAGCTGGAAATCAAGTTGAGAAAGGGGAATATGTGCAAGATTGAAAAAATATCTCATGGTCCGAGTGTCAGACCTGAGATTTTGGGGAAGGGGGTATGGGAAGTTAATATTGAAAAATGCTCTTCAGTTATCATGAGGGAAGAAAAGAAGGAAATATGTGTCTTTTCCCTCTTTCAAAGGAGGCAAAGAAGCATAGTGGAAGTTATTAGCGAAACTAAGCCCACATTAAAAAAAAAAATCTCTTAAAATATGCACCAAGAGAACTAAAATACCACCATGGATTTCCATTGGGGCATGAGAAGCAATCTGGTCTAATAACTAATACAAGATCTAAACATCTCTTAGGTCCTATTCTTTGAGGCAAGAACACAAGTTTTTCTGTTGATATTAATTTTCGGTGTGTATTTTAAAGTTTTATGATGTGTTCATAACTACCTTTGAATAGTGGTTTAGTTAGTGGTGGTCGGTGACCTGCTTTTGTTTGCCTGTTTCTGATGAACAGTGTGTCGCACCAGCCACAGCCATGTCCTTGTACACACTGTGTGCAAGACTCTGCTGTGCGTAGTCAGCCCTGCATCATTTCTAACCAGTTACACTGGCCTTACTTTAATCATCTTTGAGGCCAGAGCTACACATGTTGATGCTGCAGAGTGGAAGGAAGGAGAGCAGAGAGTAAAGGGGGTAGATTATGTAGATTATACAGACGTGAGGGAGGGAAGGTCAGAGATACTGAACAACCAGTGAATTCCCCTATGCGGATTGCCAGAACGTGAAATATCTGAGAAGAAAACAAAATTGTCTTACAAGGTAGTGGACGTCTGGGTAAGCTGTGATGCTTGCAGGATCAGTACTTACAGAAAGCAGGTGAAGAGCCCACAGGAACAATGAAAAGGAGAAGCAGGAAATTAGGGTTGGTTATTTGAATCTTCCTTCTCGCTGGCTTTCTAATGTCAGACTCCAGAAAGGAGGAGTGGAAGGGAAATGGCAGGAGGATGCAGTCTTGAGCTGGTGCCCTCTCGCATTCACAGTTGTGCCTAGTAAACAGCTCTCTGAACTTTGGTACATTTGTTCTGACTGATGTCACTATCAGCTGATTTCACTTTCGTTTCCTAACTTGCCAGTGACCCATGACTTTTCAGAAATGAGGTATGTAAACAACTTTTTATGACATCATGACATACTCTTTACTTACACTGTAGCTGGCAAACCAGCTGATTTAAAGAGCCAGGAAATGTCTTGATTATATCCCACAATAATTCCAGAAAGGGAAGTAGCTGAAGAACTCTCGAAGCTCCCAGTGATTTAAACTGCAAGATAAACACAACCCGGAATTTTATTCAGAAGAAACCCCTCAGGATCATCTGGTCCAAGCTCTCAGCCAATGTGGCAGTCAGGACCCAGGTCACCTCCTACTTATTCTCTTGGGAAGCAGCTATGCTGTCTGTCCCCCCATCACCTTTCAGAGATCAGTTTTGTAATGATGACTGGGCTTCTCTGGACACAAAATTTTGTGTCCTGAGCATTCTCACTAGGGTATTTAGGCCCATGTTGGAGCAGCCGGAACATCTATTTTATTTCAAAATAAGAGCAGAACAAAGCTTTTATTTTTGTAAGCATTAGGGCTCCTGGCCCGAGTTTAAAAATTGCTTCCATTGCTCACATGACCAACTGGAAATTTCAACTGTGGGTTAAACTTGGTTACATGAGTCCGCTACCTAGTGCTATTGCTGAATCCTTCAGTGGTTCTCTTCTGCTTCCCTGCCCTTCCTCCAAAGGAGGAGTTCTTTGAACTGCTACATTGCCCTCCCCCTGCCCCTGGTTCTTTTAAACTCAAACTCTAGAAAGAGGTGATGGGATCCAGGTGGAAAGAAGAACAGAGGCTTTGAGATCAGAGAGTTCTGCTACATACTAGCAAATTATTTAATCTCTTTGAGCATCAACGTCTTATCTGTAAAATGGAAACATTACCTACTTTTCATGGTTGCTCTGAGGACTGGAAATAATATAAGTGCTTAGTACAATACTGGGAACATAGTAGTGGTAGCTGTTATTATGAAAAATGGAATTTCTGTATGTTTAGCCTTTAGGACAGAAAATTAACTTTTAGATACCAATATAAAGTAGTTACTCTGAAAACTCAATACTGATGAGTGAAGTAATATAGAAGAGATAGAAACATATTTATATTTATGAAATTTATTTAAGGTTACCATGTACCTAGTTTTCAAAGAGTCAAATAGTTTTTCAAAACTTGTATGAAAATCGGCAGTCCCACACTCTCCCTTTCTTCTTCTTCAGAGGCAAGCACTTTCACTTGTGCTCATTCTTTAGGCATTTACCTCAGTTATCTAAATAACATGCTTGGATTGATACTTCTTGATTTTTCAGTTTGAGGCATAATCTACTGACTCCCAACCATAGAAGGTGAAGATTTAGCTTTCTTCTTCCCAACCACGTGTTCCAGAAATATGCTTCCTCTCTTCCTCCTCTATCCAAATTGGTTATAGTTTTGTTTAAATCAATATTCAGTGTTTACAATATTGTAATGTGCATAGGTATACTTTATTTTATTGTGCATCTCTTTGTGGATCCTGCATCTTTTACAAATTGAGGGTTTGTTGCGTCCCTGCATCGAGCAAGACTATTGGCACCATTTTTTCAATAGCCTTTGCTCACTTCATGTCCCTGTGTCACATTTTGGTAACTTTTGCAACATTTCAAACTTTTTCATTATTATTATATTGGTTATGGTGATCTTTGATGTTACTATTGTGATTGTTTTGGGGTGCCACGAATCGCACCCATATGACGGTGAACTTAATTGATAATTGTTTGTGTGTTCTGACTGCTCCACCAACCGGACATTCCTCCATGTCCCTCTCACGTTAGGTCTCCCTATTCCCGAGTCACAATAATATTGAAATTAGGCCACTTAATGTCCTTACAATGGCCTGTAAGTGTTTCAGTGAAAGGAAGCGTCACATGTCTTTCATTTAAAATTGAAAGCTAGAAATGATTAAGCTCAGTGAGGAAGGCCTTGTGAGAGCAAAGATAAGCCGAATGTTAGGTCTTACATTGTGAAGGCAAAGGCTCAGATGATCGTTAGCATTATTCAGCAACAAAGTATTTCTAAATTAAGCTATGCCCATTAGGTTTTTTTAGACATAACAGTATTACACACTAAATAGGCTACCTTATAGTATAAACATGACTTTTATATGCACTGGGAAAGCAGAAATTCGCATAATTTGCTTTACTGCAATACTTGCTTTATCGCAGTGGTCTGAAACAGAACCTGCAATATATCTCTGAGGTGTGCCTGTAAATACCATTTACAGCAGCTGAGCCATGTAGAAAAATTAAGATTACTTTTCCTATCCTGCATAACTTTTGATCTTCTCTGAAGATAATTGCCTTTTTAAAAAAGTTTGTTTGTTTGCTTGGTTTTCTATTACTTAGCACTAATCCAACCCTCAAATATTTATCAAATCTTCTATGAATAAATGTCTATGCATCAAGTATTCTATATCTTCCTGAGAAAGGCTTTTCAGGCCCTTCCAACCTGCCCCAGTCTGGGGCTTGACACCACACACAGCTGTTGTCCTGGATTCTCACATCAACACCATGCTGGGGATTCCCTTTACTTCTGTCCTAGGTTGGATCTCCTGCTTCCTGCATCAAAGACATTTCTCTTTCTCCATTTATTCAGTTCTGGGAGAGTAAATCTCCAGTAACTTCCTGAGAAATGGGTACACTGAAGAGAATTTTCTGAGAACTTACAAAACTGAAAATACCTTCATTCTAACTTGATCTATTCAAATGTGATCAAATTTAGACTGAAAATAAAATTTTAGGTTAAAAATAATTTTCCTTTATAATTTTGGAGGTTTCGTCCCATTATGTCTAGCTTTCTTGTTTTGTTGAGAAGTCTACATTTGTTCTGCTTCCTAGCTTCCAAAATGGTCTCCTCTCTTGTCATCCTTTCAGCTTTATGCCTTAAAAAATAAATTATTTTGGTGATTTTAGGAGGGAGCAAAATTGAATGTGTATCCAGTTTGCCATTTTAAACTGGAGATCTAAAATATTTCTCTATTCTTCTTCTTCTTCTTTTTTTTACTCTTTTGAGACAGGGTCTCTCTGTCACCTAGGCTGGAGTGCAGTGGTATGATCACAGCTCACTGAAACCTTGACCTCTTGTGCTCAGGTGATCTTCCCACCTCAGCCTCCTGAGTAGCTGGGACTACAGGTGCGTGTCACTATGCCTGGCTAATTTTTGTATTATCATTATTAATTTTTTTTTTAGAGATGGGGTTTTGCCATGTTGCCCAAGTTGGTCTAACACTCCTGGGCTCAAGGGAACCACCTGCCTCGGCCTCCCAGAGTGCTAGGATTACAGGCATGAGCCACTGCGTCTGGCCTCTTTCTTATTCTTTATCTTCCCTTTTTCTTTTGTTTTTACTCCAAGAGAGTTATTTCTTACTGTATCTTTCAGTGGTTCTCTGGCAACATAGCTGGTCTGTGGTTGAGCTTGATGCTTTTATCAAGCTACTCATTTCCTGTTAATTGCTTACCATCAAAATCTCCATTGTTTTTGGCAGCACTCTTAACCTTTAACTTCCCCACACTCTGTTCCAAACAAGTCAGTTTACTTAAGGACAGCTTCAGAGCTCTCTGTTCTTAAGGGATGCCTCTCCCCTGGGCAACATATTTGAGCAACTGCTCTGGACCCGGGGTTGGTGACAGTGGCTTGCTTCTTCTAGAGTGACCCATCTACTTTTTGAGCATGGTGCTGAGTGGGGTAGTAGCCTCTGGTCTTTTCACCTTCAACTTGACTCTCCTGGCATGGAACCTCCACCCTATGAAGTAGCTGGAGAAAAGGTGACCAGGAATCCAGTATTCCCAGCCCACTGCACCTTTGCCTTACGGTTGAGTGGAGGAAAGGAGTCCCTGACCTCTTGGCCTCATTAGCCTTAAATGTTGTCTCTGCTGCACAGAGGTAGGGAGATGAGAAACGCTGGCAGCCTTCTCCTCCTAGAGGAGATACCATAGCCCTTGACTGGGAGCTGGAGGGACTGTGATCCCAGTGTTCTTGGCCATATCCTCCCACAGTGGAGTTTCCCTTCTGCTGAACATGGGGGAAGGGAAGGAGTGGGTCACGGCTAAGTACCACAGACCCTCACTTTTCTTACAGGAATTTAGTAAATTTTCTGAATAAATGTCTTTATTTGATGTATGCCCTTAGGACAATTTTCAGAAACTTTAAATGGGTTTTTCTAAAAAATATTTCTACCAGGTTCCCCTCCCTGCCCCTCGCTGGGGAGTGGGTGAGAAGCTCCTCAGGGTGCTGTTTTAGAGCTGGATCTCTGCCCATTTTTTAAAAAAATTCTATATTAAACACTTCATTTCTTAGAGCCGTTTTAGGTTCACAGGAAAATTGAGAGGAAGGTTCAGAGATATCTCATGTAATTCCTACACATATCCACGGCAGTCTAGTTTTTTTCCTATGTTATCTTCTAGATTTATAGTATTGCATTTTACATTTAGGTCTGTGATCCATTTTGAGTTAATTTTTGTGAAGGCATTAAGGTCTCTGTCTGGATTTGTTTGTTTGTCTGTTTGTTTTTGCAGTATGTGGATATTCAGTTATTCCAGCACCATTTGTTGAAAGGGCTATCTTTGTTCCATTGTATTGCCTTTGCTCCTTTGTTAAAGATGAGTTGACTATATTTATGTGGATCTTTTTCTTGTCTCTCTATTCTGTTCACTGATCTGTTATTTTGCCAATAACATACTGTATTGCTTATTGTACCTCTATAGTAAGTCCGTTTTTAGAATTTTCTTTTTATTTTTATAGAAATAGGGTTTTTTTTTTTTTTTTTTTTTTAGAGACGGACTCTTGCTCTGTCACCCAGGCTGGAGTGCAGTGGCATGATCTCGGCTCACTGCAAGCTCTGCCTCCCAGGTTCACGCCATTCTCCTGCCTCAGCCTCCTGAGTAGCTGGGACACAGAAGACCGCCACCATATCTGGCTAATGTTTTGTATTTTTAGTAGAGACAGGATTTCACCGTGTTAGCCAGGATGGTCTCGATTTCCTGACCTCATGATCCGCCCGCCTTGGCCTCCCAAAGTGTTGGGATTACAGGTGTGAGCCACCACACCCGGCCGAAACAGGGTCTTGCTATGTTGCCCAGGCTGGTTTTAAGCTCCTGGCCTCAAGTGAACATCCTGCCTTGGCCTCCCAAAGTCCTGGGATTACAGGAATGAGCCACCACACCCAGTTTATAGTAAGTCTTAAAGACATGTAGTGTCCGTCTTCTGACTTTGTTCTTCTTCAATACTGTGTTGGCTATTCTGGGTCTTTTGCCCCTCCATATGAACTTTAGAAACAGTTTGTTGATATCTACAGAATAACTGGCTGGGATTTTAATTGGGATCTGTAGATCAAGTTGGAAAGAAGTGACATCTTGACAATATTGAGTCTTCCTATCTATGAACATGGACTATCTTTCCATTTATTTAGTTATTCTTTAGTAGTTTTTTTTATGAGAGTTTTATAGTTTTCCTCATATAGATCTTGACATATACTTAAGTATTTCCTTTTTATTTTTTGATGCTAATGTCAATGGTAATGTGTTTTTAATTTCAAACTCCAGTTGTTCATTGCTGGCATGTAAGAAGCAATTGACTTTTGTATATCAACCTAGTGTCTTGCAATCTTGCTATTATCACTTATTACTCCTAGGTTTTTTTGTTGTTATGGATTTCCTTGCGTTCTCTACAAAGACAGTCATGGTATCTGTGAACAAATACAGTTGACCCTTGAGCTATCCAGGAATTAGAGGCACCAACCCTCTCATACAGAAGAAAATTGATGTATAACTTTTGAAACCCCAAAACTTAATAGCCTATTGTTGATCAGAAGCCTTACTGATAACAAACAGCTGATAACACATATTTTGTATATGTATTACATACCATATTACAATAAAGTAACTAAAGAAACTATTAAGAAAATCATAAGGAAGGGCAAATACATGGAAAGAACTGTACTTTCCATGTACTTGATGTATTTATTGACACCATTAAGTTTACATTATCTGTTCATGAAATAAATTGTCTGTCTGAAATAGTGGGCAAATGCAGCTGCAGATCTCAATCTATGGTGCATATCAAGCAATTCAACTTCTTTTAATGTCATGACACATTACAGTATTAGACATATCACTGAGGCAGAAAACTAACAAAGTTATTCTGGAACTAAACTTGACATTTGACCAAATGGACCTAACAGACATCTACAGAACACTCCACCCAACAACAACAGAATATACATTCTTCTCATTTGCACATGGCACATACTCTAAGATCAACTGCATGCTTGGCCATAAAGCAATTCTCAGAAATTAAAGAAAAAATGAAATCATACGGACCACTCTTTGAGACTAAAGCACAATAAAAATAGAAATCAACACCAAGATTTCTCTAAACCATACAATTACATGGAAATTAAACAGTTTGCTCCAGAATTACTTATGGGTAAACAATGAAATTGCTGGACGCGGTGGCTCAAGCCTGTAATCCCAGCACTTTGGGAGGCCGAGACAGGTGGATCACGAGGTCAGGAGATCGAGACCATCCTGGCTAACATGGTGAAACCCCGTCTCTACTAAAAATATAAAAAACTAGCCGGGCGAGGTGGCGGGCGCCTGTAGTCCCAGCTACTCCGGAGGCTGAGGCAGGAGAATGGCGTGAACCTGGGAGGTGGAGCTTGCAGTGAGCTGAGATCCGGCCACTGCACTCCAGCCTAGGTGACAGAGCGAGACTCCATCTCAAAAAAAAAAAAAAAAAAAAAAAAAA